>NC_073240.2:98194000-98552000 GCF_029281585.2 Gorilla gorilla gorilla | reverse complement strand
GTGGGCTGGGGGATTAGGGGCATGTTAGTCAAATAAGGCAAAATTTCAGTTAGGAGCATTAAGTTTAAAGGATCTATTGTACATCATGACATCATGGTGAGTGTAGTTAATAACAATACGTTGTATTCTTGAAAACTGCTAGGAGGATAGATTTTAAATGTTCTCACTACACACACACACACAAGGTTAAGTATGTGAGGTAATGTATATGTTAATTTGCTTGATTTAGCCATATCACAATGTGTGTATGTATACGTGTGTGTGTGTATATATATATATATATATATATATATATAACACCATGCTGTATATCATAAATATATACAATTTTTATTTATCAATTAAAAATATCAATTGCAATGCAAAATAATTTTTAAAAAAACAATCTTACATCTTTGGGGCTTAAAAGCCTCAACTTCACTGAAGATAAAAAAAAAGAAACAAACAAAATCTCTTAAGACCATCTCTAATACAGGTCTACACAGGGAAAAGAATCCTGAGAAATCTCGTTTTGGTTGCATTTTAGAGATAGTTAATGGGCAGTTAGGATTGGCACTCTCTACTGTATGACTCCAGAGCTTAGGGTAGAGTTGATTTATAAATTAAAAAAAGTAAAATCAGAAAAGCCCACTAACTTGCATCATCCCCTCTCAATCCTGGCACAATTTATTGAACAGCTACTTTGTGTCCAGCACTTCATTGCATGTTGGGAAGATAAAGAGAAATGTAAGCCAGTCTCTGTTATAGTTCTCATCTTTTTCTCAATTATTCTTCGGACAATTTATTTCATTACTGTTTTTCAAAGCTAAAAGCAGATCTACTATACCCTTGTCAGAAAATCTCTACTCATGTTGAGTCGGGTCTTCATGTATATACCAGAAGCGTCTACCAGACCGAGGAGTAAAACTTCCCATCATGTATTCAACTCATACTGTAGGATCTTAAATCCATATTTAAAATCTCTGTGCTTTTATTTTACCTAAAAGTTTTTGATTTTGTCCTTTCACTGTATTTCTCTATATTAAGTCATTATTTCTAACACATTTTCCAATGGAACATCTGCCCTTGGGAAAAGAGTTCACTTCAGTCCTACTTCCCCACCATACATCACTGGAGCAAAATCTAAGACAGGAATAGAAAAATCATTGAGACATCAAAGGCTTAGGTTTGTGAATCATATAATATTGTCAGTCATTTTGAAGGATCCCATTATGACACTGAAATAGAAATACCATGATTAGGTTATCAGAATTTCACTCATTTTAGTCTCTGTTATTAAAGAGGACAAAGAATTAAAGTATGTGTGTCAGGGATACATCAAATTGCAAATGTTCTTCAAGGGTAAATCAATATTATAGGGCGACCATTCTGCAGGAAAAGTAAAGAGATAAGTAAATATGAATAAGTTATTTTTTGTCAAATAAACACTTAAAACTCCTTTTCCTGAGGCTGTGATCTCTTAGAAAATGCTTTCTGTCTAGCCATTTACTAAGTCACTACCCTAGGACCGTCCTCATCGTGGTTTGCTCCCATTCTTGCTGCCTCCAGTGGCACCTGTTCAGGCTCTTTAATGTAGAAAGCCCTACAGAATGCACCCAAGCAAGATTAAAGGTCTCCCCTGACGTGGAATGAAGGGGGAATTATACAGTTTGCAAGAGAAAAGATAATAAAGGAGTGAGTCTATAGACATACTTTGATGAATTATATAGAGACAATTTTCTGACATTAGTAATGTAGGGCAGAAGACAATGTTTCTGATATATAGATGTAAATTCATCATCCAGACTCCATTAAAGAGAACTACAAAAGATCTGTTGATTTGAGCATTGCTTACAAGAGCTATCAGGTAATGGTAGCAGGCCCCTTGCATGAAACGTGGACATTGCAGTAGTTGAAGGCTCATTTGGATGAAATAGCCACCTTTCCAGGAATGTTGTAAGTAGTAAGAAGCCATATGGCAAATTCAGCCATCTGGATCAATGACTGTAATACCAGACCAATGGTTTGGCATTACATGGTAAAATAAATATTTTACAAATATTGCCTTCGACCACTGAATTATCTTGTGTTATAGTGAAAGGCAATGATTATGTCTTAAAGAAACAAACATTCATTGAAAATTTTCCTCTAAGAAATTACGGATCTGCCTGTCCTCCCCATACCCCATTCCAGAAAGGAAAATCCTAGATAGAAATTGTATTTTACAAGTGTAATACAAAGAAGTATCTATCAGAACAAATGTAAAAATGCTTTCTTTTATTTCATTCTCATCAAGAAAAAAACGAGGATTATCTCTGTGACTTCCTAATATTTTGTTGTATTTTATCTGCAACCTATAAAGCCACTATCTGCCATTATATACAATAATGAGAAGTCATTCTATGCCCAGATGTTTGCTGTTTTACAGGAACCCAGTATCCTTTATCCACCTCCCAACCCACTTCTCTGCCAATCCTTATGGAGCTTGTCCATTTTACAATAAGGGAGCCCCAGGAGTCCATGCGAGAGCATCAGATTCAATCACTTTATGCAAAGTCAACATAGAAGTCCAGATAGCAAGTTGAAAACCCCGTATTTCTTAATTCAGTATCTTGCTAATTGGTACATTTTGTAAATTAGAACACGGGTGGTGGTAGCTGTTCTTTTCTTAAAGTTTCCGAAGAATGAGAACATTATAAACTCCTTTGAAATGACAGAGTAGTGCTCAGCATTCTTACCTCCAGCCTAAATCTGGGCCCCTTTTTCTTAATTTGTATGAGAGCAGTGAAGCTCTTTCATCCTTATCAGTGATGAAGGATCCCTCTGAGAGCTAAAGAGAAATTATGAGCCCTTTGCTCAGAAAAGCATCCATCTGAGTACACACACAAAATAAATACATTTGTGGCTGGGTGTGGTGGCTCACACCTGTAATTCCAACACTTTGGGAAGCCAAGGTGGGTGTATCACCTCAGATCAGAAGTTCAAGACCAGTCTGGTCAATGTAGTGAAACCCTATCTCTACTAAAACTACAAAAATTAGCCGACGTGGTGGCGCACCCCTGTACTACCAGCTACATGGGAGGCTGAGGCAGGAGAATTGCTTGAACCTGGTTGCAGTCAGCCGAGATCATGCCACTGCACTCCAGCCTGGGTGACAAAGTGAGACTTCATCTCAAAAAATAAATAAATAAAAAATAAACACATTTGCATACAATGTCAGGAAATATATAGGCTCCCTGGTGCCCACCCATTAACTCCCCATCCCTTATCTGTAGAATAAGTACTGTGGAAAGTTCTGATGTTTCAATTACAACATACTTTTCAAAAAGATACATATTTATGTAGAAATTAATAATAAAACCTATTACAAGTAATATAGTAAAACAAGCGAGAAATGGCTTAGAAATCAACAAAGGTCAAGAAGAAGATTTTTAATGGAGGAGAACTTAAAACCTAAGTAATAATAAAGCACTAACATTGTTTGAGTCCTAATTATTTCTCATGTGAATTGATAACTCTGCCTTTGGACTAACCATCATTTATTATTTTTGAAACAGTTGTGGGGATAATTTTTAATAAAATAGTGTCATTCTCAGCCTCAATATCTTCAGCCTCCCTTTTGCAAGTGAGGAGAGCAGAACATGAATGAACTCTCACACACAGCTCCTGCCTTCCCTTGCAGAATCATACATTATCACTCCCTAAAGTGCACTGTGCACTTCCAGGTAATGTCAGAATATTTGAAATTCACCAAGGCTGACAAATTATCTCACATTTCTATTGATATTTTTAAATGTTACCCATTTATCCTGTAATGTTTTCTTGTCTTCCTCCACTGCCTGACAGGTACATACCCACCCAGAATAACTTCCTCTAGGAACTCTTTTATTGCTATTTTCACCATACTCTCAGTTTCCTTAATATTGAACACTCATTGCTTAGTTTCTCATTCTCCAAATTTTTAATCATACAACACATCAATGAAGACTTTTGATTATGCATCTTCATCACACAAACACATACACCTAAAACACACATGTATTACTACGTCAAAGCATTTTGTTTAATTAAAAAGTTCCACAAGAAAATAAATGTTAAAGGATTCATGAAAATGCATCAGAGGGAAATGCGAATCAAAACCACAACGTGATACCACTTCATACCGATTAGGATGACAATAATAAAAAAGACAGGTAACTTCAAGTACTGTCAAAGATATAGAGAATTGGAACCCTCATCCTTTGCTGGTAGAAATGTAAAATGATGAGGCCACTTGGAATATAATCTGGCAGTTCTTCAAAGGATAAGCATACAGTTATCATTCCTAAGTACACACATAACAGAATTGAAACCATATGTCCATACGAAAAGCCTTATACATGAATGTTTATAGAGATATTATTAGTAATAGCCAAAAAGTGGGAAAAAGTCCAAACAATCATCAACTGATGAATGAATAAATCCAGTGTAGTATTTTCAATAGAATATTATTTAGCAATAAAAAGGAATAAAGTACACATGCATTTTACAATGTGGATAAAACTTAAAAATACGCGAAGTAGAAGATGCTGGTCACAAAAGACCATATACAGGACGAGTTCATTTATGTGAAATGTCTAGTATAAGCAAATCTAAAGAAATAGAAAGTAGATAGAGGCAGAAAGTTGTTTGGAGGTTACCTAGGTCTGTGCCAGGGATGGAGGTAGGGTTAAGGAAAATGAACAGCAGCTGCAAATGAGTAGAAAATTTCTTTTTGGTGTGAAAATGTTCTAAAATTGAGTGTGGTGATGGTTGCTTAACTCTGAATATATTGAAAATATTACACATTGAATGGGTGAATTACATGATATATGAGTTATATATAAAAAATTATATTAAAAATAAATTAAGATAGGCTTTCTATTATATCAACAGATCATCTTTTACAGGTGCCTCTGGAGTGTATATACCATAATCTTCAAATTTTATATTTAGTAACTGCTTCTTTGATTCTTCTTCAGAGTATAAGATCCCAGAGCACAGCAATTTTATCTCACATTTTAAATTCTTTAGATTTAGTGTATCTAGTAATATACTTAATGAGTATAGAATGAATTTATTGATTGATTAATTAACCAAAGAGCTAACCTTTCTCCTGCCCTAGAATTCATCAAAATCTAAATTGCAGCTTATTTCTAAAATTGTGTTAAAAGACACGTTACACAAAATTCACCATTTTAATCATTTTTAAGTACACAGCTCAATGGCATGAAGTGCATTCACAAAACTGAATCTCTGTACCCACTAAGCAATAAATTCTTATTACTTTTCCCCTTAGTTCCTAGCTACCACCCTTCTGCTTTCTCTTTCTGACTTTACTCCAAATACTTCATTTGGTGCTATCATCCACATTTGTCCCTGGCGTATTTAACTTTTCCCAATGTCTTCGAGCTTCATCTACATTGTAGCATGTGTCAGAATTTCCTTCTTTTTTATGGCTGTATAATATTCCACTTTATCTACGATCACATTTTGTTTATCTAATCATCTTCTGACAGACACTTGGGTTGCTTCTACCTTCAGCTATTGCTAATAATGCTGCTATGAACATGGTGGTACAAATATAGTGTCCCCGATTTTAATACTTTTGGTTATGGGGTGAAAATTAGGGATCATGTGGTAATTCTAATTTAAATTTTCTGAGAAACCACGATACTGCTTTCCATCCCAGCTGTACCATTTTTCATTCCCCACAGCATTGCATAAGGGTTGCAAGTTCTCCATGTTCTCACAAACTCTTGCTATTTTATGTTTTTTATGATAGCAATCCTAACGGATGTGAAGTAGGATCTTATAGTTTTGATTTGCATTCCCCCATGATTAGTGGTTTTTCAGCATCTTTTGGTATCTTCTCTGGCTGTTTGTATATCTTTGGAGAAACAACTAATCAAGTCCTTTGTCCACAAAATAGATCCACAGCCTAATTTAGCTCCTAAGAGCTAAATTATAAAAGACTTAGAAGAAAACACAGGGGGAAAGCTTCATGTCATTAGATTTAACAATGAGATCTTGGCTATGACACCAAAAGTGCAGGCAACCAACGAAAAAAATAGACAGACTGAACTTCATGAAAACTTTTAAAAATTATACATCAAAAGACAATATCAACAGAGTAAACAGGCAACCCACAGAATGGGAGATAATAATATTTGCAGTTCACACATCAGAAAATAGATTAATATCCAGAATATATGGAGAACTCCTGAAACTCAACAATAAATTTTGTTTTAACTGTCAGAGCTAAGGATAACTATCAGAATATTTTAGTATCACTCCTCACAGCAGCTGTACTGCACTTTAAAAAAAAAAAAAACAACTATATTCTCTCAACTCATACTGGGAAGCCTGAACTTATGTGTGAGTGGAATCTAAATTCTGAAGGCTGGAAGTATTGAAGGCATAACTAGAATAAGAAGCTGTATTTCCTTTGAGTTTTTTCTTTTTTATCATTTTTCATTTTCTCTCTAGTATTACAAATTAGCAGATGAAGAAAACAGCTCTCTGTGCTTATGTGTGTGCATTTAGAAGTAGAGCAGGCATTTTTATCAGCTAGACAGTGAGCTTTTAAAGCAAATTAGTAAGAAGAGAAGCAAGGAGGTCCAAATAAAATCTACTCAAAGTGGAGAGCAATCGTAATGGGGCTGGGGGTGGACTGAAATATTGATTCCTAATACTTACTCTCTTTGTTATTACACGCAGTGACACTAACTATCAAATTATAACCAGAGGCCATTTTGCGGGAAAGGGCAAGAGAAGAGAACAACCACAGATGGAAACTGCCATCCAATTTTTGTAGCACAGTAGTGACGGCAACAAAAGGTCAGCAAAGGGGAAGGTAAATAATGTAGGAACAATGCTGAATCTGGGTTCTGATTCAGGCAACAGGAGCTCAGGCCTGCGTGCCTACTTTTTGATTTTACCATGGCTGGACTTTCAGAAAGACAGCCCTAGTCACACGCCTCCCCATGCCACCTTTTTCATCTGTCTCATCCCTCCCATACAACTTCTGCCAGAGAGCACCTAGCAAAATGCCTCTCGTACACAACCAACAGTTACTCATCTACTAAGGTAAGGTATGCCAACATTGTATTATCTATTGAGTGAATTATTAAACAAGGGTGGAAGGGAAGTTAATGAAGCAATGGAAAACCTGAAACTTAGAGTAATAATTTCCTTCCCCCCGACAAGGGGGAACAGGATGTTAGCGCTTAGCAAATCAGGTGTGTCCACACTTTGATCTTTATCTTGGAGATTCTTTTACATTATGAATTCTAGAACAGTGGTAAGTGGTAGCTTCTACAAACAGAAA
This sequence comes from Gorilla gorilla gorilla, assembly GCF_029281585.2. Classification (NCBI taxonomy): domain Eukaryota; kingdom Metazoa; phylum Chordata; class Mammalia; order Primates; family Hominidae; genus Gorilla; species Gorilla gorilla. Next base: position 98,544,673 of record NC_073240.2, on the reverse strand, counting down.
TTTACTGCCAATGAAATTAAATGTGTGGCTATAACATCAAACAACCAGAATTTAAGAATTATTATGTATGTTCTTTTCTTATCCTATAAGAAATAAAGCTTACATATTTATATAATATTCATCTTTTAATCTTTTAGTATTTAAACTAAATTCCCACTCAAATGAGTTAGTCAAAGATTCAAAAATTTCTATTTTGTCTCTTCATTTGTTAGTATTATTCATAACCAAAATAAACATTAAACACAATAGGCATCCTAATTTTTTTTTTTTTTTTTTTGAGACAGAGTCTTGCTCTGTCACCCAGGCTGGAGTGCAGTGGTGCGATCTCGGCTCACTGCAACCTGCACCTCCCTGGTTCAAGCAATTCCCCTGCCTCATCCTCCCGGGTAGCTGGGATTACAGGCACACACCATCAGGCACGACTAATTTTTTATTATTTTTAGTAGAGATGGGGTTTCACCATATTGGCCAGACTGGTCTCGAACTCCTGACCTCAGGCAATCTGCCTGCCTCAGCCTCCAAGTGCTGGGATTACAGGCATGAGCCACTGCAACAGGCCAGCATCCTATTTTTTTTAAACATAACTACAGTGTTGACATTCCTGATTATTATTTCATAACAAGAAAACTGAAGGCCATGCTAGTGTAAAATATGTGACCTCTTTTTTTTTTTCTACTAAGAAGCATTAAAGAAGATGCAAGTTTCCTTTTGGAAGAAGAATCTTTTTGCCACCAAGCTGGTATTAATTTCCTGTTCAAAAGGGGCTACGCTGTCAATGTGGCACTTTAATCAGCCCCCAATGTGACTGGGAAATGCCGACTTCACAATCAATGTCAATGTATTTCATGTCGTCTCGATACCTCTTAGTCATTTTGCTTCAGAAGTGCGTGAACAGGGTCAATATATTTCATTAGTTTGTTTCATCTGAAGGAGAGTACAACACGAGAACTTTGATTATATTATAAGAATTGCTTTAATGTGACACCGATTCCCTGACTGTGCTATACCAGACATTCAAGGGCTGGAGGGCAACGAAATCATCTTTCCCCTAAACGTTCATCCAGCCACCACCAGCAAAATGTGCCGCAAATGAAAGAAGAAAATAAGATCCAACTCAATTTACATAGTGGAGATGAGATTATGCTGTCATAAATGCATTATAAAACAGGATCATGGAGATTAACTTTGAAGAATGCCAGTGAATAGTAACAATTCTTTTCCACTGTCTAATTGTAGCAGTAAAAATATTTATGACTCTAAAATTTAATAGTTATTTTCATAGTACTGCCACATAATTAACTGCAACAGAATGTTTGTGCATTCTTTCTCAGTGAATTTTATAGCTTCATGACTATCAAACAAATACGAAGTGACTGCATTAGTCCCATCTAATTCTTCCTTTAAAATTATTCAATGGCACTTTTATCCAACAATCCTTGTTGTTTACATCTGACCTCTTTCTAGATGAACAGGCTACCATCCAGCTCCTCATGAAGTGGATCTTGTAGAGTAGCTATTCACTTTGACTTTTATTATAAGATATGGTATATATTTCCTTGTATTTTGCTTTGTTTCATTGTTTATCTCTACCATTTCAGAGAACAGAATAAAGTGAGGGTCTGAAGAATTATCAATAAAGCATGATCCTTTCGTAAGTCAATTTCTGAATGCAGAATTCCTTTTTGCTTAGACTGTGTTTTGTTATTGCACTCTAGCATGTTCATTTGTCATCTATGCGCCTGCAGATAGAATTATTCACAGTAAACATCCAGGACATACTTTCTTGTTTCTGACCTATACCCCATTCAAATCTTGTCTGAGGTTGGCCATGGCTTCTTGGAGAAATCCAGATGCCCCTGCCCTTATGCTATGTGCTGATTTTTGTGGCTGAGACTTGACTCTTCTTTTTCCAAAAGACTTGTCTGGGGTTTGCCATGTCAGCACTTCCTGTTTTATATCATCATGCTGGAGAGTACCTAGCCAGAACTTCTGGCCAAACCACTGCTCGGTATCTCTTCCAAAGTCTATAGGTATTCAGGAGACAGAAGTCAGATATACTTTTACTGAAATCACATTTTTTCTTAATATCTTCATTCCATTTCTTAAGAAAAAGACTGACATAAAATACATTCTATTATTTCTTTAAAAAACAAGCAATGTTATTGACCTTTAATGAGTATTGTCTCTCCAAAATACTAAAAGAAACCCCATAAATGCAGCTTATCTTGCACTTAATGCATTAGTATCATAAAACACAATTTTAAAAAGCCACACGTCATTATGGTCTTTTATGTTTCTTAGGCATTTTCATTTCACAAGGGAAATCAGCCTTTTTGCCAAGAAAAAGAGAATTAGGGAGAATGAAATTTTATGTAGCAATATTTTACTCCTATTCATAAATATTTTTTGAATTTTAAAGTCTGTTATTAAAAAGTCATCAGTGGTTCTGCTAATAGCTATTATCTTTATTTTATCACAGAGTATAAAGACAGATATTATTCACTAATGGTTATAAGCGATCACAACCAAAGTAACTTTTAACACAAGATTCCAGTAAAAATGTCTGTTAGGTAATGCTATACTTTAGATGTTTATTCCCTCCAAATTTCATGTTGAAATTTAATTCCCAAAATTGGAGGTGAGGCCTAATGGGAGGTGTGTGAGTCATGGAACTGGATCTGAGTCATGGAACTGGATCTCTCAGTGACAGATTGATTAATGCCCTTTCTTGTTGGAGGTGAGTGCATTCTCCCGCTATTAGTTCTCTAAGTGCTCTCTAGAGAGCTGTTTGTTGAAAGGAGTCTGGCACCTAACCCCATCTCGCTTGCTTCCTCTCTTACCATGTGATCTCTGCACAGCCAGCTCCACTTTGCCTTCTACCATGAGTGGAAGCAGCCTGAGGCCCTCACCAGAAATCAAGCAGAGGCTGGTGCCATGTATTTTGTACAGCCTGCAGAACTATAAGCCAAATAAGCCACTTTTTAAAAATATATTACCCAGATTCAGGTATTCCTTGATAGCAAGAACAACAACAACAAAATAGACAACAACACTCAACAAGTAAAGAACTACAAGAGTAATACAGAAAAATATGGTGTCTATCTTAAACAGATACAAAGAGCATATGCACAGTGCTTAGCAGTATGTTAGAGACATTGTCAGTTCAAATGTCTTTGCTAGTAACAAAATGTCCAACTAAAAGTCATATAAAGTTTATTTTTCACACATAACAAGAAATCTGGAGATAAGTGAAATGAATGTGGAATTGTGACTCAAAGAGAACTTTGTTCCTCTTTTCACATAGACACCCTTATCATGCTATCTGCAGCCTTGTCACATCAAGGACGCAAGGTAGTTCCAAGCATTTCATTCACATGCATCTTTCAAAGAAATAAGATCATCATGGATTTCCTCATGCACACCATTTCATTTAGCTTTGAAAACAGTGCTTCCCAGAACTTTCCTGGAAGACATTCTTTTTACTGGGACTTGCTTGCTCACATAGCTAACTTCTGCCCTACAGGAATCTAGAGAGGAGTAGCCAGAATTTTCTGCTTCTATCATGAGACAAAGGAAATAAAAGGGGTAGGGGATGGCCATTGGGTAGACAACCAACAATATATTCAACAACATGAAAGTTTATGCTCAGTAAATCCTTAAATCTAAGAATAAAAATATAACTATTAGTTTATTAAATTTGGAGGGAGATCCTCTATAAAGATAGAGCAAACAAAATAATCACAGTCTTAATTTAAGAAAGACTCAATTTAGGGCAAGAATCATGGGACAAATGAAAGCACTTTAAAATACTGAGGTTATATTTACATTGGAATGCTGTGCCAACTTTAAAAATAACGAGACAAATCTTTAGATTATTTTAGGGACTCATCTCTAAAATCTGTGTCTATGATTACACACACATACACACTACTGAAAACTGTGTAATGCCTGAGAGTATTAAAAATGTATAAACTCACCTATAACTACATACACATTTATGCTTGCAAATGCATTGAAAGTTTTAAAAAAAATTATCCAAGAAACTTATGACAGTTTCTGGGAATCTGGATGCCTGGTGAGCAAGGAGAAAAATAGACTTATTTTCTAATAAATATCCTTTTGTATCTTCTAAATTTTACGCCACATGGATAGTTTAACTATTTTTATTTCTCATAATATATTTATATATAAATGTGTGCCTATATATCAATAAATATCATAAACAGATGTAACTTTTTATTTTAAAGGAGGGTAGTAAGAAAAAGAGAAAAGATGTATGGCACCAATAATAAGGAAACCATTAAAACTTCTAACTGTGCAAGATTAGAACAGAATCCAACCCAGACTATGAAAAAATCTAAGTGATGAAAACACAGCATTGCTCACATGCTATTTGATAGAGAATAATTGGTCTAAAGCAGATTAATGATAGATTTTCTTATTGATATCTTTAAGAGGATGTTGATTTCTGTTTGTATATGCAAGTCCACTTTATTATAATAAATACCTGCCTAGGAGAAATAGAAAGCATAAAGAGGTCCTTTTATGATTTTATGCAGTGCTACTTCCTCCATCTCACCAGATAGAAAATAATGACAATGGTACTAATGATGATAATCAAAAATATTCTTAGTGGTGATGCAGTATTCCTCAATTTTGTAACCATAGATAAGTTTTTAGGATTAAATAACAATTATAAATTTAAATTGAGAGGGTACAAATTTTGACTACTTAACTACACCACAAGGAAAGCAACTTTCTTCATTTTTATGACTAGCATTAAGGGAAGCAATAATATGGCTGTGAAATAGCTAATGAAACTTATGGATACATTTCTGGCTTATGGGTACTTTTTCCTCTTTCCTTTCCTTTGCTATCCTCTCATTTCTTTTAAATGATTAAAGCAGGAGGTAATTTTAAACAAACTTTTTTTGAAACTGATCATGGACAGTGATTTTTGCCACTTGCAGGTCTTTCTATTCTAGAAGTTAATCTAGTTATAAACTTGCCATATCTTAATAATATTGTCGGTACAGACAATAACACTCAGCAAATATATTTCAAACTCTCAGAAATTCAGTCACAAGATCGGTTACAACTTTTGCTATCAAGGGAACTTCCCAGGCATATTCCAGTTTGAAGATTCTGCCAAGAAATCTGATCTCTGTTCAAAGTTCTAGCTGTCATTTCATGAAAGAATCCTGGAATTTTAACAGTTTAAACAAAAAGCCTTCTAACATCTTCCTTTCCCACTGGGAATACACTTCCAAAAGCCTCAGAATCTGATAAAACATTTTCTGGGACTTCATTAAATTTTATTTCAAACATATTATATGTTTAAATGTATATACATGTTTTCCATGTGACCAATATTTTATATAACAGGAATATATGTAATGATAGCTGCAAAGAAGAATGAAATGGGCATATAAAATGGCCATACGATTTTATTTTTAAAACTGCTGCTTGAATGCCTGATTATTTAGTTGCATTTTTCACTCATTCCTCACTCCAATTCTCAGTTTGTTATTGTTATTACAACTTATTTTCTATTTAGTTACTCTGTAGTCAGCACTATTTTAAATCTTGGGAAAAAAATCTACAGTTGCTGTGACTTTGCAAAAGTAATTTAATTGACTCAGGACCTGACCTCCAAACTAGAGCGATGTGATTAAACTGAAGCAGAATACCAATCATCTGAAATTCCCTTATAATCCTCCACAGAGGCCAGGTTTGCTGGTGCCCATATTCACGTATGGGCCAAGTTTGCTTGATGAATGCGAAGGATTGTTCAGTTGGCCAAGCAAGTCAATGAACACAATGTGCTTGTTACACTAGGATCTTCCGTCTAAGTCAATGGGGTTGTGTCTCCAACTAAAGGAAGGATGGGAACCCTCTTCTTGGAAAGACTTAAAAGTTATTACATTTTTTAGAGAAAAGTAGATGTATTATTTATTCATAAGGCCAAACTTATGATGAATGAGAGTAATTAATATGCTCCCTGGTTAGAATGGGTGGCAGAAAGAATTAGCTGAGGGGTTAAAAGAAAAGTTTATCTGTGTTTAGTATCTCAGGAAATAAGGTTACCTGTATTAAATTAAGTGTTTTGGTGTCTCAATATTACTTGCTAACTAAAGCATTTAGCACTAGCTTTAGCATGACAAGTAGGAAGAAAATCCTTAATATTTATATTGCATTGGTAGGAATATAAGGCTTAATGTAGAGTTCATAGAATTCCTTTTATAAAATGGCTTGTACAGCATATGATATATTTAGAACACTAAATGAATTAAATGCCTCCAGATGAAGGTTGCTGCTGAGCATGACAGTGAATGAGCCACAATGCAGATTCATTGATTATCTTAATTTTAAGAGTCAACAGCAGGCCCAGCCTACTCTGAATAGATATTCTCTACAACAAATGCTCTCAGTCCCATCACTAGCATGTCAGATCACTTTTGTGATGGCATTTCGAACTCTGGAAAAGAAAGACACTGTGGAAATTCAAGGTCAGGTCTTATTGTAGTTGTTATTACTGTAAAAACCTAACCAGCCAGAATAGATTACTTTAACTGAATTTTTAGTTTAACTGAGAGTCATCCAAAATGCCCTTTTTTAAAACATCTGTAGTTTAAACATGACTTACATGTATTAATCCTGTTTCCTGTCTTAGACACTGCAAGCAAAAGCGAAGTTTTTTAAATGGCTCATCATTTTGTAAAAGCTCTTTTTTTGTGTTATTTTGAATGAAATAACATTAAATGAAGAAAGGAAATTGGAATAAAAACAAGATAAGCACTTTTCCCAATTTTGTCATTCGCTTGCTCTGTGATCTTGAGCTTTTCCTGTGTTGTGACTCAGTTCCCTTCTAACCAAGAAAGTTACACTTGTCCTAGCCACTTTCCAAAGCTGTCAAGAGGTTCACCTTTGCAAAGAAACATGCATACACTTTGGTTAGCATACAGCATTATAGAAATATTAAAGATTCTGTGGTTAGAGAAAGCAGACTGAACTAAATATATACCAACCCTAGATTATACCCTAAGGGGGTGAGTTTCTGTTTGATTCATTTTCAGTAGTTCTTTGCTACAGCATTAAATTATTAATAAGTTGCATCTGTTGCCTAAAAATATAATTTGAAATCATATCTGCCAATAATCAATGATTTAACCTAGGCTCTAGTTTTTAAAAGTTTCTCTTGGCTGCCATGTAGTGAGTATCCTTTATGTCCTGGATATCATGCTACACAAACCTTTTGTAATTCTTATCCACAGTAGGAGATTAGAAAGAATCCTGATTTCTTGCTTCTTATCAACAATGCAGAACTTTCTTCTGGTTCTTTCCTTGTACAAGGTAAGCAGTGTGAACCTTTGAAAGGTCATTATGAACCTCCAGTTAACCTTCCAGCAACTGTCCTAGCCTTTCAATTTTATGTTATTATGTAAACAATAAAACAATGAAGATTAATTTATTTTAATAATAAAGAACTTCATTGAGAACCTGCTTATGGTTAGACACTATGTCAATTGCTGAAGACAAAAATGAAGCTCACATCACTTGTGAGGCTGCCTTTCTCTCTGAGGAAGCAGAATGAGTAAGTAAATAAATACAATACAGTGAGCTAACAGCGATGGCAAAATTATGAATACTGTACTAGGAGACCATGCACAAGGAAGACACAAAGTCAGCTGGCAGTGTTAGGGAAATTCTTCCTAAACAAGAATATATATGGTGGATGAAATAACATTGTTAGTTGGAGAAAGGGGTGTCATATCCAGGATCAATTTCCATGTGGATAGAAGCATAGACATGAAAATGTGAATCTTTTCTTGAGAATAATTGCAGCTCTGTTTTGTGAGAGCTGTGGGCAGTGGGAAGAGGTACAAGATGAAAATGGGTTTGGGCCATATTATGAAGGACCTGCTATGCTGTGCCCAGGAGTATGGCTTAAGATGCTAAAAGCAATGGGAAAATATTCAAGATTTCAAGTAGGAGTATGATATGATCTATTTTAGAAAGTTATGTAATATATGGAATTGGTGGTAGAGTTAGGAAGATGTAGAAAAAAATCTACATTTTGGGACAAAAAAACGAGGGTCTAAACAAAAGCAGTTCTGAGACATTTTAGAGTAAAGGCATAGTGATCCTTTTGTTCTAAGGGAGAGAGACAGGGAGAAGTTCATGTGCCACACGTTAATGGTTTAAGTGGGTAATGAATGATAATGACATTAACAGTAATAATGAAGGCAAATATGGGAAAAAATACTCCTTTGGGACTTAGTATCAGTGATGCTGTAAAACATCAAAGTGAAAATGTCCAGGAAGCAACTAGAAAACTGGATCTATAGCTCAAAAATAATAGATGATGTATCTTTGTTCATCAGCAGCAGCTGATGTTACTGAAACGGATGGAAGATACTGAAATCACCCCAAAACATGCTCCATTAACCTACAGAATTAATAGTTTCTCTAATATATCAACACTTTCTTCTGTAGTCTTTCATAAAAATGGGTTTCATGACACTAGGTTATTATTTTATAGGTGTCAAATGTTACTAAGGTAATCCTAAAATTTAAAGTATAAATCAAATCAGGGATGCTATTAATAAATATGCTTAAGAAACAGGTGCAGACTGGGACTGTTCCTGACACACTGAAACATAGGATTATGCTAATTATTGTCCATCAATTTTTTTATAACCCTTTATCATTCTAGAAGATCCATGCATGCCATCATTAACTTGGATAATAGGAATTCAATTTTGCTCATCTCTGCAAACTGCATTTCTTTCCAGATACATACTCCTCTTGTCCCTTTTTAATAGTATCTTTTTGGTTTTAATCCCAGAACTGTAGGGCTTCAATTAGCATTTTGTAAACTGTGTCTTAATATTTGCAATTGGTAACTGTTTATTAGTCTGATTGTGGTGTTTATGAAGATATTATTCACTACTTAATGTCAAAAGTGAAATATATATGAAGTTAATTTAATTTAAAAGTAACTTATGTACAAAGATTATTGAGCATAACTGCTTTCAAATGATACTGAAAGCAAAGAGGCCTTTAACCTAAAGTTTTATGGCTGGACTTTCTGGACCAGCATATTAGATGCTTGAAATTTGCCACACTATGCTAACAATAAGTTAAAAATAAACAAACTTTAAAAATGTTCAACTCTTCTTAAATACATCAGAGGGTAAGATCACAGGGAATATTGCTGCCTGTACAAATTAGAAAGGCAGACAGGCAAGTAAAGAGAATTGTAATTTATTAGAGGAGAAATCCATGAACAGAAACCTCCATGGGAACATGTGCCTGGGTAGGAAAACCTAAACTGTGATTGATGGATTTTTGGAAACTCAGTGTGAATAACTCTGAGGGTTAAAAATCAGGGGATGGACTCAGTCATAGGAGGAACCCCACACAGTAAATATCAGAGAAAAATCCCCTTATGCTTCCAGCAGGAGGAGGGGAAAGGAACCACTTTGAAATATGCCAGAGCATCCTGTTCTTCTAGTCGAGGCCTGCCCTCCAAGATAAACTATTATTGGACTCTAAGCTGCTGTGACTTTCTCAGAGACTACCCTACCTCAGAGAAGAAAAATATCCAGTTCCAGCCTGCTACATCTTTCCATGTGGAGGAAGAAAGATACCCAATTTTAGCTCACTCTAGCCATTCGGCCCCACCTAAGAGGGGACAAATCTTGCTCTTTACTAGTGAAATTCACAACCAGGGACATAAGCTCATCTAAAGGCTGAAACCAAATCATAGGACTATAATATACTTTCTTTTCCACACATCTTACTACTACATTAAAAAAGACATGTTTAGTGCAGCTCCTTTTTTTCCTAAAACACCATGTTCACTTCTCAACAAAAAATTGCAATGCAGGATAAAAGGAAAAATAGATAGTTTGAAGAGATTGAACAAGCATCAGAACCAGGATCAGATATGGAAGGAATGTTAGCATTAACCAACCAGAAATTTAAACAAACAAACAAAACTATGAGTAATGGGCTCAGGCTTTTTATTTAAAAAATAGACAACATGCAAGAACAGATGCATAATGTAAGCAGAGACACGAAAATTTTAAGAAATAATCAAAAAATCCAAAAGAAATGCAAGAGATCAAAGACATCGTGTCTAGTTTTTTGTTGCTGTAACTGAATACTTGGAGAGATTGGCAAATTTACAAAGAAAAGTGATATATTTCTTACAGTTCTGGGGGCTGGGAAGTCCAAGGTCAAGTAGGGCACATTTGGCAAGGGCCTTCTTCTTGGTGGGGACACAATGCAGAGGGCTGAGGTGGTACAGGGCATCATGTGGTGAGGAGGCTGAGTGTGCTGGCTCAGGTTTCTCTTTCTACTCCTATAAAGCCACTAAATACCACCCCTCCTCATGACCTCCTCTAATCCTAATTACCTCCCAAAGGTCCCACTTAGTGAATACCATAGTCGTATTTCCCACCCCTTATTTCTATTACAATAGGGATTAAGTTTCACCATGAGCTTTGGTGGAAACAAACATTTAAACAACAGCACACTGTGACAAACATAAAGAATCTCTTCGATGGGCTCATTAGTAGACTGGACACAGTTGAAAGAATTTATGAGCTTGGGGATATTGTAATAGAAATTTCCAAAACTGAAAAAATTTTTTTTGAAAAAACGGACTAGAAACTGTAAGACAGTTACAAAAAGTGTAACATATGTGTAATAAGACTATCAGGAGAATAAATAGAGAAAAGAATAGAAGCAATATTTGAAGTAGTAATGACTGAGAATCAAAAAGAAGTCTCAGCTATATGTTTTCTACAAGAAACCTATGCTAAATAATACACATATGCATTGAAAGTAAAGGTTGAAGAAAGATATACCATGCTCAACTATTTAAAAGAAAAAAGGCAAAGTGCAGCGGCTTATGCCTGTAATCCGAAAAAGTTGTCAGGCCAAGGCAGGAGGATTGCTTGAGGCCAGGTGTTCAAGACTAGCCTGGGCAAAATAGGGAGACCCCTATCTCAACAAGTACAACAGAATCAACTAGGCATGGTGGTGTACACCTATAGTCACAGCTTCTCCAGAGGCTGAGGTGAGAGTATTGCTTGAGACCAAAAGTTCGAGGCATCAGTAAGCTATGATGGAACCACTGTACTCCACACTGTGTGACAAAGCAAGGCTCTGTCTCTAAACAAACAAGCAAACAAAACAGAAAGCAAACAGGAATAGCTCTATTAATTTCAAAAATACCAGAAAGTGAGCGAAGGATATTAACAGACACTTTGCAAAAGAAGACATTTATGCAGCCAACAAACATACGAATTAAGAGCAAGGAAATTTATTAGGGATACGTAGGGGTATTACATAACGATAAAAAGGTCAATATAGTAAGAAGGTATAACCATCCTTAACGTTTAGGCACTTAAAAACAGAGCATCAAAAATATAAAATAAAAACTGATAGAACTATAAGGAGAAAAAGTTAAACCCACTATTATAGTTGGAGACTTTAAACCTCCTCTATTCAAAATGGACAGATCCAGAAAGCAGAATATTATTAATAGTAAAGACATAGAATCAACACTACCATCAGTCAACTAGATATAATTGTCATTTATGCACTGCTATATCCAATAGCAGCAGATCACATGTACTTCTCAAGCTTGCACTGAGCATTCATCAACACAGGCCACATTCTGGGCAATAAAACACACCTCAACAATTTTAAAAGAATAAAAATCACACATTGTCTTATTTCAGACCACAATGAAGTTAAGCTAGAAATCAGTAATAGAAAGACAGCTAGAAAATCCTCAAATATTTTGAGAGTAAACAACCCACTTCTAAATACCACATGGGTCAATAAAGAAATCTTAAGGGATATTAAAATATTTTTTAAAACTTTCTATAAAAATTAAATTCATAGAAACAGAGCAGAAGGGTGGTTACCAGAGGTTGGGGGTTGGAAAATGGGTAGATGTTGGTCAAAGAGGACAAACTTTGGTTATTAATATAAGTTGAATAAAAGAGACCAAGTATCTGTCATGGTGACAATAGTTAATAATAATATATTGTATACTTATATCTTACTAAGAGGGTAGATCTTAAGTATTCTCACCAGACTCACAAATACGAAAAAGATAGCTATTTAAGGTGATGGATATATCAATTAGCTTGATTTTGATAATCATTTTCTGTGTATACACATCCAAAAATGTCATGTTATACACTCTGAACCTATACAATAATTTTCAATTATATGTTGCTAAGGTTTGGATATAGTTTGACCCTACCAAAAACGTATGTTGGAATTTGATCCCCAGTGTGGTATGTTGGGAGATGGGGCCCAGTGGTAGATGTTTGGATCATTGAGGCAGATTCCTTATACATAGATTAGTGCCCTTTTCTAGGAGTGAGTTGTCATTCTCATAGGACTGAATAAGTTACTAGAAAGTGCATCGTTATAAAAGTGAGTTTGGCTTCCTCTCTCATCTGCCATGTGATCTCTTTGCACATGCCCACTCCCTTTCCACTTTCTGCTATAAGCTGAAGCAGCAAGAGGCCCTCACCAAATACAGATGCCCAATCTTGAAATCTGAACCATCAGAATTGTGTGCCAAATACATATATTTTATTTATAAATTACCTAGTCTCTGGTGTACTGTTATAGCAACATAAAAAAGATGACATATGTCAGTAAAGCTGGGAAAATTTTTTAAATATTTTGAACTAAATGAAAATGAAAATGCAACTTATCAACATTTGTGGGATACAGTGCAAGCAGTGCTTAGAAATTTATAGCATTGAATACTTTTACCAGAAAATGAGAAAGATCTTAGATCAATTCTCCAAGTTTCTACCTTAGGAAATTAGAAAAAGAAGAGTAATTAAGTCCAAAGTAAGCAGCAGAAAGGAAATAATAAAAATTAAACCAGAAATTAATGAAACAACAGAAAATCAATAAAACCAAAAGCTGTTTATTTGAGTAGATCAATAAAAGTTATAAACTTTTAGCCATGATAACTGTGGGGTTGAAGGGTAAGAGAGAGAAAACACAAATTACTAATATCAGAAATAAAAGATAAGTCATTACTACAGATCCAATGGACATGGAAAGGATAATAAAGGAATACTATAAACAAATCTAATTTCACAAATTTAGAATTTCACAAATTTGAAAAACTAGATGAAATAGACCAATTCATACAAAAAGAAACAATCTGAATAAACCAATATCTATTAAAGAAATTTATTAAACATTAATAAACTTCCCAAACAGAAAGCATTGTATTCAGATAAGTTCACTGGTAAATCCCATTATATACTTCAGAAGAAAATTGTACCAATTCTCTATAATTACTTCAAGAAGACAGAAGAAGATGGAATACTTCCTAAATCACTCTATGAATTCAACATTACATAGTATCAAAACCAGCCAAAGATATTTTAAGAAAAGAAAATAACAGGCTAATATCTCTCATAAACATAGATTCAAAAATCCTCAGTAAAATGTAAGCAAATTAAATCCAACAAAGTATAAAAGGAATTATACCCACAACCAGATACGATTTTTCCCAAGTATGCAAGGCTGGTTCATCACTAGAGAATCGATTATTATAATTAATTATATCAAAAAGCTAAAAAAGAAAAAAGAAGCACATGATTATATAAATAGATGAAGAAAAAGCATTAGGAAGAAATAAACTGTTTGCAGATAACATTATTTTCTATGTAGATAGTCTAGAAGGATCTATTAAAAAACACCTGGAACTAATAGGCAATTATAGCAAGGTTGCAGAATACAATGTTCATACTCCAAAAGTCAATTGCTTTTTTATAAATCAGCAATAAACAAATGGAACTTGAAATTAAAACACAATATTATTTATATTACCATCCTCAAAATTAAATACTTAGGTATAAATCTAACAAGATATATATACAATATGAGAAATAATACAAAACTCTGATGAAAGCTGTCAAAGACTAAATAAATGGAGAGAGAGTCCACATTTATCAATAGAGCAAATATTGTCAAGATACCATTTTTTTCAAACTAGGTCTATAGATTCAACCTAATTGCCACCAAAATCTCTTCAAGTAATTTTCTGAATATCCACAAAGTGATCTCAAAGTTCATACAGAAAGGCAATAAATAAATAAATAAAACAGTATAGCCAACTCAAAAGTGAAGGAGAATAAAGCTGGATTACTGACACTACCTCACTTCAAGACTTAGTATAAATCTTTATTAATCAAGACGGTGAAGTATTGGTGAAACAACAGACAAATAGATCAATGGAACAAAACAGAAAGCCCAGAAGTACATCCACATCAATATATTCAACTGAACATTGATCCCATGGACATGGAAATGATAATTGACCAAGGAACAAAAGCAATGCAACAGTCATTTCAACAAATGGTGGGACAAATGAACATCTAAATTAAAAAAAAAAAAAAAGGTGTGGGGACAAACCCACACCTCCACACCCTTCACAATAATTAGCTCATAATGGATCATAAAACTAAAGTAAAATGCAAAACTGTAGAATTCCTAAAAGAAAGTATGGGAGAAAATCAAGGTGATGTTGGGTAGGGGAATGACGTTTTAGGTACAACATTAAAGCCATGACACAAAAAAGAAAACTGATAGGCTGAACTTCATAAAAATTAAAAACTTCTGCTCTGTGAAATAAGTGAAGAGAATGAGAAGAAAAGGCAAAGACGGGGATAAAATACTTACAAAATATGTATATAATAAAGGACAGTTGTCCAAAATATACAAAGAACTCTTAAAATTCAACAGTAAGAAAGCAAACAACCCAATTTCAAAATGGGAAAAGACCTGAACAAAAAATTTTCTCCCATTCTGTAGGTTGTCTGTTCGCTCTGATGATAGTTTCTTTTGCTGTGCAGAAGCTCTTCAGTTTAATTAGATCCCTTTTGTCAATTTTGGCTATTGTTACCATTGCTTTTGGTGTTTTAGTCATGAAGTCTTTGCCCATGCCTATGTCCTGAATGGTATTGCCTAGATTTTCTTCTAGGGTTTTTGTAGTTTTAGGTCTTACATTTTAGTCTTTAATCCAACTTGAGTGAATTTTTGTGTAAGGTGTAAGAAGGGGCCCAGTTTCAGTTTTCTGCATATGGCTAGCCAGTTTTCCTAACACCATTTATTAAATAGGAAATCCTTTCCCCATTGCTTGTTTTTGTCAGGTTTGTCAAAGATCAGATGGTTGTAGATGTGTGGTGTTATTTCTGAGGCCTCTGTTCTGTTCCATTGGTCTATATATCTGTTTTGGTACCATCTTCCCAGGAGGCATTGCTTGCTTCAGCCCAGGTCCCGAGGGGTAGGGCACAGCTGTAACTGGGAGAGGTAGACTCCCTGTTGAAACGCTACCTGAATTCAAGACTTAGTATAAATCTTTATTAATCGAGATGGTGAAGTGTTGGTGAAACAACAGACAAATAGATCAATGGAACAAAACAGAAAGCCCAGAAGTACATCCACATCAATATATTCAACTGATCATTGATCCCATGGACATGGAAATGATAATTGACCAAGGAGCAAAAGCAATGCAATAGTCATTTCAACAAATGGTGGGACAATTGAACATCTAAGTTAAAAAAAAAAAAAAAGGTGATGGCTCCATTGCAACTTGGCCCCATGGAAGAGGATGTAGCAGCAGTTTGGCTCATTGATGGTGGTCCACTAGGCAGGGGTGGTTGAGCACTGGAATGGGAGGGTACTGCAGCCACTCATCCCTGGAGCAGGACACCCTCTAGCAGTAGTTCCAGTTCCAAGAAGGCATAGCACAGTAGCTGTTTGACCACAGTGGGTGAGGTACAGTGTCAGCTCCTATTCTGGGGGAAGCACAGCTGTGTGGACTCAACTGGGCTTACTGCCTGTGAGGACATTTTCCCACATGGGGAAGTCCCTCCTGGTTCTAGCTGCTCCTGGATGGGAAACGGGGTGGTGGAGGCCAGGTGTTTACTTCTGTTCTCTGTGGCCATCCTGGATTTCTGTTATCCAGAATCTACAAGGAACTTTAACAAATTGACAAGAAAAAAACAAACAAACAACCCCATCAAAAAGTGGGCGAAGGATATGAACAGACACTTCTCAAAAGAAGACATTTATGCGGCCAACAGACATATGAAAAAAAAAAAGCTCATCATCACTGGTCATTAGAGAAATGCAAACCAAAACCACAATGAGATACCATCTCATGCCAGTTAGAATGGCAATCATTAAAAAGAAGTCAGGAAATAATAGGTACTGGAGAGGATGTGGAGAAATAGGAATGCTTTTACACTGTTGGTGGGAGTATAAATTAGTTCACCATTGTGGAAGACAGTGTGGCGATTCCTCAAGGATTTAGAACCAGAAATACCATTTGACCCAGTCATCCCATTACTGGGTATAAACCCAAAAGATTATAAATCATTCTACTATAAAGACACGTGCACACGTATGTTTGCTGCAGCACTGTTCACAATAGCAAAGATTTGGAACCAACCCAAATGCCCATCAATGATAGACTGGATAAAGAAAATGTGGCACATATACACCACGGAATAGTATGCAGGCATAAAAAATGAGTTCATGTCCTTTGCAGGGACATGGATGAAGCTGGAAACCATCATTCTCAGCAAACTAACACAGGAACAGAAAACCAAACACTGCATGTTCTCACTCATAAGTGGGAGCTGAACAATGAGAACACATGGACGCAGGGAGGGGAACATCACACACTGGGGCCTGTCGGGGGTGGGGAGGCTGAGGGAGGGATAGCATTAGGAGAAATACATGTATCCCAGAACTTAAAGTATAATAATAAAAAAGTGGTAAAAAATAAAATAAAATAAATACATGAACAGACATCGCACCCAAGATACACTGATGGCAAGTAAGGATATGAAAAGATGTTCAATACCACAGGCCATTATGCAATTGAAAATTTAAATAAAAATGAGACATCACTACTCACCTATTAGAATGGCCCAAATTCAAAATACTGCAATTCGAGAGTAATGTTAGCAAGACAGCCAACTAGAAGCCCTTAGTTCTGGTCTTCTCACCCCAGAAAGACAGTCAAAACAATAAACAACTAGATTTTGATTAAAGTAACCAAAGGAGAACACTTGAGTACCTCAAAGGAGTAGCAGAAACCCTGTAAAGCACAGAAACCCAGGATGGCCACAGGGAACAGAAGTAAACACTTGGCCTCCACCACCCCATTTCCCATCCAGGAGCAGCTAGAACCAGGAGGGACTTCCCCATGTGGGAAAATGTCCTCACAGGCAGTAAGCCCAGTTGAGTCTACACAGCTGTGCTTCCCCCAGAACAGGAGCTGACACTGTACCTCACCCACTGTGGTCAAACAGCTACTGTGCTATGCCTTCTTGGAACTGGAACTACTGCTAGAGGGTGTCCTGCTCCAGGGATGAGTGGCTGCAGTACCCTCCCATTCCAGTGCTCAACCACCCCTGCCTAGTGGACCACCATCAATGAGCCAAACTGCTGCTACATCCTCTTCCATGGGGCCAAGTTGCAATGGAGCCACCACATGTACCTCTCCCAGTTACAGCTGTGACCTGCCCCTCGGGACCAGGGCTGAAGCATGCAATGCCTCCCGGGAAAATGGTGCCCTGGCAGAGCCACTCCATCTACCTAGGCAATGGTATTGCCTAGGTTTTCTTCTAGGGTTTTTAGTTCTGGTTTCCTTACCTCGGAAAGACAGTCAAAACAATAAACAACTACATTTTGATTAAAGTAACCAAAGTAGAGCACTTGAGTACATCAAAGGAGTAGCAGAAATCCTGCGAAGCACAGAAACCCAGGACGGCCACAGAGAACAGAAGTAAACACCTGGTCACACCCTGCCCCTTGTGGCTGAGCTGAAGTGGCAACCTGCCTCCTGGAAATACAGTACCTTGGCCACCCAGAGCAGTCATGCTCCTCCAGTGTGTGAGCTGAATCTGTACCCTGCCTCCTGGGAAATGGTGCCTTGGCCATCTAGAACAGCCATGCTCCCCTGCGCTTTAGCAGAAGCAGTGCCTTGCATCTTAGGGAAAAACTGGCTTGGCCACCCAGAGCAGTCACATCCCCTGGGTTTGAGCTGAATCAGCACATCACCTCCTGGGTAATTAGTGCCTTGGCTAAGCCAAGCAGCTGTGCATCCTAGGGATGGTCAGATGTAATAATCTCTAACCTAGGGAAACAGCATCGGCTGAGTTGAGACACTCTGCCATACAGACCAAATGACCTTAGTGCTCTGTTTTTCTAGAACTGGACTAACTCCCTAGTGTCTGAACTGCTGTGATACCTCCTTTATAGAGACTGGAGTAATCACTGTGCTGCTCCTTACCCTCTAGGTCACAAGAGACAGCTATATTCCCCCATTCAGTGTTGCCACTCCACCTGGCCTCACAGAGTCTGGGATATTGATGTATTCTGTCGTCCCAGGGTTCAGAGTCACCATGACATGATGCCTCATTGCCAGAGACTGAGTTGCCACTGTGCCCTATTGGCTCTGGTTGCCAAATTATAACTGTACCCTGCCCCCTGGGCCCAAACCTCCAGAACATTCCTTTTTCTCCAAAGCTTGGCCAATGCTATAACCTGTTCCCCTGCCTCTCATGATTACAGTCACAGCTACTACCTGGGTTTCTAGGCCCAAGCTGCTAAGGGTGCCTCAGAGTCACAGATACCCAAGTTCTGTGGGCAATCTACATCCACTCGTTACTCATAGAGTTAACCTGAACTCCAAGACTCAGGTGCCACAATTGGTTCACAAGATTCTGAGCCTTGGTCCCTGGCTCCATGCCACTCTAGCACCTGTACTCTAAAACCCAGAGCTACTACAGCTGCTTATGGCAGTGTCAGACCCAACACCGGAGGGATGCCTTTGGCTAAGTCTCCTTATAGGCAGGGAAATTGAGAATAAGAAGACCTCAAACATCTTTGCCATCTAGGACCCTAAAAACCTATGCTGCTGCTGCCACAGACTCATAAAGCCTAGGCCACAGAGGCATTCACAGTCATCACTGACACTGATCACAGCTGAAGATGCTGCATAGAAGCTATTCTCCTGTATCTACTTGGAACGAGAGCCACCATACTTTTCCCCACTGGTGCATGAAGACCCAACTGCAGGTTAAAGTCCTTCTGTACAAAAGCTACTTGGTAAAGTTTGGAAGAAGTAATTTTTTTCATGAGATGTACATAAATCATTGCAGGGACAGGACAACTATGAAAAAGCAAGAGATTATGACACTATCAAACGAACACAATGATTCTCCACAAGAAAAGGAAGTTTACAAATTGCCTGAAAAGGAATTCAGAATAATGAACTTAAGATAACTCAGTGAGATACAAGAAAATACAAATGCACAATTCAAGAACATCAGGAAAAAAATTCATGATCTGAATGATAAATTTAACAAAGAGATATTATCAGAAGGAAACAAAACACTTGGAGATGCAAAATTTAATGATTGAAATAAAAATGCAATAATGAGCTTCAACAGCAGACTAGATTAAACAGAAGAAAGAATCTCTGAACTTGAAGATAGGTCTTTTGAAATTATCCCATCCTTCATCTTGGTAACTGCAGGACTTATCAAAGTACATTATATATTCAAGAAATGTTTATTGAATTGAATAAACTAAGATACCAACAACAAAAGAAATTACCCAGTTGAGAAAAAAAAAGAAAAAAAGAATGAAAAAGAGCAAAGACAACTGCAAGACTTATAGGACACCATTAAACAATCAACCTTTTGCATTAGGGAAATTTCAAAAGACTTAGACACGAAGATAAAAACAGCTGATTTAATAAAATAATTCCTGAAAACTTCCCAAGGCTTGAAAGTGAAATGGACATCCAAACACACGAAGTACAGAAGTCCCCAAACATATTCAACCAAAAAAAGAGATCATCACCAAGGCACATTATTGTTAAGCTGTCAAAAGCCAAAGATAAAAAGAAAATTTTTAAAGCAGCAAGTGAAAAGTATCAGATCATATATAAGGGAATTTCTGTTAGACTATCAGTAAATTTTGTAACAGAAACCCCTGCAGTCTAGGAGATAATGGGATAATATTTTCAAACAGGCAAAGGAAACAACAACAACAACTGCTGTACAAGAAAACAAATAGAAATACAAAGCTGTTCTTCAGAAATGTAGGAGAAATAAAGTCTTTCTCAGACAAGCAAAAGAAAATTTGTCACCACTATACTCGTATTACACAAAATGCTTAAAGAAATTATTTAAGTCAAAACAAAAAGATGATAATTACTAACATAAAAAGATATAAAAGTATAAAACTTACAAGTCAAGATAAATATATAGTCAAATTTCAAATATCCCAATACTGTTATGGTGCTTTCGTTCACATTTTTCTCTAGTATGAAGGTTAAAAGTCAAAACAGTAAAAAATAATGATGGCTACATTAAGTTGTTAAGGAAACCATAATATAAAAAGGTATATATTGGGACATCAAAAAAATAAATTACAACGAGGAGGGTAAAAGTCTAGAGTTTTTGTATACAAATGAAGTTAAGTTGTTAGCAGCATAAAATAGTCTATTAAAACTATAAGGTATTTTATGCAAACCTTATGGTAACACCAAAGCAAAAAACTGTATTCAAGGAAAGAAGGAATCAAAACTCAGTAATAAAAAAACAACAAGTGAAAAAGATAAACAACAAGAGAGGGAGGATGAAATAAAGGATTTACAAAACAACCAGAAAACAATTAACAAAATGGCAGTAGTAAGTCCTTATGTATCAATAATTACTGAAAATAAATGAATTAAATTATCCAGTCAAAAGAAATAGAGTGACCGAATGGGTTTAAAACGGACAATATCCAATTATGTGCTTCCTACGAGAGATGCACTTTAGCCCTAAGGACACACATAGGCTGAAAATAAAGGGATAGAAGAAGATACTTCATGCAAATAGTAACCAAAATAAAGCAAGAGTTGTTATACTTTTAACAGATAAAATATACATCAAGTGAAAACCTGTTACAGGAAACAAAGAAGGTCATTATTTAATTATAAAGGGCTCAATTCATTAAGAAGACATAACAATTGTAACTATATACACACCCAAGATCAAAGCTCCTAAATAAATCTAAATAAATAAAAAATAAATCTTAATGGACATGAAGAGAGAAATAGATAGAAATACAATAATAATAGGTGAGATCAGTACCTCATCCTCAACAATGTACCCATCAACAAGAGAGAAAATTAATAAAGGAACAGTGGAATTGAATTGCACTAGAGACAAAATAGAACTATGAGATATATACAGAATGTCCATCCAACAGCAGCAGAATACACATTCTTCCTTGATGTACACATGCAACTCTCCCCAGGATAGACCATGTAACAGTCCACAAAACAAGTCTTAACACATTTTTAAAAATCAAAATCATATCAAGTGTTCTTTCTGACCACTATTGTATGAAACTAGAAATAAATAACAGGAAAGGCTTTAGAAAATATGCAAATATATGGAAATTCAACATCATGTTTCTGAACACCCATTAGTTCAATAAAGCAATTAAAAGTAAAATTTAAAAATTTCTAGAGATAATTAAAAATAAAAACACAACACACCAAAACCTGTGGGACCCAGCATACTCAGGACTCAGAGAAAACTTTATAGCAATAAATGCCCGCATCAAAAAAGAAAAAGATCTCAAAAAATGAACCTAAAGTTTCACTTCAAAGAACTATAAAACAAGAACAAAGTAATCCCAAAATTAAGAGAAGGAAAACATAATAATAAAGATCAGAGCAGAAATAAATGAAATAAAGACTAAACTAATAGAAAAGATCAACATAACAAAGATTTGTTTTTTTAAAAAATAAAATCTAGAACTATAAATCCTTTAGCCAAAGTAACTATAAAAAAGGGAAAACTAAACGAAATCACAAACACAAAAGGAAACATAATAATATACCACAGAAATACGAAGACTAATACAAAAATATTATGAACACCAATATGCTAACAAATTGTAAAACCTGGACAAAATGAATAAATCCCTGGACATACACAACCTATTAATATTGAATCATGAAAATAATTAGGAAACATGACCAGACTATTAATGAGTAATTAGATTGAATCAGTAATAAAAAGTCTTCCATTAAAGAAAAGCTGAGGGCCTGATGGCTTCCCTGCTGAATTCCATCAAACATTTTGAGAACAACTAATAAAAATTCTTCTCAAACTACTCCAGAAAAATAAAGAGGAGAAAATTCTTCCAAACTCATCTTAGAAGCAAGCACTACTGTGATACCTAGACAAGGACACAACAGCAACAACACTACAGGTCAATATCCCTGATTAACATAGATGCAGAAATCCTCTACAAAATACTAGCAAACTAAATTCAACAGCACATTTTAATAAATCATTCACTATGACAAAGTGGGATTCACCCCACGGATGCAAGGATGGCTCAACATACACAAATCAAAAATCATTTGCATGACATTAATGGAATTAAGGATAAAAACCATATGATAATTTTTATAGATGCAGAAAAAGCATTTGACAAAATTCAACAACATTCATGAAAAACCCTCAACAAATTAGGTATAGAAGGAATGTATCTCACCACAATAAAGGCCGTATATAACAAATTCACAGCTAACATTATACTGGACAGAGAAAAGTTGAAAGCTTTTTCTATAAGGTCTGGAACTAGAGAAGGATGCCCACTTTCACCACTTCTACACAATATTGTAGTGGAAGTCTTACCCAGAGCAATTCAGCAAGCAAAAGAAATTAATTTCTAATTACTCCATGAAAAAACTAATAAATTCAATAAAGCTGCAGGATATGAAATCAACACACACAAATCAGTAGTATTTCTATATGCTAATAGTAAACTATCTGAAAAATAAATCAGGAAAACAATCCCATTAGCAGTAGCTACAACAACAACAAAAAAATAAGATACCTGGGATTACAGCCAAGATGGCCGAATAGGAACAGCTCCGGTCTACAGCTCCCAGCATGAGCGACGCAGAAGACAGGTGATTTCTGCATTTCCATCTGAGGTACCGGGTTCATTTCACTAGGGAGTGCCAGACAGAGGGCGCAGGACAGCGGGTGTAGCACACCATATGCGCGAGCCGAAGCGGGGCGAGGCATTGCCTCACTCGGGAAGCGCAAGGGGTCAGGGAGTTCCCTTTCCTAGTCAAAGAAAGGGGTGATGGACGCACCTGGAAAATCGGGTCACTCCCACCCTAATACTGTGCTTTTCCACGGGCTTAAAAAACGGCGCACCAGTAGATTATAACCCGCACCTGGCTCGGAGGGTCCTACGCCCACGGAGTCTCGCTGATTGCTAGCACAGCAGTCTGAGATCAAACTGCAAGACGGCAGCGAGGTTGGGGGAGGGGCGCCCGCCATTGCCCAGGCTTGATTACTTAAGCAGCCGGGAAGCTTGAACTGGGTGGAGCCCACCATAGCTCAAGGAGGCCTGCCTGCCTCTGTAGGCTCCACCTCTGGGGGCAGGGCACAGACAAACAAAAAGACAGCAATAACCTCTGCAGACTTAACTGTCCCTGTCTGACAGCTTTGAAGAGAGCAGTGGTTCTCCCGGCACGCAGCTGGAGATCTGAGAACTGGCAGACTGCCTCCTCAAGTGGGTCCCTGACCCCTGACCCCCCAGCAGCCTAACTGGGAGGCATCCCCCAGTAGGGGCAAACTGTCACCTCACAGGGCCCCGTACTCCTCTGAGACAAAACTTCCAGAGGAATGATCAGACAGCAACATTCGCAGTTCAGAAAAATCCACTGTACTGCAGACACCGCTGCTGGTACCCAGGCAAACAGGGTCTGGAGTGAACCTCTAGCAAACGCCAACAGACCTGCAGCTGAGTGTCCTGTCTGTTAGAAGGAAAACTAACAAACAGGACATCCACACCAAAAACCCATATGTACATCACCATCATCAAAGACCAAAAGTAGATAAAACCACAAAGATGGGGAAAAAACAGAGCAGAAAAACTGGAAACCCTAAAAAGCAGGGCGCCTCTCCTCCTCCAAAGGAACGTAGTTCCTCACTAGCAACGGAACAAAGCTGGACGGGGAATGACTTTGATGAGTTGAGAGAAGAAGGCTTCAGATGATCAAACTACTCTGAGCTACAGGAGGAAATTCAAACCAAAGGCAAAAAAGTTAAAAACTTTGAAAAAAATTTAGACGAGTGTATAACTAGAATAACCAATACAGAGAAGTGCTTAAAGGAGCTGATGGAGCTGAAAGCCAAGGCTCGAGAACTATGTGAAGAATGCAGAAGCCTCAGGAGCTGATGCCATCAACTGGAAGAAACGGTATCAGTGATGGAAGATGAAATGAATGAAATGAAGTGAGAAGGGAAGTTTAGAGAAAAAAGAATAAGAAGAAATGAACAAAGCCTCCAAGAAATATGGGACTATGTGAAAAGACCAAATCTACATCTGATTGGTGTACCTGAAAGTGATGGGGAGAATGGAACCAAGTTGGAAAACACTCTGCAGGATATTATGCAGGAGAATTTCCCCCATCTAGCAAGGCAGGGCAACATTCAGATTCAGGAAATACAGAGAATGCCACAAAGATACTCCTTGAGAAGAGCAACTCCAAGAAACATAATTGTCAGATTCACCAAAGTTGAAATGAAGGAAAAAATGTTAAGGGCAGCCAGAGAGAAAGGTCGGGTTACCCACAAAGGGAAGCCCATCAGACTAACAGAGGATCTCTTGTCAGAAACTCTACAAGCCAGAAGAGAGTGGGGGCCAATATTCAACATTCTTAAAGAAAAGAATTTTCAACCCAGAATTTCATATCCAGCCAAACTAAGCTTCATAAGTGAAGGAGAAATAAAATACTTTACAGACAAGCAAATGCTGAGAGATTTTGTCACCACCAGGCCTGCCCTAAAAGAGCTCCTGAAGGAAGCACTAAACATGGAAAGGAACAACCGGTACCAACCACTGCAAAATCATGCCAAATTGTAAAGACCATCGAGGCTAGGAAGAAACTGCATCAACTAACGAGCAAAATAACCAGCTAACACATACACCCTCCCAAGACTAAACCAGGAAGAAGTTAAATCTCTGAATAGACCAATAACAGGCTCTGAAATTGTGGCAATAATCAATAGCTTACCAACCAAAAAGAGTCCAGGACCAGATGGATTCACAGCCGAATTCTACTAGAGGTACAAGGAGGAACTAGTACCATTCCTTCTGAAACTATTCCAATCCATAGAAAAAGAAGGAATCCTCCCTAACTCATTTGATGAGGCCAGCATCATCCTGATACCAAAGCTGGGCAGAGACACAACCAAAAAAGAGAATTTTAGACCAATATCCTTGATGAACATTGATGCAAAAATCCTCAATAAAATACGGCAAACCGAATCCAGCAGCACATCAAAAAGCTTATCCACCATGATCAAGTGGGCTTCATCCCTGGGATGCAAGGCTGGTTCAATATATGCAAATCAATAAATGTAATCCATCACATAAACAGAACCAAAGACAAAAACCACATGATTATCTCAATAGATGCAGAAAAGGCCTTTGACAAAATTCAACAACCCTTCATGCTAAAAACTCTCAATAAATTAGGTATTGATGGGACATATCTCAAAGTAATAAGAGCTATCTATGACAAACCCACAGCCAATATCATACTGAGTGGGTAAAAACTGGGAGCATTCCCTTTGAAAACTGTCACAAGACAGGGATGCCCTCTCTCACCACTCCTATTCAACATAGTGTTGGAAGTTCTGGCCAGGTCAGTTGGGCAGGAGAAGGAAATAAAGGGTATTCAATTAGGAAAAGAGGAAGTCAAATTGTCCCTGTTTGCAGATGACATGCTTGTCTATCTAGAAAACCCCACTGTCTCAGCCCAAAATCTCCTTAAGGTGATAAGCAACTTCAGCAAAGTCTCAGGATACAAAATCAATGTACAAAAATCACAAGCATTCTTATACACCAATAACAGACAAACAGAGAGCCAAATCATGACTGAAATCCCATTCACAATTGCTTCAAAGAGAATAAAATACCTAGGAATCCAACTTACAAGGGACGTGAAGGACCTCTTCAAGGATAACTACAAACCACTGCTCAATGAAATAAAAGAGGATACAAACAAATGGAAGAACATTCCATGCTATGGGTAGGAAGCATTAATATCGTGAAAATGGCCACACTGCCCAAGGTAATTTATAGGTTCAATGCCATCCCCATCAAGCTACCAATGACTTTCTTCACAGAATTGGAAGAAACTACTTTAAAGTTCATATGGAAGCAAAAAAGAGCCCGCATCACCAAGTCAATCCTAAGCCAAAAGAACAAAGCTGGAGGCATCACGCTACCTGACTTCAAACTATACTACAAGGCTACAGTAACCAAAACAGCATGGTTCTGGTACCAAAACAGAGATATAGACCAATGGAACAGAACAGAGCCCTCAGAAATAACGCCACATATCTACAACTATCTGATCTTTGACAAACCTGACAAAAACAAGCAATGGGGAAAGCATTCCCTATTTAATAAATGGTGCTGGGAAAACTGGCTAGGATATGTAGAAAGCTGAAACTGGATCCCTTCCTTACACCTTATACAAAAATTAATTCAAGATGGATTAAAGACTTAAACGTTAGACCTAAAACCATAAAAACCCTAGAAGAAAATCTAGGCATTACCATTCAAGACATAGGCATGGGCAAGGACTTCATGGCTAAAACACCAAAAGCAATGGCAATAAAAGCCAAAATCGACAAATGGGATCTAAGTAAACTAAAGAGTTTCTGCACAGCAAAAGAAACTACCATCAGAGTGAACACGCAACCTACAAAATGGGAGAAAATTTTCACAACCTACTCATCTGACAGAGGGCTAATATCCAGAATCTACAATGAACTCAAACAAATTTACAAGAAAAAAACAACCACATCAAAAAGTGGGCGAAGGACATGAACAGACACTTCTCAAAAGAAGACATTTATGCAGCCAAAAAACACATGAGAAAATGCTCACCATCACTGGCCATCAGAGAAATGCAAATCAAAAGCACAATGAGATACCATCTCACACCAGTTAGAATGGCGATCATTAAAAAGTCAGGAATCAACAGGTGCTGGAGAGGATGTGGAGAAATAGGAACACTTTTACACTGTTGGTGGGACTGTAAACTAGTTCAACCATTGTGGAAGTCAGTGTGGCGATTCCTCAGGGATCTAGAACTAGAAATACCATTTGACCCAGCCATCCCATTATTGGGTATATACCCAAAGGATTATAAATCATGCTGCTATAAAGACACATGCACACATATGTTTATTGCAGCGTTATTCACAATAGCAAAGACTTGGAACCAACCCAAATGTCCATCAATGATAGACTGGATTAAGAAAATGTGGCACAGATACACCATGGAATACTATGCAGCCATAAAAAATGATGAGTTCATGTCCTTTGTAGGGACACAGATGAAATCGGAAATCATCATTCTCAGTAAACTATCGCAAGGACAAAAAACCATGCACCGCATAGGTGGCAATTGAACAATGAGAACACATGGACACAGGAAGAGGAACATCACACTCTGGGGACTGTTGTGGGGTGGGGGGAGGGGGGAGGGATAGCATTAGGAGATATACCTAATGCTAAATGACGAGTTAATGGGTGCAGCACACCAGCATGGCACATGTATACATATGTAACTAACCTGCACATTGTGCACATGTACCCTAAAACTTAAAGTGTAATAATAATAAAATAAAATAAAATAAGATACCTAAAAATAAATGTGACCAAGAAGGTGAAAAATCTCTCCACTGAAAACTCTAAAACACTGATAAAGGAAATTGAAAAGAACACAAGTGCATTGAAAGATATCCCATGTTCATGGGTTGGTAGAGTTAGTATTGTTAAAATGTACATACTACCCATACTACCCAAAGTGATCTACAGATTCAGTGTATCCTATCACAATACCAACAACATTCTTCACAGAATTACAAAATACTGAAGGTACCAAATGCTGGTGAGGAACACACAGTTATTTCTGGTAAGAATTCAAAATGATATCACTACTTTGAAAGACAATTTTTTTTTAACCAAACTAAACATACTCTTACCTTATGATCCAGCAGTTGTGCTCTTTGGTATTTACTCAAATGAGTTGAAAACTCATGCTCACACAAAAACCGGCACACAGCTTTATCTATAGTTGCCAAAACTTGGAAGAAACAAGATGTTCTTTAGTAGGTGAATGGATAAACTGTGGTACATCTGACAGTAGATTGAGCTCTAAAAAGAAATTGCCTATCAAGCAATGAAAAGATATAAATGAATCTTAAATGTATATCACTAAGTGAAATAATCCAATACTGTATGATTCCAACCACTCTATGATATTCTAGAAAAGGCAAAATTACAGGGACAGTAATACGATTGTCAGTTCTCATGGATTGATCAAAAGGAGAAAACAGGCGGAAACTGGAGGATGTTTAGGGCAGTAAAATCATTCTGTATGATATCGCAATGGATATATGTCATTATAAGGTTGTCCAAACCCACAGAATGTACAACATCCAGAGTAAACCCTAATATATACTATGGGCTCTGAGTGGTAGTGATATGTCAATGTAAGTTCATCAATTGTAATAAATGTACCACTGTGGTAAGGGATGTCAATAATGAAGAGGGTTGTCATGTGTAGAGACAAGGGGCATATGGAAACTTTATACTTTCTGCTCAATTTTTCTGTGAACACAAAATTTCTTTTAAAAAATCAAGTTAAGAATCGAAAAGAAAAAATGTATTGCTGCTTCTTTATATATTTATCATGAATATAATTTTACTTTAAGAAATGCAAATAATAAAGCGTAAATAGAGAGAAAGAAACTTTAAGCACAGATTCTTACATCTTGCTTCTGAGCTAAGATTCTAATAGGAATGGCACTTAAATGAGAAATCGATACCTAGTCATTTTCAAACTCTCCAAATTAGCACCTTTATCCAATTATAGGCCTGCAAGGCAATCTGTTCCGAAAAGAAACACAGTATAAATAGTCAACATGAGTTCAACAGACTAAAACATGTGTGTCCCAAATTGCTGGATTTAGGTCATTATATTTTTCCAGGCAGCTAATTTTCCCCTTTGAAGTGCTCACAGAAGGTCAGAAACAGTTTAAGCATCAAAGCTTTATGAATTAAACAGTTTCCTCGCGAACAGAGGCAGGCGGCTTTGCCTGCAGAAACACTATTGTGAAGATCTCTGGCTAACCTTCAACTAGGATGCATTCCACAATGGGGAGATCAATAGCCCACAGTCACCCAGAACAGATTTCAAGATTTTTAATACAACTGACCCTTTACACATAAAATGCTCACATCTTTAACTCGGAATGCTGCTGATTCCAACTATTTCATTTCTGCTTACTGATTACTTGGAGGAAAGCATGGTGGTAGAAGAGATGAAGATAAGTGTGAACGAAAACAAGCCCCAGGCAATTTTCTCAAATAACTACACATATACACTGCAAAATCCTATGAAGTCTATTACGTATATTCTTTTCCACACAATTGGTTGACCACAATACATTCCTTTTCTCCCTCATGATAAATATGTTTTATCATAGCACAGAATGCCTCCAATGTGAACCTTGCTTCTGCTCATTGCTAGATCTAGAGTATCCTGCAGCATTCAATAAACACACCTGGTTGTGTCCATCGTATGAAAGAATGGATTGAAAGCCAACGTTTTAGTGTTTTACTTGATTAAATATCTGTATCTCCTGTCAACTGATGATATTTCATAGTGGAGGAAAAAATAAAATAATTTAAAGGGGATTAAGTATCTTCACATGAATTTTATTTTATTTTCTGTTTCACATATAACCTGGAGTCCACAATTAATAACTCTCCTAGTTTCTGTTCTGGTTCTAAGCATTTTTCCTAGCTCTTCGGTTTGCCACTTTGCCATTTTTTTCTTTCAGTGAAATTCTTTCTTCTTGAATCAACCTTTTCTCTTAGACACATCTTGAAGACCTACCTCAGAAGGCAGTCATCTGAGTGGAAAGGCCATGGGCTTTGGCTTGGGACAGAGATGGTTTCTGTATGGGCTGGGTACTGTCTGGGCACTCATGGGTCTCAGTTTCCTGTCTCTAAAGTGGTGTGTTGTGAGGATTGTATCGTGCGAAGAACATTATATTGTTCAATGGGTGTTATCTTTATTATTGTACAGTTTAAACCTTATCAGATGCTTTAATCTACTTCTCCAAATCTCTAACAAATGTTTCCCCAACTATAATTTGATTACCTCCACTGCTGCATTACCCCTGCACGCAGCTCAGATTATTAAAAAATATAAATTTTATAGAACTAAAATGTGCCTCCTACAAGCTTATGCCAATTGTTTCCATGTTTTCTCTTTGAACGACAGAAAAAAAGTCTATTTTTTTCATTTAGTGATATTTTGTAAGTATCAAATATATATCTAATATATGAAAGATGTGATAGATACTACAGAGAGCTTCCATATACCCGACACGAGTTCCTCCTGTTGAACTAATAGACTAATATTAATATATTAACTAAAGTTCATATTTTATTCAGATTATAAATATTTTTTTCCTAATGACCTTTTTCTACCCCAGGAACCTATCCTGGAAAAAGATCATTAGGAAACTGCATTAGGTACCGCATCACATGTTGGCGTCATGCCCCTTCTCAGTTTTCCCTGGGTTGTGATCATTTCTCAGACATTCCTTGTTTTGGATGACATTAACTACTTTGAGAAGTACTGGTCAAGCATTTTATAGAATGCCCATCAGTGTGGGCTTCTCTGATAACTTTTTCATGGTTAGAGTGGAGTTATATGCTTTTGGGGAGGAAGACTAAAGAGGTAAGGTGACATTTTTATCATACCATATAAAAGATCCATGCTATCAACATGACTTATAATAATAGTTGGTGTTGACCTTGGTCACATGGCTGAGGTTTTCCAAGTTTCTGTAGGGGAAATTACTTCTTTCTCTCTTTTGATGTGTATTCTTTGGAAAAAATGTTGGATGTGGAGCCCACAATTAAGGGATAGGAAGATACCTACCACATACATACCTGAGGGGCCAATAGCTACAGAATTTATTTGGAATTTACCGCACTAGAGATTTGTCTCTTTATCCCCATTTATTTATTTATTTATTTAATCATGTAAAAATGGCTGTGTCTTCCTTTGTTTTGATCCTGACCTCACTATATTTGGCAGCTATTTCTTTTACTCCATGGCTTATGGGAACTCCTTTCTAGTTTCATTTACCATGAGTAATTCCACTATGCTTTTATTTTTTCCAGTTGGCTTCAGAGAAGAGTGCGGGATTAAAAACACCTTTAATTCATCATTCTTAACCATACATTCCTGCAATTTATTTTATTTTTAGTCATAGGCCCATCCCAGGAGGAACTATTATTAATGCTTTACAGACAACCATTTGAAATGTTTTCCTGCACTGCATACACACCTTATTTCAAAAACAATTAACTTACAATTTGCATAATATTCTATATATCTTTCATCTTTAAGCAATATATCTGGGACAATTTTTGATACCATGAATATATACATTAATCTCATGTCTAAATCATTTGCCTAACATTTCATTATATTGATTTGACATATTCTTTTATTGTTAAGCCCTTCAGATAGCCTCCAAGATTTTTTCATTATAAATATGTAAACAAATCTTCTGATTTTTTTAAAATCAAGATTAATTTCTAGGTGGAGAAGGGTATACATATTTTAAAATTTGGTTGCTTGAAATAGAAATGTACTGACACACCCATCGTTAGTAAAAGTATCAATTACCTAACACTTCACCCATTATAGTGTGAAATTATTATAGGAATCATTATAGAAAATATTACATGCTGCTATTTTTTAGCATTTGCATTATTACTAATTATGTTGTACATTCTTCTTACATGTTTTTGGCTATTTGTATTTTTTTTCTGTTGTGAAATATCTATTTAGACTCTTGGCCATTTTTCTTTTGGGTTATTTGTCCTTTCATATATCTTGACAGGAAACATTCATAGATTATTTTTCCTTCTCTTGTAGTTATATTCATACATTTTGGCCTATGTAATTGAACTTTATTTGTGATTTTTTAACATGAAAATCTTCTTATTTTTTAGGATTCATAATTGACCTATAATATATGCACATTTGACAATCTTCCCTGTTAAGAGTTTCTGGGTTTCACATCATAATTAGAAAGTCTTTCTTCGTTTTAGAATTATATAATGTTTTCTAAATTACTTATTAAGATTTATTCATCTCTCCTAGAATTTATTTTGTTATAAGGAACAAACATTATGATTATTCTATTTATTCTGTTTTTTACCTAATACTGTTACAAATTTTATTTTATCAGTAATTTCTACTATAAATTCCTGACTGAGGAGAATGACCTAAAATTTCTTGTCATCGGTCACTGAGCAGCTTTGCCCTTCACAGAATAGAACCACATTCATAAATCGTGACATGCAAGAGAACTTTATAACACAAAATATACAATTCACACTGAAGTTAGGACATGTATGCATACATTTTTTTCTGCATTAAAAAAATCACCAAATATTTATAATCCAAAGGCATACAACAATAAATAATAAAAATCTTAGTAGAAAAAGAACTAATCTGCCTCTGTCCATGTTGGACTTAGTGCAAGCACACAAAAGATTATAGCCATAGGGAATTAAAGAATCATTTATGAGACAAATAAAATGGATACCATTCATAACCTAAAACTACAATACACCTTCTTCTAAAATGTCCATGGAATAAAATATCATCTGATTTTACTAATATATTAATTACACTGCAGATAACTTCAATAAATTATAAAAGGTAAAAATGGTATAAGTCAATATTCAGATCACAATAAAACAAAAATGAAAACAAAAACAAAACTGGAAAAGGAAGTAAACCAATTGCAGAATGGGAGAAAATATTTGCAAACTATGATCTGACAGGGGACTGATATTACGAACTTACAAGGATCTCAAACAACTCAACAACAACAACAACAAAAAACCCTCAAATAGCCTCACTAATATGTAAGCAAAAAACATGAATAGATATTTTTCAAAAGAAAACGTGAATGGCCAAAAAGCATATGAAAAAGTGCTCAACATAATCACCAGAGAAGTGCAAATTAAAACCACAGTCAGATACCATCCTACACCAGTCAGAAAGGCTGTTATTAAAAAGTAAAAATCAACAGGTGTTGGCAAGGATGCAGAGAAAATGAAACACTTATATATTGTTGGTGGGAATCTGAGTTAGCACAACCTCTATCAAAGACAGTATGGAGATTACTCAAATAACTACAATAGAGCTACCATTCCATCCAGCAATAAAATACCACTACTGGGTATCTTCCCAAAGGAAAAAGAAATAATTATATCAAAAGACATTTGTATTCTCATGTTCATCACAGTACTATTCACAATAGTAAAGATTTGGAATCAATCAAAGTGTCCACCAACAGTTGAATGGATAAGGAAACTATGGTATATATACACAATGGAATACTATTCAGGCATAAAAAAGAATGAAATCATATATTTTGCCACAACATGGATGGAATCGGGGGGCATAAACTTAAGTGAAACAACTCAGAAACAAAGTCAAATGCTGCGTGTTATCATTTATAATTAGAAAGTAAATAAAGTGTACACATGGACATAGAGTGTGAAATAACAGACACTGAAGACTTGAAAGGGTGTCAGGACATTGGGGCAAAAGGGAGAAGTTACTTAACGGGTAGGGCCTACATTCAGGTGATGATTACACTTAAAGCCCAGACTTCACTGCCATGCAATATATCCATGTTACAAAACTGGACTTCTACCTATTAAATTTACACAAATAAAAAATATTAAATTCTCAAGTTTTTGATAAATTGGAAATAAAATTCAAAATTAAAGAATATTCAGAAAGAAATATAATATAAACACTAAAATATACAAGTATATGGCAAATACAAAAGTACTCAGAAGAAATTTCATAATCATTAAAGTGTGCAATTCTAGACAAGCAAAACAAAGTATTATTAATAAGCATTTGCTTCAAAGGGTGAGAAAATATAATAAAGTAAACAAAGGGAAAGTACCAGGAAAATTTGGTATTCATACATGTAGAAATTAATTAGAAGAGATGGGTAATTCCAAGGACTAATCTTTAAACTAATCAATAAAATACAATCATTGTCTACTTCTATGAAATGTGGGTCTTTATAAATAAGCAACAGAAACTAATGCTGATTATTTTAAGCAGATAGAGAAATGAAACATTTTTAAAGGGCACTGACTAGTTACAAAATTAAAGGTAAGCAAATATGACTTAGGGAGAATAGGAGAGAAGCCAACAAGAGTAATCTCAATACAGAAATTGAAGAGAGCTGCCAGGGCTCTGGCTTGGTGTTAGCCACCTCCTGAACACTGCACAAGGTTCACGTTTCTGCAAGAGTCTAATTGGCCTAGCTTGGGTAAGATGCTTACCCACACATGTGTCTCTGCCAGGTAAGATAATTTTCTATGATCGACTCAGTCCAGTTTAAATGCCTACTACTCTGATTAGGATGCATGCATGAGCACTTTTATCTTCATTATCAGCAGGCCCACAGTGGAAAGGAAGAGCATATGTTTTGAAGAGAGAATGAGATTCTGTCACCAGGAGTAAAAATACTACACAAGGAAAAGTGATATATGCTTTTAAAATTCTATTCCCTTAGGTGCCTAGTATTAATATTAGCCCTCATAGAGTTAATTTTTGAGCACTTTTATGTCACAGAAACCCTGAGAACATATGCTCACATGCACAAACTCTTTGTATCACTCAGAATTGGTTAAAGTTATATCATAGTAATCCATAAATTAAAAACCACAGTGGCCTCAAACAACTAGGGTTATTTCTTACACACAGCACAAGTACATCACATGTTTATGTGTAGGTTAAGGTGTTTGTTCATGCCATCCTTATCAGGAAACAGGTTGATATAGCATCTACTACTCAGAACCCAGCCAATAGCCAGGGCAGAAAGAGAGGGCAGGAAACCACCAGCTGTTTAAGTTTTGCCCACAAATGACACATTTCATTTTTGCTTACATTCCTCTGGCCAAATCAAGTCACATGGCCATACCCAATCTCAAGAGGTTTGAGGATTGAAAATATGATTCTATGATATGTCTAGCACAAACACAGAGTTTTTAGGGCACTGGGACTATTCTACATGATACTATAATGGTGGATACAAGTCAATATACCTTTGTCAAAAAAAAAAAAACATAGAATATACACGTCCAAGAGTGAACCCGAATATAAACTATAGACCTTGGGTGATAATAACATGTAAAAAATAGGTTCATAGATTATAATCAATGTACCACTTAGGTGCAGGATGTTGATAGTGGGAGAGATTGTGCATGTGTGAGAGAAGATATATGGAAACCCTCTGTACTTTCTCCTCAGTTTGTAAACCTGAAATGGGTCTAAAAATAAAATCTATAAAGACTAAAGTCAATAAAATTGTACTGTATTTGGGATTTTTCTTAAATAAGTAGATTTTAGCTGCTCTTGTTGCAAAATTTATGTGAGATAATAGATATGTTCATCTATTTCACTATAGTAACCATTTTATTATCTGTTTATATTTCATAACATCATGTTGTAGACCTCAAATAGACATGATAAAATTTATTTTTAAAAACTAGAAAACAAAGTCTATTTTAAAACATCAGAAAATATACAGAAAATTAACAAAGACACAGTCTCAGTGAGGAACTAACAAAGATCTAACATTTATGTCAACAGAATCCAAGAAAGAGAGGGAAGCATACAGATGAAGAATATTAGAAGCAATAATAACTTCCAAAATGTGATGAAAAACAAAAACTTACAGATTCAAGTAGCCAAGTGAATCCTAAACAGGATAAGCCTAAGAAAGTGTATGGCCAGACACATTATAACCAAATTTCATAAACCTAAAATAAGGAAAATACTTAAAAACAGCTAGAGAAAAATAACACCTTACCTGTAGGAAACAACAATTCAAACAAGGCAGATTACTCATCAGGACTCAGACCAGAAAAAAGTGGCACAAAATTTTTTCAAGTTTAATAAAAACAGGACAGTTGATACAAAATTTTAAACCTCTAAAATTATCCTTTAGAAATTTGAGTAAAATAAATATGTTCACAGATTTAAAAAAATATGAGGTAAATTAAAAGTATTTGTCAGCAGCAGACTTTCTCTGAGAGAATAAATTAAACCAAATTTTTCTGGCAGAAAAAAATAATAAAGGAAAATTTGGAACATCAGTAATCAAGAAAAAGCAGTGGAAAAAAGATCAATGTATATATTAAGAACGATTAAGGAAACACATGCCCATACACTTTCCACTGATCTTTCCTAATATATACAAAGGAGTATATATAATAAATATGACTAACTAAAAAATACAGATTATTCATCTCTTCTTTAGTGTTTTAAATTTTGTTTAAAGGTTGAAAGCAAAAAGCCATAATATTGGTGGTTTTATAAAATGTATATAAAAGTAACATTTAAGATGTTTATATTGTAAAGGGATGTGGGGAAAAGAAACTAAAGCTTTCAATATTACACATGAAGGGATGAAACGTTTCTAAAAACAGACAGACATTTTAAGTATGGATTTTGTAATCCTACAGCATATAGACACAAAGCAAAGTACAGAAAAATCAAAACAGAATACTAAAATATGTTCAAGCAACCCAGAGGTAGTCAGGAAAGAAAAAAGAGAAAAGAAAAACAGAGGTAAACAAATAAAAAACAAATAATATCATAACAGATTTAAATTCTAGCATATCTGTAATTACATTAAATGTAAATGATCATGTCACAACAATTAAAAGATAAAGACTGTCAAACTTGTTACCCAAAAAATGATCCAACTATATGCAATCTATAAGAAACTTACTTCCAATGTAAACAAAATTTTAAATGTAAAAGGATGAAGAAAGATATACCATACAGACTCTAATTATACTGATGGGCAAAAACTGGAAACATTCCCTTTGAAAACTTGCACAAGACAAGGGTGCCATCTCTCATCACACCTATTCAATATAGTATTGGAAGTTCTGGCCAGGGCAATCAAGCAAGGGAAAGAAATAAAGGGTATTCAAATAAGAAAACAGGAAGTCAAATTGTCTCTGTTTGCAGATGACATGATTGTATATTTAGAAAACCCCATCGTCTCAGTCCAAAACTCCTTAAGCTGATAAGCAATTTCAGCAAAGTCTCAGGATACAAAATCAATGTGCAAAAATCACATGCATTTCTATACACCAATGATAGACAAACAGAGAGCCAAATCATGAGTGGACTCCCATTCGCAATTGCTACAAAGAGAATAAAATACCTAGGAATACAGCTTACAAGGGACGTGCAGCACCTCTTCAAGGAGAACTACAAACCACTGCTCAAGGAAATAAGAGAGGACACAAACAAATGGGAAAACATTCCATGCTTATGGATAGGAAGAATCAATATCATCAAAATGGCCATACTGCCCCAAGTAATTTATAGATGCAATGCTATCCTCATCAAGCTATCATTGACTTTCTTCACAGAATTAGAACAAACTACTTTAAATTCCATATGGAACCAAAAAAGAGCCCACAAAGCCAAGACAATCCTAAGCAAAAAGAACAAAGCGGAAGGCATCACGGTACCTGTCTTCAAAAAATACTACAAGGCTACAGTAACCAAAGCAGCATGGTACTGGTACCAAAATAAATATATAGACCAATTGAACAAAACAGAGACCTCAGAAATAACACCACACATCTACAACCACCTGATCTTTGACAAACCTGACAAAAAGAAGCAATGGGGAAAGGATTCCCTATTTAACAAATGGTGTTTGTTGGGAAAACTGGCTAGCCATATGCAGAAAACTGAAACTGAACCTCTTCCTTACACCTTCTGCAAAAATTAACTCAAAATGGATTAAAGACTTAAATGTAAGACCTAAAGCCATAAAAACCCTGGAAGAAAACCTTGGCAATACTCATCAGGACATAGGCATAGGCAAAGACTTCATGACTAAAACACAAAAAGCAATGGCAACAAAAGCGAAAATTGACAAATGGGATCTAATTAAACTAAAGAGTTTCTGCACAGCAAAAGAAGCTATCATCAGAGTGAATAGGCAACCTACAGAATGGGAGAAAATTTTTGCAATCTGCCCATCTGGCAAGGAGCTAGTATCCAGAATCTACAAATAACTTAAACAAATTTCAAGAAAAAAACACACAACCCCATCAAAAAGTGGGCAAAGGATATGAACAGACACTTCTCAAAGGAAGATACTTACGCAGCCAACAAACATATGGAAAAAAAGCTCATTATCACTAGTCATTAGAGAAATGCAAATCAAAACCACAATGATATACCATCTCATGCCAGTTAGAATGTGATCATCAAAAAGTCAGGAAACAACAGATGCTGGAGAGGATATGGAGAAATAGGAACACTTTTACACTGTTGGTGGGAGTATAAATTAGTTCAACCATTGTGGAAGACAGTGTGGAGATTCCTCAAGGATCTAGAACCAGAAATACCATTTGACCCAGCAATCCCATTACTGGGTACATACCCAAAGCATCATAAATCATTCTATTACAAGAACACATGCACACGTATGTTTATTGCAGCACTATTCACAATAGCAAAGACTTGGAACCAACACAAATGCCCATCATTGATAGAGTGGATAAACAAAATGTGACACATATACACCACGAAATACTATGCACTCATTTAAAAGGATGAGTTCATGTCCTTTGCAGGCACATGGATGAAGCTGGAAACCATCATTCTCAGCAAACTAACGCAAGAACAGAAAACCAAACACCGCATGTTCTCACTCATAAGTGGGAGCTGAACAATGAGAACACATGGACACAGAGAGGGGGAACATTACACACTGGGGCCTATCAGGGGGTGGGGGGCGGGTAGGGGAGGGATAGCATTCGGAGAAATACCTAATGTAGATGACGGGTTCATGGGTGCAGCAAACCATCATGGCACATGTATACCTATGTAACAAACCTGCATGTTCTGCACCTGTACCCCAGAACTTAAAGTATAATGATAATTTAAAAAAACCTGGAATTACAATATTAATATCAGGAAGAATACACTTTATATCTAAGAAAACTAGGAACAAAGAACATTATTACTTAAAGATAAAATGGTCAATTCATCATGCAGACATAATAGTCCTTAATATATAATCAGGAGTGTTGCCATGTACATGAAGCAAGAAGTAACATAACTGAAGGAAATAATAGACAAGTCCACTAGACAGAAAATTAGTAAGGATACAGAGAAACTGAATAGCACTATCGTTCAGTAAAATCTACCTGTATTTTTAGAACACTGCATCTAACAACAGATAAATACAAGGTATTTTTAATTTTATATGAAATATTTATCAAGATAACCCATATGAGGCCCATCAAAAGTAATACTAAAAAGAACTAAACTTATACCAAGTAGCAAAGTATTTTCTCTGACCATAATAGAATAAACCAGAAAACAATTGTAACAAAGTAAATGAGATAATCTCCATTCATTTCATAACTGAACAACACCTGTAACAATAACTCACAGGCAAAAGAGAAACTGCAGTAAAATTAGAAAATATATAATATTAAATATTTAAATGGAATCAAATTACATAGAACTACACACACCAACACCCAAGTGAATGCAGTAAATATTTATGAAATTAGAATAAAGTCTGTAATATAATTGACAATGTCGTACTGCTATAATTTTCTGTATTGATATTGTACAAGATAAATATTTTGTAAATTTTACCATTAGGTGAAAATGGAGAAAGGATTCAGTGATCTCTAAGTATTATTTTTGCAATTAACACTAAGCCATATTATATACATATATATATATATTATATAGATGTGTGACAAAAATTAAAAGATTTACATATTAAAATCCATGGGCTGCAGTGAAAGCAGGGCTGTGAGGGAAATTGATAGAATAAACTGTTTATGTTAGAACCGAAGAAAAGTCTAAAACCAATAATAGGAGCTTCCACTTCAAGAAACTAAAAAAAGGTAGAAATACATGTCAAGCAAATAGAATTAAAAAATTAGATTGTATTAGAAATCAATAAAATTCAAAACAGAAAAATAATAGAGAAAATAAATTAAACAAAAAGCTGATAACTCAAAATATCAGTAAAATAATTAATTTCTGGCAAGTATGACTAAGAAAAAGAGAAGGAATACACATGACAAATATCTGGAAGGAAACATCGGATATCATCACAGAACCTAAGACATTAACAGGGTAAGAGAATATGGTAACAATTCCATGCATATGAATGAGAAAACTTCTATGACATGGATAGATTCCTGAAAAACCATAAATTATTATAATTCAACCAACATGAAATACTCCTATGACTAATAAAGTAATTGAATTTATCAACAACCTTCCAAATAAGAAATCTTCTGGCCCAGATGATTTCACTTGTAAATGTCACCAAATATTTAAAGGAGAGAAAACATTAATTCTACACAATATTGTCAAAGAATAATAGAATATAAATCTCAACTCATTTTATAGGGCCAGCATTACCTTGATACTTAAGCCAGAAAAAGACAGTACAAGAAAGAAAGAAAGAAAAGTAAAAAATATGTGTCTTTATATAGAATGATTTATATTCCTTTGTATATATACCCAGTAATGGGATTGCTGGGTTGGATGATATTTCTGTCCTTAGGTCTTTGAGGAATTGCCACATTGTCTTCCACAATGGCTGAACTAATTTATAGTCCCACCCACAGTGTAAAAGCATTCCTTTTCCTCCACAATCCACCAACATCTGTTGTTTTTTGACTTTTTAATAGTAGCCATTCTGACTGGTGTTAGATGGTATTTCACTGTGGTTTTGATTTGCATTTCTCTAATGATCAGTTATGCTGAACTTTTTTCATACGATTGTTGGTACTATGCAGCCATAAAAAAATAATGAGTTCATGTCCTTTGCAGGGACATGGATGGAGCTGGAGGCCATTATCCTTAACAAACTAATAAAGGAACAGAAAACCAAATACTTCATGTTCTCACTTATAGATAAGAGCTAAAATATGAGAACACATAAATACGTAGAAGAGAACAATACATACTTGGGCCTTTTGGAGGGTGGAGGGTGAGAGAAGGGAAAGGATCAGGAAAAATAACTAATCCGTACTAGGCTTAATACCTGAGTGATGAAATAATCTGTACAACACACCTCCAGGACACAAGTTTACCTATGTAACAAACCTGCACTTGTACCCCTGAATTTAAAATAAAGGTTTTTAAAAGAAGAAAAAAATCAAAAAGGAAATCATAAACCAATATCCCACGTGAATGTAGATACAAAATTTTCAACAAAATCTAAGCAAATTAAATCCAACAACACATAAAAAGAATAACACATGACAACCAAGAGTTTTTTTGTGTTGTGCACAGTGTCAAGAGTTGTTTATTTCAGGAATGCAAGGCTGGTTTATTATCTGAAAAATCAATCAAGTATACAACCCTACGAAGAGTTTAAAGAAGAAAAATCATACTCATCTCAATTGATGCAGACAAAAGACTGAACTAACAACCATACATGACAAAAAGTCTCACATAGTATGAATAGAGAACTTCTTCAACTTCATAAAGAGGATCTTGAAAACCAATAGTTAATATTTCACTTGACAGTGAAAAATTGAGTGCATTCCCCCAGACATCAGAAACAGAGCAAAGATGTTCATCCTCACCACTCCTATTCAACATTGTACTGAGAACCCAAGCAAGGGCAATAAGGCAAGGAAAGACAGGCAGGCCCATGCAGATTAAATTGGAAGAGATCAAACTGTCTTTACTTGAAGAAGACATTATTTTTTTCTATATAGAAAGTCATAAGGAATCTAACGAAAAAATAACTCCTAGAACTAGTAAGTTCAGCAAGGTCACAGGATATGACATCAACATACAAAAATCAGTTTTATTTCTGTATATTACCAATGAACATAAAAACACAAAAATAAAAAACATACATTTTACAGTAGCTCCAAAAATAATAAAATCCATCTATGTATATCTGTCAAATTATTTACAGCCACTGTATGCTGAAAACTACAAATGCTAATGAAATGAAACAAAGGATAACTAAATAAATTGACATACTGTAGTCATGATTTTGAAGACTCCATGTAGTAAAATGTCAATTCACCCTAAATTTGTCTGTTGATTTAACACAATTCGTATCTACATTTCAGCATGAGTTTTTTCTGTACTGTGAAGCTGAATCTAAAACATACACATAAGACAAAGGAAGTAAAATAGATACAAAAAAATTGAAAAAAGACTACCTATATTTAAAACATTCTGTATATCTACAGCAATCAAGAGAGACAGTGGCATTAGGAAGGAGAGACACATAGATCAAGGGAAAAGAATAGAGAGCTAAAAATAGACCCCATATAATTACAACCTTCTGATTTTATACAAAGTTGCAAAAACAATTTAATGTAAAAAGGATAGTTTTTTCAACATGTGTTGTTAGAGAACATGGATATCAATTGGTGAAAATGTTAGCCTCAACCTAGACTTCATATTCTCTACAATGATTAATTCAAAATGTACCATAGATCTAAGTTTAAATATAAAACACGACTTTTAGAAGAAAACATTACAGAAAATCTACCACAAAGGGGCTAGTGACAGATTCTTGGGCATGACACCAAAACCAGAATCCTTAAACATAAAAAATCATTAAATGGGACTGCATCAAAATTAAGCACTTTTGTTATGTAAAAGTCATTCTTAACAGAACAAGAAGATAAGCCACATATTGGGAGATAATATTTGCAATAACCAGCAAATGACTTATTTCCAGAATAAGCAACTCTCTGAACTCAGTAGTAAGAAAACAATCAAATTAGAAATCAGGCAAAAGATTTAAAAAGATATTTCATGGAAGATAAAAGGATGGCAATTAATTACATGACTAGATCTCAATATTATTAGTCATTAGGGAAGTGCAAAGTAAAGCCATGAGGAGATACTACTGCTCAAATATTAGACTGGCTAGAATAACATACTGGTAACATTGTACCACACGCTGGAGAGAAGGCAGAGAAAATGCATCACTCATACATTGCCAAGTGGGAAGGTTAAATGGCATAGCCACTGTGGAAAACTGCTTAGTAGTTTTCTTATAAAATTAAATGTACACTTCCCATATGGCCCAGCAATTGCCTGGGTATTCACTGGAGAAATGAAAACTTACGTTCACACAAGAATCCGCACATCAATATTCTTAGCAGCTTTATTTTGTAATAAACCCAAACTGGAAACAACCGAAATATCCTCCCCAAGGCAGAGTTGGCTGAATAATGACCCCAGAGGATATTAGATACTAAACTCTGGAATCTGTAAATGTCACCTTATGTGGAAAAAAAGGGTCTGTGTGTACATGTGATTAAATTAAGAATCTTGAGCTGGAAGATTATCCTGGATTACCCAGGTGGATCTTAAAGGAGATCACACTTCATGATAACGAGGAGCTAGAGGTAGATTGGACAGACAGACATAAGAGGAGAGGGTGATGTGAAGTCAAAGGCAGAAATTGGATTGATGTATCCACAAGTTAACAAATGCCAGCAGCCTCCAGAAGTGGGAAGAAGCAAGAGATAGATTCTCCACCAGAATATCCAGAAGGATCACGGCACCATATCTCGGCCAACACCTTGACTTCTGCCCACTGGTACTGATTTTGGACTGCTGGCAGCTAGAACTGTGAGAGAAGGCATTTCTGCAGTTTTAAATCATAAAATTTGTGCTAATTTCTTATAGCAGCCACAGGTAACTAATACACTGGATGAATAAATAAACTGTGGCACATCTATTCAATGGAATATTATTCAGCAATCAAAAGGAACAAACAATCGAAATGCGCAATACATTGGATAAATCTCAATGACATTATGCCTAGTGAAACAAGCCATTCTCAAAAGATCATACACTGTATTACTCCATTTTAAAAACTTTCTGTAAATGGCCAAATTGTGATGATGGAAAACACAACCATTGTTGTCAATAGAGTTGTGTGAAATGTGTGATATAAAATTGTAGTGTGAGGGAAGTTTTGAGGGATGATATTATAACAGTTCCATACCCTAATTTTAGTGGTGGTTACACAAATCTACACATTTGAGAAAATTTCATGGAAGTGTTCACCAAGAAAATGGCAGGAAAACTGTCAAAATTATTTAGTCAATTTTTGGTTTTGATAGTTATTCTCTTTTGTGAGATGTTATCACTGAAGGAAGCTGAGTGAAGGGTACTTGGAATTTCTGTATACTATTTTTGAAGCTTCAGTGTCAGTCTAAAATTATTTCAAAATAAAAAATTAAAATACAAACTAGCAATTATAGCTAATGTTTATGAAGGTTTTCGATATGTAGGTATTATTAAGCGTACAAGTTTATTTAATC
Source organism: Gorilla gorilla gorilla (assembly GCF_029281585.2). Taxonomy (NCBI): domain Eukaryota; kingdom Metazoa; phylum Chordata; class Mammalia; order Primates; family Hominidae; genus Gorilla; species Gorilla gorilla. The sequence goes on along the minus strand of NC_073240.2, from coordinate 98,500,018 downwards.
TTTATAACATAAAGAGATAAGATAGTGTGTGCCTCTAGTCCTAGCTACATGGGAAGCTGAAGTGGGAGGATCAGTTGAGATCAGGAGTTTAAGGCTGCAGTGAGCTATGATCATGTCACTGCACTTCAGCCTGGGCAACAGAGTGAGATACTGTCTTTAAAAAAAATTAAAAATTAAAAATAACTATAGTTTTGCCCGTTTTCAGAAATGGGATCACAGAGAATTTACATAACTTTCTCACAGTTAAAATGCTGGGAAGTGTTAGAAGCAGATATGAAACAAAGACAGTCTGACTTCAGAGCCCATCCTCATAACCCCTATTCTCACTGTGCTGGGATAGTCATTGTGGCCAAATTGGTAACAGCAAAATCAACAACAGCAAATGGAAGCAATCTGTATATCCATCAATGAGAGACCCATGAATTATCAAACATATGATACATAATATACTGGTTAAAAAACAAAAAAGGTGGTAAGATATGAAAATAATTCCAAGACTTATATAGTGAAAAAAGTGAGATACATAATAGTCTGTATAATGGGCAATAATTCGTATGGAAGAAAAGACAGCAAAGAGAAGGAAACAACAAAAAACATTTGTATATATTGATGAGTGTGTGCATGCATGTGTGTATATGTGCAGACACATGCTGTGCTGCAACCGTGTTGTATATAAGAAATTGCTGAAGTTGGTTAACGATGGGAACTTCTTGGGAAATAGAACAGACCACGTATAGCGACAAGGGCTTATAGCAGTTGTTGCTAACGGAAACATGATGTTCATTTTCCCTTTTTCCTTTGAATTAGAGAATGCTGGGCTTTAACTGAACACATAGCTACCCAACTAAAGCGTCTTTTGCAGCTAGAAATGGCCATGTGATCAAGTTTGGAGGAACTAGAGGGGTTGGCAAGTGATGAGTGTGACTTTGGACCACCTCCTTGAAGATGCAGCTGCTTCCCAGGACTTCTTTCCCACTTCCCACAGGCTGGAGAGTGGGCACCCAGGCTTTAGTCACAACCACCAAGATGACCCTGTGGGGAGGTGACAGGGAGAGAAGACGGACCTCTTGGAGAGGAGCAGCCACATCTCCAGCTATGGACTGCTGACATAAGTACTATTTAGAGAGAGGAAAATAAACTATCCCATGTAAGTCAGCCCATATTTGAGTGTCTTTGTATAATAGTTTAGCCTGTATTATAATTAGTACAAATAATTATTATTGTATCCTCTTTATTCATTCAACATATATATAAATATTAACAGAGCTTAGATTTCAGTAATATGTCGACATGAAATAAAATAAGTAAAAAATTGCAACTTGGTTATGAACTCTGAGGGGGATGAATGTGGTACAGCAGACGCCCATAACAGTTTTGAGCAGTCTTGGTGTCGGAGAATGTTGCATTGAGAAAGAAGTGGTTGGCCGGGTGCGGTGGCTCACGCCTGTAATCCCAGCACTTTGGGAGGCTGAGGTGGGCAGATCACGAGGTCAGGAGTTTGAGACCAGCCTGGCCAACAATGGTGAAAACCCATCTCTATAAAAATTAGCTGAGCGTGGTGATGTGTGGCTGTAATCCCAGCTACTCAGGAGGCTGAGGCAGGAGAATTGCTTGAACTCAAGAGGCAGAGATTGCAGTGAGGTGAGATTGCACCATTGCACTCCAGCCTGGGAGACAGAGTGCGGCTCTGTCTCAAAAAAATAAATGAATAAATAAACAGGTGGGTGACCTGAGACTTGAGGAGTGGGAAGAAACTTCTGGGACTAAAGAAGGAGCAAGGAGTACTTCAGGCTGTGCAATATATAAAAAGGTCCCAAGAAAAGGAAAGCAGGCTTAGTAGAAGGATGGAAAGAAAGGGAGTCTCATTGGGGGAATAGTCAATATTCAAAAAGGAGAATAGTACATAGGAAAATCCATACAGAATCTTAGAAATCATGTTATGAAATTTTATCTTTACCCAAGAGAAGCTCTTGAAGTGTTTTTAAGTAATCAAATTTATATATTTAAAACATCCTGTTTGCATTGTGGAAAGTGGATTGGAACAGTGAATGCAGGTAGATACATGAGGAGGCATTTTCATGGACTGGACAAGCATAGGTGGACTAAAGCCTCTGTGGTGGATATGTAGAACACAATATAGATTCAGAAAGGGGTCTCAACAACGAATCAGTCGGAAGTTAGGGAAGCAATAGCATTACTGGTGACTCCTAGGTATATGGCCTGGGCAATCAGTTGGGAAACACAGAAGAAGAGAAATCCCGGTGAGGGACTGATGGGAAATAAGACCAGGCATTCAGCTTTGAATATGTTAATGTTAAGGTTCCTTCGAGCCTACTTTAGTATCGACTGGACTTTTTAATACATAGCTTATGTTATATTCGTATAATTCAAACGTGAATCACAGAAACTATCTTGTCCTCTAAATGCTGCACTGCAAAAATCTTGTCTCATTTTACATTTAAATACATTGAAGGCAAAAAAATTTCAAACATCTTTAGTATCCCCAGATTATTTGATAGAGTGATATTTAAATTCGAAAAGTTGCTCTCGACATATTTGGTATTTGATTAAACATACAAGTGTAAAACACTAATAGTTGTTCTTGGATAGAGGGATGAGAATGTACCACAAAATGGAGTCTGTGATCTGTTTTTCAGCTGTCAAAGGAGCTTACACTTAGGAAGGGGAGGATGGGGTAAGAAAAAATACTTACATAAATTAAGACAATCAACAAAGAGCAGGCAGGTGGGGCAGAGTGGAGCAGCCTGAAGGTGTGGAATAGTAGTTAGGTTCAGAATTATAAATTGGAGCACTAGTGCTGATTGGAAACCGTGTGCAAGATGGACCAATTAAAGTTGGAAACATTCACAATAACCCTCAGATCCAAGTTCTTAAGAGAAGACCTGTGTCTGCTTTACCGTTTTACTCACCAAGCACAGAGTACTGGGAGTCCTTTGCACAAAACTGATGATCAGAAATGGTTTACTCTTAATTATTTAATTTATTTATTAATATTCCCTACTTAAGCATACATCAACACATATAGATATATAATGGGCATGTTGATGTTGTCAGGAGAAAAATCTTCATAGTAAATTAAGTATATTTCAAATAGTCACCAAAATGTATTTTAAATTATGGATTTACAAATCTATTGGATCTGTTATGGGTTGAATTATGTTCTCCCAAGAAGAAATGTTGAAATCCTAACCTTCAGAATCCTCAGAATTTGATCTTATTTGAAAGTAAGTTTACAAAGGTAATGAAGTTAAAACGAGATCCTTAGGATAGGCTCTAATCCAATGGTTATTATCTTTATAAAAAGAGAAAATGTGGACACAGAAACAGACATGCATAGAAAGAAGATGATATGAAGACATACAGGGAGAAGATGGCCATGAGAGACTGGAATGATGTATCTACAAGCCAAAGAATGCCAATAATTGCTGGCAAACATTAGAATCTAGTACATTTGAGAGAAAGATTATATCCTAGAAATGCCAAAGAAAGCACAGCCCTGCTGACACTTCGGTTTTTGACTTTTAGCTTCCAGAACCAAGATAATAAACTCCTATTATTTTAAATCATCCAGTTTGTGGTGCAGTATTTTGTAATGGCAGCCCCAAGAAACTACTATCTTTCTCTCTCTGTCTTTCTTTCCTTCTCTTTCTCTTTTCTTCTTTTTTCTGTCTTTCCTTTCCTTCCTTCCTTCCTTCTTTCCTTCCTTCCTTCCTTCTTTCCTTCCTTCCTTCCTCCCTCCCTCCCTCCCTTTCTTCTCCTTTCTTTTTCTCATCTGTTTATCTATCTGTCTGTGTGTCTGCCGCATTTCTTGTTCTTTATTTGAGGATATACATTAAATATCAGTTATGTTGTTTTATTTTCCAGTTTTGTCACAGAGGAATTAATGCAGGGAAACCACATATATCCTTTAAAATATATAGGAAGAAACTCACAGGCACACACATACTACTGCACCTAATTTTTAAAATGATATGAATGACGCCTTTGGAGAGTTGTAGCTCTCTCTGTTTGCCTCCCTGAATTTGCAGACATAGTGGCTAAAACACTGCTTTAAACTCCATCTTTACTGACCTCCTGGATGAAGATCCCCTCTGGAATGTGAAGATCAGAAATCCCACTGTGATAATGTCACTCTTCAGCTTGTTGAAAATCACTGTAAAATGCACTTGTAGTAAGGCATTGTGACAGCAAGACACATGCCCTAGAGTGGCCCACAGCCTAAATGATAGATCCTGGAAAGCAGCCCAAGTGGAGGGTGTGAGGAGCAGAATATTTGCACTTAGATGAAGCAACTTACTGCTTGCTACAATATTCACAGTTTTTATTCTCGCAAATATAGATCCACTGCATTATCTTGCAAGTACTCACACGTTTCTATTCACAGAAAATGGTAGAAAGGTTAAAAAACAGAAACAGAGTAAGTCACACATTATTGCTAAACATCTTTAAAAACTTCAGTGAAACAAGAGTATTTTTTCTTTAGGCAAACCCAATATACAAAAGTAAGAATTTATGAAGTAGAATTACTGAGGGTTCAAGGGAAAGGGAGATAAGTATGATGAATGTTTTTATGAACACAAAGCCACAACGGACCCAAAACAGGTTAATAAGAGTCAACTCAGTCACATGAAAAAAATAATTTAGTTCATCTCATTTTGGTGTTTGTTTTGTAAAAGAGAAAGATGCAAACATTGTATCATTTCATCACCTTTTTTGCATCGATATAGAGAACTCCATTCATTATTACAATAGACTAAAACAGTGTGTGTGTTTACATCTCTGACTTCCCCTATTTCATTGTTTTTTCCTTATCAATATCAACCCATATTTAAATTAATTGTGTGTGTGTGTGTGTGTGTGTGTGTGTGTGTGTGTGTGTGCGTCACTCAAACCAAAATGCTGCATGAATGCCATGATGACCAGACCAAGGATTTGGTACTAAAATCGCTCAAGACACAGCCATACACACACACACACACACACACACACACACACACGTATATGTGTATATATGTGTGTGTGTGTCACAAAAAGAATCTTCCTAAAGTCTCAAGTGCCATAAGGGATACCTACCCATGCGAATTCAGAGGAGGTATAAATTATTGTTGAAAGGGAAGGAGTCAGGGAAGGCATTTGACCTGTGCCTTGAAAGACAGGTGGGGTTTGCTCACATGAAGATGAAGGAAAGGGCACAGGAGGCATAAGCATAAGAGACAAAGCCTAGGACATTTACGGGAAACAGAAGGAATTCAATTTGGCTGGAGCATAGGGCATAGAAGAGCCAGGGGGTTGGGGTTAGATATTCAAATCATGATTACTACATTCAGTACCAAGAAGGTTTTGAAATTTCAGAAGCCTCAGAATGACCTGGTCAGAACATTTTTCCAGGACAATGACTCTAATAGTATATCAGAAAGATTATAGGGGGCAGAAGGCACAGAAAAATCATGAGACTACTACTACAATGGTCATGGTGAATGGTAAAGGGATTTTGGCTTTAGTAGTGTCAGTGTGATATGGTTCCTTAACCTTTATAATCTGTGTAGGAGGAATTTACAACAGCATTTAACTAAAAGTCCTACAAATTCTGGGAAATTGGTCATGACGAAACATAAGTAAGCTTTACAGGGTCTTGCTAGCAGATATTTTCACTGTTTTCTTGATTTTCATATCCATAGGCATAAATTACATTGCAATTGCAGGAGGGCTTCATAAAGGAGGTGTTTTGTTGGTTTTGTTCATCTCTGTGTTTCCAGTCTGGTGAATAGCACTAAGTGAATCGTAGATTCAATATGTCTTTTGCTTGACGGGATTGCCATATTCTCAAACTTGAATAGTTAAAAACTGAAATTGTTAAGTGGTCCTTAACAATGTCAAAACAATGACCCATGAGGAGTTACTAAAATAATCTATGTAGTCTGGAGCCAATGAGGATTTAATTACTCATGCATCCCTTACTCCCACTTCTTATAGCTGTGAATGATTTCAATATATGTTTAAAGAATTAATAAACCACAATGAAATAAGATTACGGTAAGTACTCAGGTCAAAATCTCTGTTATTTAAATGACTCTGTTCTTTGTCAATTCAATATTAATTTCTAATGTCCTTCTCAGGTGTGATATGCTGTAAATATATGAAACAACAACACTAATACTACTGTGTATTAAGCACTACAAATTCAATAATAATAACTACTATTAATTAAGTGCTTGAAAAGGGACAGCCCCTCCTCTGAGTATGTGATAAATATGTCATTTAATCCACACAATAACCCCACTGCTTATATATGTATGTATGGTTTTGTGCATATGTTTGTGTAGGCATTCACACACATATATAACCATATATGTGTAAGACCATTTATGTCTGTATTAGTCCATTTTCACTCTGCTGATAAAGACATACCCAAGGCTGCGTAATTTATAAAGAAAGAGGTTTAATGGGCTCACAGTTCCACGTGGCTGGGGTGGCCTCAGAATCATGGTGGAAGGTGAAAGTCACATCTTACATGGCAGCAGGCAAGAGATAATGAGAGCCAAGCAAAAGGAGGAACCCCTTATAAAATGATCAGATCTGGTGAGACTTATTAACCACCAGGAGAACAGTATGGGGGAAATCATCCCCATGATTCAGTCATCTCCCACTGGGTCCCTCTCACAACACGTGGGAATTATGGGAGCTACAATTCAAGATGAGATTTGGTTGGGGACACAGCCAAACCATATCAATGTCTTACACATATGTGGTTATCTACATTTATATCTATACCTATATCTACATCTATGTCTATCTATCCATCTATCTATACACATATGGTTATATATAGGGTTCTATTTTAAGGTGAGAAAACTGACCTTTAACGGTGACAATTAACTTTCTCAAAAAAGTGGTCTGTATTAGAACTGGAACTCTTTCTCAAAATCCATCCAAGAGAAGAATCTACCATCAACTCAATTGAGCCAGTCAGAAAAGGATGCAATACATTTTGTCTGTTATCTTTGAAGAGACTTGAAGTTGTGTTATTTGGAGTGCAGATCCCTCACCACCTAGCAATGCCAAAATTCTGAGGCATGTGATTCTTCCTGGGAGAAGATTTCCAGGCAGTGCCAAACAAATTTAATGTTCTTTTTCATGTTAATGCGGAGACTACTACAAGGAACCGCAGTGATTCTGAGGAAGGCTGGTGATCGCACAAGCAGATTATTCAGCTGCATCTGCTCCTGATCTTCCTCTGTGAGCTGTGGAGCCTGCCCACCTCCAGGCTCTCAGTTAACCCCATCTTGCTACCTGGCTTCTGGGAGACCCCAACTCTCTCTCCATGAGGTTTTTTTTGTTCTGTTTTGTTTTTTTGACTTTTCAGTTCTCTCCTTACCTTGCTGTAAATCAACTCCAGCTAGGTGTTTGACCAGCATTCTCATGGAAGTCAGTAAATGTATGGAGCTTCCAGAAAAAGTCAGTTTAAAATGTAATCCCTTTGTTAACGGATACAAAGGGCTTTGAGTCAAATAAAATTGGGAAGTGTGTAATTCAATTCTCCCTTAGAGATTTATGAGTCAGTGAGACACAAACTGAGCATTTCTCTGGTGAAGGAATCTGTTTAATTTTGTTGAAAGAGTTCTCCAAAGTCATGCAACCCTTTGTTCAGGAACACTTCGTTGCTAATCTGTGGCCAAAGACATACCTTAGAAACGCTGTTGAAGTGATGTCCAATGTGCCTCCCAGGTCCTGAGGACCATGCACCTACTGACAAAAACCACAGTGAGCTTTTGCATTTACTCATGGAGGGCTGACAATTGTTTGTTCAGAGGAGCTGATGAGATTTTTTTTATCTTTTTCTAGGACTAGAAGGAAAGTTACATTAGAAAATACCAGATGAATGATTTAGATTTATGTTCAATGAAAGTTTTAGAAGAGACAGAGAGCATCTTAAAGGCAGTAAAAATGGTAGGTTAAAGGTATCAGTAAAGCTCTGCCCAATTCCTAGATTCTGTGGTAGGTCCCAGCTTACTGAACCAACTTCAGTTTTATCAAGTATAAGTATTTATGCCTCCTAAATCCCTATTTATCAACACTTTTCAAAGGATAGGAAGAGAAGATCTACTCCTCTGATCTCTTTTACACCACGTCTCCTCCTCTTTCCCCTCTTCGTTTTTTAAAAAATATGTAGTAAATTCATTTCAGGTTTTCCAATATGAAACTAGATTAGGTGTACTATCTACTATATGCAAAACTTTTATTGAAGACGTAAAAGAACCAATCATAAATCTACACTCAGCAATGAATTTCCTTAAGATTTTGATGTATTTCCTGTTAATGTTCTTTAGTTATCTCTAATTGAACAATAACTTATGTCCAAATGTATATTTTTAACTAATGATAGAAATATACATTTTATGTTATTAAAAATTCCACATAAAACTCCTAACAATGACATATGATTTAATTTTATATCTGTGCTATGGTATGCATTATTAAGTCTTTAAAGTAGGAATATAGTTGTTGCAATGTTTTGTCATTTTAAGTAATGTGTGAATGAACACCTTTGTGTCAGAAAATGTTGCTCTCATTTTATTTATTTATTTATTATTTATTTATTTTGCTCAGGCTCCTAGACTTTGTAGGACTGTGTATAAAGAAGAGATTAAATCAAGCTATATTAAGCATCTCAGTGAATTGTAGCATATTTACTCACTAAAAGTCACAGGTCAAGGTTGATGGGCACATAAAATGTAGAATTTTTCTTAATAATTAAAATGTCTTTCCTAATAAACTTCGATCCAATGAGAAGAGCAAAAAAATAACAGATGTTAGTTCAGTCTGAGCAAATGTAGTCCCATGTAAAAATTTACAAAGAACTTTAGCCTCATAGAACCTCGGTTATTTAGGTACAACGTCCAGTGTCTCAGATTTTCTATCCTTTCCCTTGCTCTCTACAAAATTGTTGGAATCTGGCATATATGGCCTTCTGGTGTGCAGAATTAGGGAAAAGTGAGATCAAATTAAGCCCTGTGGAGCCTCACTGCCCCTGCATGACTGGTCTGGCCCCCTGCTCAGCCTGGACACCATGAGGACTATTGGCCCACTTAGCTTTTCAGAACGACAAGCCTCCACCCACTAGTAGTGCTGCAGCTTCAGCCATTTGGCTCTGGACACAAAATCTCTGTGGCCTCCTCACTAGGATCCTCGGCCTCTGAGGGGCCACCTGCGAGCTTGGTGGCCTTTTCTCATGACCTTGCTGGAATATACAGACACCCCTGGATACTGCTCTGTGAGCACCAAAGACAGGCTTCAAGGAAACCAGGACCATTCTCCTAAGCTCATCTACCATTCTGTTCTTTTCTACTACCTCCTGCCAACATTTCTATATTATGTAGGAAGTGGCTATGTATGGAGTATCCCCTTTAAAAAGTGCCATTTTTCTCTGTAGTGCTCCTATAAAAATGTGTCCTATACATATTAATACACGTTGAATTCAAAGTGCTATCCTTTCTCCTTGCACACAGTGAAGTTTTGGAGAGAAATAAGATCTTTCTATTTTTCCCTTCTTTGACCCCCGGTCCCCTAGCTCAGATATGATGAATGGAGGATTTTCACTTCCTTTGCTATGTCTTTTGTTCCTCTACTCATAGCGCACAGGAAAACTCTATGACCAAGTCTGTCAGGTTGCCCTTTGTTCAAGGTGAAGAGAATAGAACATCTTCCCCCCTCCCCACTTTGGCTAAGTCAGGTTTTGGAGCACACTGCTTTGTTATGGAGACAAAAATCCCAAGTACCCGTGTTGGATGGCAAAGAATGAACATGAATGCTTTCTTTCTCTTCTCATTCCTGTTGTAACAATTCTAATCCTCTTTCACTACCAGGCTGACAGATAGCTTGAACTGATTAGGGAAAAGGGAAAGTACACAAAACCGCATGAAAGAAAATCTCAGTAAAATGTTGGAAAATATTACCATCATTACAGTCAACCCCTCAAGTGCTCTCTAGGAATGCTCATGGCTCCCTGAGCTCCTGGTTTATTTTGCCAGTCCATGTTTCAGATGTTTTATGCTTCGTGTGCGGACGAGAGATGCTTCCTGCCTCTGAGTTTTTGCTGAAACCTATTCTCCTGCTTAAAATCCCCTTCCCTCCTATGTTCAGCACTGCTTTCTCCTGTCCACTTAGTATTTCATCCATGAGTTCTTTTCAGGTGGCTCTGGTTGCACTAGCCATTTATTCTACTTGTTTAACTGTACTTAATACTCTGATGTAATACTTAATTGCACTTATTTTTAATGAGTTGTTCTTCCCCTAGAAACCTCTTGACATCAGAGATCATCTCTTATTCCTCTGTGTATCTCCAATGCATTAACAAGGGTTCACTAAATATTTGCTAAATGAATTATAGAACAAGTACAGATTGTGACAGAAGAGGATTCCTAAATGGTAGAAATCTGTAACATCTTTCTGCATTTTGACATTTCGGGGCAATGTCCTGAGCAGCCCCCAAATGATAACAATGACAGGAAAAAAAAGGGCAACAAAAGGTGTGCATGCTGCCAAGTACCTACATGCAAACAATCCCTCAGGCCAAGCATGCTCATGGCTGGAGTACATGAACTTGCCTGAATCATTTCAGCCCATCTCTAATGGAAATCTAATGGAAATCATAAATTACCAAAACAGGTCCACAGGTGCTGAAATTTACTACTGTGTTGACTGCTGGCAAGGTCTGAAACTGAAGAACACTGCACGATGTGCTACAAAAATGAAATATTTATTACATTCATATTCTCCCTCAAGCTTTTTTTTAAGCCTTTTTCTTGGTGGCAAAAATAACAAAGCACCAGAATTTCAAGACAAACCAATTTGCACAGGCATTTTTAGAAATTTTGTTAAATAATTCCCTTTAATGGTTCAAAGCTTTTCAGCACAGACACAACTTCATGAATTCTAAATAAACCTTAAAGCCAAAGGGAAAATGGTAGAAATGTTCTGTCTCACAAATTAATCTGCACTTATCTCATCACCAGATACTATAGACCATTGCCTTAGCCTCACCAGTTCTTAACCTCTCAGAACCAAATTAGTCATTGAGGAATTAAACGTGCTTGGTTAGGGCCACCTTAACGAACATAAGAGGAGCCAATATCCTGAACTAGTGCATAAAGAAAGAAAGATCATGTGGCTTGGAATAAGGTCATGGAGAAAGCTCTAAATAAAAACACTGAAAGAAAAGATGTTGGAACACATGATTGCAGAGCATAGGGTGGGAGGGAGTTCACAGGAGCATCGAAGCTTCATTTCAGGATGCCTTTCTCCATTGCAGGAGTCCAGCCATCACCCATCACCAGTGGAAGCTGGTGTTGTCTTCCTGGCTGAAAATGGATTAAGTTTCCCAAAACGTAGGATGTAGACATTGCAGCTATGAAAATGATTTAAAATGATATATCAATAAGAAATTCAATAAATGATAAATCACCAAGTAAACAGCAATTCTCTCTTGAAAGGTCTGTGTGTCTTTCTGGTTATCTCAAGAAGGAAAGGAAAGTTCGAGGCTCCTCTTCTTAACACTCTATTCTTACCCTTTTTAAACAAATGGAGACAGGCTCAGAGCCTCAGGCATGCCGTAACATGTAGTTCACATTTAGAAACTTTGCTTTGATTTCACAGCATTTTCATAGCTATCTAGTTTTTATTTCAAATGGTAGTAGTTGTTTTCCATTTCACTTACCACGCAAACTTTTAAGAATACATTTAAATACTGTAAAAAATGACTCTATATCTTACATTCATGCAAACTGTTAAGTAAATAAGAAGGTAGGTGGTACTGATAGAGAAAAATCATGATTGAACATTGGGTAAAACTGGCTTAGTGGATACATCTGTGTCTACTCTCAAGTAAAGGGCAGCAGGCTGTCTGAGAGACAGCCAGGTAACTGCCTGCAACCTACAAACTGGGAAACACAGCTGGCCAGGTTCTAATTTCCTGAACTGGGCCAGGATGGAAGACGTAATCAGATCCACAACTTACACCTTAGACCCAAACTCTCAGCTGAGGGTCAGGCTCTTCTAAAGGGCTCAGTTAGCCCTACTGTGAACTGGACCTCAGTCAAATTATTCACAAGCAACAGATGGAAACCACATGGGAAGAGAAAGAATAATAACACCGAGTGTTGGGATGCTGATGGCCCTTTTTACCCCATTAGTTTATATATAACCCTTTCTTAGGATTTTTATAAGTATTCTTCTAAATTATTATTATTATTAATCTCATTTACTTTATTGCCAACACTAATGTACATATATTGGTAAGACAAAGCAGTAAAACTAAAGAAAAATGACTAGGTAGCGAAGTTTTCCCCTGATAGGACATAGAAGATAAGAATGACTAATGAACATGTCATCTAACCTTAGAAAATCAACATTACTTATTTATTTATTTATTTATTTATTTATTTATTTATTTATTTATTGAGATGGAGTCTTGCTCTGTCACCCTGGCTGGAGTGCAGTGGTACAATCTGCAACCTCCACCTCCTGGCTTCAAGAGATTCTCCTGCCTCAGCCTCCTAAGTAGCTGGGACTACAGGTGTGCACCACCACGCCTGGCTAATTTTTGTATTTTTAGTAGAGATGGGGTTTTACCATGTTGGCCAGGTTGGTCTCGAACTCCTGGCCTCAAGTGATCCACCAGCCTCGGCCTCCCAAAGTGCAGGGATTACAGGCATAAGCCACTGCGCCCAGCCTAACATTACTCTTATACCTTCAAGGACCCACAGATTGTGGAGGAGGAAGTTCTGGAAAGTTAGATACTTGTCCATTGAAACTAATACTGGGGTTAAAAAAAAAGGAAAGGTAGAGATGGAATTTTTTATATTCTGTCCACATGATATCCCACAAGTAAATGTGGTTATGGAATTCCTTTTTCAAAGCAATGGTTAATATCAAAAATGACTTTGAGCTCTGAAAAAATTCAAGATTAAAATGAAGATAATGCCAACATTTTTTAAAATAATACATTGCCTCAACACTAGACATCACTAATACATTATTTAATGCTAGAAAAAGAAAAATCTCCACGGAAAATTAAGCTTGAGCATTTGAAATAAATAAAAGAATCTAAAATGGACATATAAGCCCTTGAAAAGATAATCTTCAATGGGAAAATAAACTCTTCTATATACAGAAGGCCACCTAAATGACTTGAGGCAGTAAAAATGAGTGGAAGAATATTCCCACAATATATTCATTCTACGAACTTCAGTTTGACTATGGGATTGACTTGTAGATACCAGTGAAAGAAATTTGAGAAATGCAGAAAAATTTTCCAGTATTCAAGGATGAGTTTATGGCCATAGATTAGAGAAGTCAACTGACAGACTCCAGGGCTCTTTGCTATGTCAAAATAATGACAGCCATCTGATGCGGTGTCTTTTTTATTGACACAAAGGAGGAGTCTCTGAAAGCCTTTACATTAAATGTAGTCTTCTCAACAATGCCTTTCCGTATCACATTCTTTTGTCATACCCTCCCACACTAATTCTGTCCTTGGTTATGTGTCTTGTGCCAACAGAACAGAAGCAAATTTCATATAAACAGAGTCTTCAAAAGTAATTCTGCATCTCTACTCCTCTTGGTCTTCTGCAATTGTCATGCAGACAAATCTCGTCTATTTTTTTTTTTTTTTTTTTTTTTTTTGAGATGGAGTTTTGCTCTTGTTGCCCAGGCTGGAGTGCAATGGCACAACCTCAGCTCAACACAACCTCTGCCTCCCAGGTTCAAGCGACTCTGCCTCAGCCTCCCAAGCAGCTGGGACCATAGGCATGTACCACCACACACAGCTAATCTTGTATTTTTTTTTAGTAGAGACAGGTTTCTCCATTTTGGTCAGGCTGGTCTCAAACTCCTATCCTCAGGTGATCTGCCCGCCTCGGCCTCCCAAAGTGCTAGGATTACAGGCATGAGCCACCGCGCCTGGCCCAAATCTAGTCTATTTTGATTAAAGGATGTATTAGACAAGTGGAGAATTCTGAATCATTGCAGTTGAGGCCAACATAAGATAGCTGTCTCTGATGTCTCGCTGGCCATGGACAAACTGAGCTCAAACGAGTACCTTCCAGATTAGTAGAACTATCCAGCTTACCTGCAGACTCATGAGAAGTAATAAATGGTTGTTGTTTTAAGCCAACAAGGTTTTGTGTGGTTTGTTACAGCATTACTGTGCCAATAGATAGGAAATACAAATGCCAAAAGCAGTATTTTGTTCACAATGATCTAAAACATGATTTTGTAAATTCTAAAGATTCTAGAACAATGAAAGTTTACAGTGAAGAGGTGTTTACAACACATAATCTCACCATTAAACAGATTCATTTACAATACCCAACCCCACAAACAATGACTTCCATTTTTAGGGATAATAGTGTCATTCCTCTAATTTGTTCTAAGCTGTCCTTAAGAACTTCAAAGTCTCAAGTCCTATTGACTCTCATTTCAGTATCCTTGGTTGTTCAGTTCCTTTTCTTTAAACTAACTGCTTTCAGATCCTAAACATCTCATTTCTGGTCTCTGTAAATAACCTCCAAATTGTAATCACTGAAACATTAGATATTACTAACACATTATTTAATGGTAGAAGAAGAAAAATCTTAAGGATTATACACATTAACTCTTGTAAAGATAATCTTTAATGAGAAAAGAAACTTGTATATACAGAAGAACTCCTAAATTTCCACCTCAGTGTTACATTGAAATTTATCCTACATTATAGAACAGTTTTTCTACTATAATGGTATTGTCATGATAATTCTATATGCAAAAACCATTGATGAGTCCCCATTTTTCTACAGGATTTAGACACATTTTGAAACAACTTGCATTTCTAGAATTCTCTTCTCAAGACTTATACCCAAATCCAGAACTGTGATACAATCAAATAAAGCAAAACTGCATAGGAGCCAATGATGGTTTAGAGTCATCTGTCTCTCTATATTCCCTATCCAAACCATTTTTTACCCACCTATTATCACCCAATCTGCCATACCTCCCGTTATTAGTCCATTTTCATGCTGCTGATAAAGACATACCCGAGAGTGGGTAATTTATACAGAAAAAAGGGTTTAATGGACTTACAGTTCCACATGGCTGGGGAGGCCTCATAATCATGGCAGAAGGCAAAGAGGAACAAGTCACATCTTACATGGATGGTGACAGGCAAAAAGAGAGCTTGTGCAGGGAAACTCCCATTTTTATAACCATCAGATCTCGTGAGACCCATTCACTATCAGGATAACAGCACAGGAAAGACCCACCCCCATGATTCAATCATCTCCCCCTGGGTCCCTCCCACAACATATGGGAATTATGAGAGCTACAAGATGAGATTTGGATTGGGACACAGAGCCAAACCATATCACCTCCTCTGCCTGGGTGTTCTCATTAGCATTTGTCTCAACCCCCAGGACACCTAGTTGATCCTGCTGCTTCTAATCTTACTCTAAATTCTATCTGTTTATAGGACTATGCTTGAGCCATCATGTTGTACAGATACAAAGGGCTACACTTACACTATACTGCACAGAACTAGTGTCCCCTGAAATTGTTTAATGATGGTGGTACTGAAATTCCCACTCTACCATGAAGTTTGTTTACATTCTTAACATTTTCCTGGAATTGTCATCTACACACTATGACATATGTTTGACTTCATGTTTATGATGTCACTTAACAAATATCCTTTCTGATAGTAATTTTTTTGGCATCTCCCTGGTTCCTGCTTCCTCATTAGTTCTTTTAGGCCACTGCTCTCCCATCACCCTTGTCCAAAGTGTTTTCAAACCAACGAAAATATGTAATGCTTGAATTCGTTGTTGAAAATGCAATTACTTATTGTATTGTGCTTATTTTCTAGAAGAGAAAGAGGTTTTAGGGTATCAAAAATTACTTCTCATTATGAGAGCTTTGGTGTGTAATAACTAGGTAGAAAACACGCTATAGGGGATGCCTAATAGTAGTTATGAAGGGACACTTGACTCTTTGCACACTTGGATCAGAGAAGCATGCTCTTGACCACCTGGAAGATATGGAAACATCCCCACCCCCCACTGAGAGATGAGACTCCCATGGGTAATGGTCTGATTACAAAATGGGCTGATTAGCTTTGGGTTGCCTTGCTATGAAATGCACCGTCAGTAAAAGCACCACACTGTCTTCTCCCATAATATTTCCCTCCTTTTGGGGATCCAGGATCCAGTATAAAATGGCGCACTTAACTCTGGGGGTTTGTCTTTGCCTTCAGCTCTTTATTTGCTGCTTATTTGGCCCCAGAAATGCTTTCCTGGCCCTCTTCCTCCAAGGGCTCCACCCTGAAGCCAGTGATCCAATTAAGAAACTGGCAAATGAAAAATCTTGCAAATGCCAAATCTTCTACCTGTATGTGTTGTGTGTGTGTGTGGCATTTATACATAAAAGAGCTCTGATTAATTGGCTTAGAAAGATAAGCACTTAAATATTTTGTCACAAAAATAGAAACTTTAATGCCTTTTGTTCTCGTGACCTTAGTAATCTTTTGGAAATAAAGACACTTTTAAAGATTATTGGTAAATAAAAAGTCTTGAAAATGTAGACATTTGGTCTAAATTAAGGTCAGATATCAGATTTGCTAAATGCTTTAAGGTCAAATTATTTCTTTGACTTTTGAAAATTGTTCGATTTACCTACTTTGGAGCATTAGATTATAGATAAGCCTGGGGACATATGGAGAGCCATCCCCGCTAGATATGCTAAAAAGAGTCAGACCTTATCTTCATTTCTGTCTGATTTCCTAGGTTCCACCCCAGTACATAATTAAAATCACTTACTTATCAGGTTTTTCACTAAAAATAAAAGTTGCTAAGAGTTAACATTGTAACATGCAATTGAGACCACTGGAGAGACAGTTTTACAAACAAGGTGTGTAGGGAATGTGTTTTTGGTAAAAGATTATAAGAAGGCATAGGAATATGGCTTTTGTTAAAGGGAATGTAATTTTGTCTAGTTCAGAGGGTTTTAAAGATTGTCTTAAACTAAAAGAGTAACGGAAGATAACTGAAGGTTTAAGCAAAGTAAAAAGGATTTGTAAAGGACTGATCTTATAAAAAAATTCTGTGGGTATAAACAAATTGGCTAAAATTTAAAAGAAATTATTTAGCTTTTATCTGTAGGTTAAAACATTAAGATGATAATGTTGTAAGGCCAGAATCTGGGCCCATGTGTCCGAAAAACAGGGTTTTCTTAGAAAATTGACCTGCTGTTTGATGGAAAATTGTAAAGGGATCTAAAAAGTGTATTGAAATCTTATGTTCAAACTAATTAAAACTGGACAGAGATACAAAATTTTATTTAAAAAACTAGCTTTTACATTAAAGATGCCCTAATGCAAACATGAAATTTGTTTTTTTCTTTTGAAGATGATTTTTGTGTAACATTAAAAGATAATGAAAGAGTTTTGCTTTCTCTCCCCTGGGTAAATGGCAGGGAAAAAAAGGAGGGGAGAGAAAAGACAAATTTAGCTTCATGCTATCTTTATTGGATGTTGCTTGGAAAGCTAAGTCTCCTCTACTAGAGTAAAGGTTTTCTTTTTTAAAACTTGTTTAGAGTTATCATTTTGGCCAAATGAATGACTTATGGTAACCTGGGATTCTATTTTGTGATATCAAGTGTTTTAAACCTTTGATATTTGACAAACTTTCCAAAATCAAATTATAAAGTATGTCTCTTTCTGGACTAATCTTTTAGATATTAGGTTCTCTAAAGTCCAAAAATAACATTTGGCTCATTTTGTATAGAAATCATACAGGAAGCACTGCCAAATATGAAATGGTGTTTGGCTTTCTTTGGGTTATATTTGTGTAAATGTGTTATAGGCATATGTTCTGAAATTAAGTAAAACTTCTATAATTCTAATATGACTTAGTATATGTTATCTATCTGTAATAATTATAATTATTATGTTAAATGACTGTGTGCCACAGAGGTAAAAAATTTACTTGTCAACCATGTCTTTAACTGCAGCTGGCCAGAACTGTTTTTGTCATTCACAGACAATTGTTGTCTCATTTTCATCCTCTTTAAAAGATGGTTTTATAATCAGCTATAAAATTTAACAGGTGCTCTTAAATGCAGGATTCTGACTAATAACTCTGGAGATTGTGACATTAGAAGAGAGGGAAAACTTTCAAATAGAAGAGTGAATGGTGTTTGGTTTTCTTTGGACTGTATTTGTATAAATATTATATTATTAGTATGTGTTCCAAAATTTATGGGAAACTTCTATAATTCTGATATGATTTGATGTACATTATTAATAATAATTGTTATATAAAATTGTTGTATGCCACAGAAGTAACCAAAATTCCTAGTCACCTGTAGCTTTAATAGGGGCTATTGACTTGTCATCCACAGACATTTTGTCTTGTTTTGATCCTTTTCAAAAGGCAGTTTATAATCAGATACAGGACTGTGAGTGCAGGTCTCAGATAACTTTAAAAATTGTGCTATTTGAATAGAGGAAAAAATGAAACTTCTAGGAGTCTCATGGGATCTGATGTGTTAAACGTTGCTGATCCTTTTGTTTTCAGAGTCAAGATAACTTATTTCTTTAAAGCTATTTGCAACTTTAACAAGTGAGTAAAATATACTCCTGTGAACAAAATTTGGAGCATATTTGTTCCTCTCTACCTGATTTCTCCAGAATTTGGAAACTATTTGTGAGTATTCTCAATTTATGGCAGTACAGTTAATTGCATAAGTGCAATAAGAATCTGTTTTCTTTTGTAACAGGATATAATTGGAGAAACTGGTTATTTTACCAAGGCTTTGACTGGAATGGCATGCTTCCTTTAAAGAATCAAAGTTGACTTATAGAGCCAATTAAAGCCCATTGGGGCATCTGGCCTCATACTTTGTCCGCATAGAGTACCTATACAAGGTTCCTGACCTGTGTTAAGTAAAGAATGTCACTTTCTAACAGGCCCAGGAACCCCAAGTTACCTTGGGACCTCAAGAGGAGAGGAATTTGCCCAACTCATAGGTACTTGAGGGTACAGACCCATGGCTGGGCTCGGCTTTTAATAAGTGTTATCTGAGATTCTTCATGGAACAGAGTTCTACCAAAGCCAATTTTAAAAACCTAAGTAAAAAATAATTATTCTTGCTGCACTTTATGCAAATAATCAGGCCAAATACAGTAAGACTAAAGTTTCTTTTGTAAACAAATCAGTTCTATTGTGATTTGTTTTTAATAAAAATGGGGACTGGAGGGAGACAAAAATATGCTTCAAAAGAAAAACTGAAGTACACTGTTGTTAACCGTTCTTAAGGTTTTTTCTGCAGTTTAGACTAAATTCTAAATTCATTGTGGGTTAGAAGTCTCCAAACTAATGTTTTCAAATCTTTGCTTTTAAAATTGGGAATTGTAGTCCTCATCCTAGGACTCGTTATTTATCTTATAAACATGCTGTTTACTTAAATATCATCCTGAAACATAAATGAAAGTACTATTTTTACCACACAAGCCTTGCAAGCCCAGCCAAGCCTGCATAAATACACTCAGACAGTTGCGAAGCGGGTCTACTCTTCTCTCCTTGGGGTTCACTCCCATTCCCACTATGTCCCCTGTAAGCAGGAAAAATCTAGAGTGATCAACAGCCTTTTCCCATCTTCATAGCCTACACCTAAAGATCAAGGTGTTATAAAACCCAAAGGGAGGGACTGAAAGCGCAATTGCAAAATGATGACTGAGACGGTGAGAGATCTAACTTAATTGACTCCATCTCGCTTCTAACCTCCAAACTGTCCTTGTTCATTCCTGGGCATAGGCTGCATTAACTTCGGGAGAAACATAGTTTATAGTTTAAACAAAGACGGTAAGAGCCCTTTCTCAAAGCAGACTTCCTTCTTGCCTGGGGACTAGATTGCCTTTGTAGGACTAACATTAGCCACAAGATTAGAAATTATAGTTCAGGAGTCATGCAGCTGGAGGCTACAAGATTCTGACCCTCCCTAAACTGCTTCTAAGATCAGTGCTTGAGATATTTGGCAGAGCCTGCACTTGATGGATCAGCTGGCACCTCCCAGATCAATAAACTGGCTCATCTGATCTTGTGGCTCCCATGCAGGAACTGACTCAGCACAAGAAGACAGCTTTGACTCCCTATGATTTCATCCCTGACCAATCAGCACTCCCGGCTCACCGGCTTCCCCCAATCCACCACGTAATCCTTAAAAACTCTGCTCCCCTAATGCTTGGAGAGATTGATTTGAGTATTTAAAAAATTCTGGTCTCTCACACACACACAAAGAAAAAAAGAAAATAGAGGTTGCAAAGAATAAGTGACCTCTGGATATTTTTGTTCACTTCTAGTTCCTTATCATGTTTATTAAGATGTTATTTTAAATATAACTATAGCATTATTAAACTGGATATTTCCTCGGAAAAATATTTAGTGTGAACTTAAGTGATACTTCTGAAGCAGTGGAATTTTAGTTTCTTTCACTATATTTGATACACTAAGATGAACATTTTCTCCATATTTACAGAAATAATCTGGTTTGTACTCAAACTACATTCTCAAAACAAAGCAGAATATAAAATGAATTTTTTAAATAAATAAATGTGTAGTATTTTTTCAAGTTTCTATTTCAGGAATCTATTTCCAAATCCATTAATGAAGTGAATATATTTCTCTAAAACTATTTAAAATATTCCTATATAAATTGTAACCTGAAGCAACTAATCATCTTCTAATTTAGCTTAAAGAAAAAAATACAGGAATAGAAAACGTGTGTGTGTGTGTGTGTGTGTGTGTGTGTGTGTGTGTGTGTGTGATTTCTGGAAGGTTGTCCAACAGACTGGTATTTTTTTCACCTGACTCAGAGTACTGATATAGAACCAAAATACTTTGGATAACTGGTAGCCACTTAGTACAAAAGAGAGTTCAGTGGCTTTTTGCAGTGCCAGAAGTGCCAGTACTTGTCACACTGTAGACAAAGGCCAAAACAGCTCACCACAATTGGGAAAAAGTATCCTGCTAATGACTTTTACAATGAGATGGAAAGAGAAGAATCGAATATATGTCCAATTTTTTAGCTTTTTAAGAGGCTACCTAAGGGACTGATTTTTGTCTCATGTGACTTAGAGCACTGATGAGGAGCTGTCATAGTTTGAATGCCTGGGGACTGCAAAGAACAAAAGAGAGCTTGGCATATACTTCTGGAGAACCTGCAGTACCACAGACAGACACAAGAGAGAGCAAGAGCCCACAAGCTCCTAAAAAACAAACCAGCAAATCTCTCTAATCTGGAAATTACATGCACAAGCTCAGAGAAAATGCATTTCCATAACATGTTTGAGAGGCCCTCTGAATCTCTAGTCATGCTGACTGATGAAGCTATTCCCCTGTATGAAATCAGTCTGTAAAAACTCGAAGTGTTAGTTGTTTTTTCAAATAAAAAAATTACAACAAAAAATAAGAAGACACATGAAGAAACAGGAGAACATGACCCAATTAAAGGAACAAACTAAATCTCTAGAAACTGACTCTAAAGAAATTGATATTTACAAACTATCTAAAAAAGAATTCAAAATCATTGCTTTACAGAAGCTCAGTGTGCTGCAAGAGAATGCCAGATAGACAACTAAATGAAATCAGAAAAACCACAAGTGAGCAAAATGAGCATATGTATAGAGATAGAAACTACATGAGAAAAAGCGAAGTAATTTTAGAGCTGGAAAATAAAATAGGTGAATTGAAAAATTCACTACAGCAGATCAACAGCAGGTCTCACAAAGCAAAAAAAAAAAAAGTCAGTAAACTCTAACACAGGTCATTTGAAATTATCAAGTCAGAATAATAAAAAGAAAAAAGAATGAAGAAAAGTAAAGAAAGTCTAAATGATGTACCAGCACCCACGAGCAGACCAATATACACATTATGTGAGTGTCTGAAAGAGAAGAGAGAAAGATTAGAGCAGAGAGCTTATTTGAAGAAATAATGGCCAAAATTATCTGAAATGTGAGGAAGAAAACAGACCACATTAAATTCAAGAAGTTCAAATAACTTTAACTAAGAAAAACCCAAATAGGTACAAAACAAGACACATTATATTCAGACTGACAAAAGTGAAAGGAGAGACTTGAAACTAGTAAGAGAAAAGCAACTCATCACATGAAAGGAGCTGCCATAAGATTATCAGTGGATTTTTTAGCAGAGACTTTAGAGGCCAAAGTGAGTGGGACGATACATTCAAAAGGCAAAAATAAATAAAAATTGCAGCCAAACATAAAAACTGTATCTGGCAAAACTATCTTTCATAAACAAAAAAGAAATAACTTCCCAGATGAACAAAAGCGGAGGGAGTTCATCACTACCAGACCTACATAAGAACTACCAAAGACAGTCCTTGGCGTTGAACAAAAAGGACACTATGTAGCAACATAAAAGCATAGAAAAACATAAAGCTCTCTGGTAAAGGCAAATATAGTGATAAATACAGAATTCTATAATATTGTAATGGTGTTGCATAGAGCACTTTTAACTCAAGTAAAAAATGTAAGCAATATAAGCATAAGAATAACTACAACTGTAAAACAATGTTAATGAATACAAAATATTTTTAAAAATGTAATTTGTAACATCAGTAACAAGTATGTGGTGAGGAGATCTGAAAGAGTAGTTTTGTATATAATTGTAGTTAAGCGGTTCTCGTTTTAAAATAGATTGCTACAATTCTCGATGTTGTATGGGATCCCCATGACAACTACAAAGAAGATACTTATAGAAGATGAACAAAATCAATTAAGAAAGAAATAAAAGCATGACACTACAAAGGATCAATGAACCCAAGGGAAGACAGCAAGAGAGAACAAGAGGGACCAAAACTAATACCATACATACAGAAGACAATTAACAAAATGGAAATAATAATTCAGTAATTAAGTATAAATGGGTTAAACTCATCAATCAAAAGACACAGTGTAGCTAAATAAATTTTTAAAAAATCAAGATCCAACTATATGTTGTTTATAAAAGACTGACTTTAAATAAAAAAGACATGCATCGGTTGAAAACAAGAAGATGGAAGATTTTTTCCATGCAAATTTTAATCAAAAGAGAGGAGGGTTGGCAATACTTATATTAGACAGAATAGGCCTTAAGTCAAAAACTATCACAAGAGACAAAGAAGTACAATATATTGTTATAAAGGTTTAATTCACCAGGAAGATATAACAATTGTAACTATATGTGCACCTAATAGCGGGCACTTATATATATGAAGCAAACATTGACAGAAATGGAGAGATATATAGACAGCAACATAATAATTGTAGGAAATTTTAATACCCTGTTTTCAATAAGAGATAGGCCAACCAGAGAGATCAACAAGAAAATAGACGACTTGAACAACACTGTGGACAAATTAGACCAACAGACATATACAGAACCCTAAACCCGAAGTTTGCAGAGGAAGGAAATAATAAAGAATAGAGCAGAAATAAACTCAACAAAGAATAGAAAAACAATTTAAAAATCCATAAAATGAAGTGTGTTCTTTGAAAAGATTAACAAAACTGGCAGATTTTTACCTGGACTACAAGTAGAGACCCAATTAGCAAAAGTTAGAAATAAAAGAGGAAACATTACAACCAATGCAAAAGAAAGAAAAGGGATCATAAGAGACTACTATATGAACAATAGTATGCCAACAAATTAAATAACATAGAATAAATTGATACATTTATAGAAACATACAACCAACCAAGACCGAATCATGAAGAGATAAAAATAAAAAATCTATAACTAATGAGATCGAATGAGTAATTGATTAGTAATAATAATAAAAAAAAATTCCCCTGCAAAGAAAAGCACAGGACCAAATGGCATCACTGTATTAAGCAAAGTTGAGGATACAAGTCACCATTCAAAAATCAATTACATTTCCATACATTAACAATGAATAATCTGAAAAGAAAATAATATTCATTTATGATAGTATCAAAAAGAAAAAAATACTTAGGAAAAACTATAACCTAGAAGGTGAAACACCTGTACACTAAAACTACAAAATATTGCCTAAAGAAAGTAAAGACAATATAAGTAAATAGAAAGACATCCTGTTTTCACGGATTGGAAGACTACATATTCTTAAAATGCACATAGTACCCAAAGTCATCTACAGATTCAATGCAATCTCTGTGAAAATCCCAATGACATTTTTGCAGAAATAAAAAAAATGACTCCAAATAGCCAAAACAATCTTGAGAAAAATTTTAAAAACCTGGAGCCCTCGTATTTCCTAATTTCAAAACATATTACATAGCTACTATAATCAATATAGTATGGTAATGGCATAAAGATAGACCAATAGGTCTATGAAACAAAACAGAAAAAAATGCTTTACAAAAACTGTTACATTTATAATGAAATGATCTTTGACAAACTGCTAAGGCTTTGCAATGGAGAAGAATAGTCTCTTCAACAAATAGCTGTAGGAAAGTTAATGTATATTCGTAATGCTTGAATTTGTTATTGAAAATGCAATTGCTTATTGTATTGTGCCTGTTTTCAAGAAGAAAATTGAGTTTATAAAGGATAAGTCAACTCTAGATATTTTTGTTCATGTCTAGTTTCTTAATGTGTTTATTAATTAATGTTATTTTAAATACAACTATAGTACTATTAAAATAGATATTTACTCGGGGAATATTTAGCGTGAACTAAAGTGATACTTCTCAAGCAGTAGAACTCACTTGCAGAAGAATGAACTTGAACCCTACCTTACACCATATTCAACATTTATCTCAAAATGGATTAAAGGCCTCAAAATAAAACCTGAAACCATAAAACTCCTGGGGAAAAACACAGTTGAAAAAAAAGTTTTGTAATATTGGATTTTGCAATGATTTCTTGGTTACCACATCAAAAGCACTAGCAAGAAGGCACAAATAGATAAATGATAGCACCAAACTTGAAAACTTCTGTGCAGCAAGCAAAACAATCAACAGAGTTAAAAGGCAACCTACTGAATGAGAGAAAATTTGCAAACCATATATCTGATAAGGGATAAATCTCACAAGTATGTAAAAACTCCTATAACTCAACATCAAAAAACACCAATTAGTCAAATTTAAAAATTAGCACTAGACTTAATAGTTTCCAAAGTAGATATACAAATGGCCAATGAGAATATAAAAAGATGTTCAATATCACTAGTCCTTAGGGAAATAAAAATCAAAATCACAAGAAAATTTTACCTTATACCTGTTAGCACGACCATTATGAAAACAAAACAAAATGAAAAACAACACAAATATTGCTGAGGATGTGGAGAACTTAGAATTGTTTATTGTAATGTAAAATGCACTGTTGATTGTAATGTAAAATGATACACTTGCTATGAAATACAGTATGGAGGTTCCTCAAAAAATTCAAAATAGAACTACCATATGATCCAACTATCCTATTATTGAGGATATATCCAAAGGAAATGAAATCTGTACATTAAAGAGATAGCCACCTTCCCATGTTTATTGCAGTACTATTCACAATAGCCAAGATATAAAGACAACACAAGTGCCCATTGATGAATAAATGGATAAAGAAAATGTGGTACATACACACAAAGGAATACAATTCAACAACAACAAAAAATAATGAAATTCTGCCATTGGCAACAACATGGATGAACTTGAAGGACATTATGCTAAGTATAATATGCCAGGCACAGAAAAACAAATACTGCATGATCTTACTCATATGTGGACTCTAAAATAGTTGATCTCATAGAAACAGAGTGTAATTATAGTTATCAGAGACTGGGGATTTAGAGCACACGGGAGGATGGGAAGATGTATGTATTTGTTACTTGGATAGATTTAACCATTCCATAATGTATAAATACTTCAAAACATCATGTGGCTCACAACAAAAAATACAATGTTATCTGTCAATTTTTTAAATTAAAATATTTATAAACCTTTAGAAGATAAATTTAAAAGAAATTTAAAAATAAAAAGAAAAATCTACTGATATTCAAAGCTTTCCAAACATACTTGAAAATGAAAAGTTGGTTGATGATAAAAATATTAATATTTTGCTTAATGATAGTGCTTTATAGGGAAATATTGACATATGGTAATACACTTATTACAGACAGGAAAATCAGAATCTGAAAGCCCCATACCAACATTTTCAATGATTTGGAGAAAAGCTTGTCAAGAACATAAAGAAAACGAGAAAACTCACTGTAAATGGTTTAAAATTTTAATTCAAGAGATAGATTACATATAGCATTTACTTATTAGCAATTCCTTTTGTGGCAAATAGTTCATAAGGAAATATTTAACTTATTTCTTCAAAGAAAAATGACAATGTAAGAAATCATTTGAGTGTACAAATCTTCCATTTTGATTGTGGTATTTCTAACTCTCAATTTTTGGAGTATTCAACTGGTATATTATTATATATAACCTGCCATTCTTGCATATGTATTTTCTTTCAATTGTCTTGATCAATACAGGGAAAAAATGCTATAAATAGGGCAACTGAGCTTTATTAGTGTTTGAGGAAAAAAAATTCATCCATGTATAATTTTTGTTTATTTAGAACATTTTTTTAAAAGAAGTGAATGAAAGGAGCTATTTCTAAAGGTCATAATGAATGTTGTAGATGAATCATAGGTACACCTATTTAGCTCTCAAAAGCACAGGGATTCAGGAACAATATTTTTCCACAGTCTTCCTTGGCAAAGGAAGAAAATGAAAAGCATGAAATACAAGATCTGATCTGGGATTTTCATCTGTAATTTATTTAAAAAATTCCAAAGGCTATGATTACACAGAATAAGTAGTTGTGACAACTGTTTTTGGAGTCAGATCTAGACTCATATTCCAGAATTAACTCTTACTAGCTGTGTGAGTTTGAGTATGGACTTCAATCTTCTGTATCTCAGTTTTCTCATATATATCACGGGGTTAATAAGTTGGCATGTTTTATAGAACAGTTATAAGAATTACCTAAGATAAACAGTTAAATGTTTAATACAGTTCCTGGTGCATAATTAAATCTGTTAGCTATTATTAATATTATATTATCAAAACAGAAGGGACAGGGAAGTCTTCGTAAACCACATCCTTAACCAGCATGTGGCTGAGAGCAGTTAAGGGCAACGGATCTGGGTCAGACTGCTTGAGTTTGACACTTACTAACCCTATCCAGCCCCAACTAAGCCTAACTCTAATTAACTCCATCTTACTCTAACTTACCTAGTTGTAAGATCTTGGCATACTATTAGTATTTAACCTATGACTCAGTTTTCTTATTAGGAAAACAAGCATAATTGATAGCACTTGTTCTGAGATTGTTATGAGAATGACATGTGCAGATAGGTTGAAGGTGCTTGGAACAGTCCCTGACACATGTGACTACTCTACACACATTCATCTTTTACCATTCCTTGGGCATCTACAGGTTTCACTACAGCTCAGTATCTGATAACATCATTAGAATAACAACCATTGCTGCACTTCTATACTCTTGGAAGCTCTTAAAAATCTACATGGACAAGTGCAATATTTAGAAAAATTATTTTCTGGGGAAAAGTCTGGAACCTAATCCACAGCTGCAAATATTAATTAAGAGCAACAAATGTCTGAACTCCCCAAGGCAGCCTTAGTTTTTACTTGGGCTCACAACTCCTGTTTTCCTCTCGTGAGGTGCCATATGTGCTCAAAAACCTTTGAGAGATTTTGCTTAGTGATCTACACCAGCTTCTTTTCTTTGTTCTCTTTAATACTCAGCAAGATTAAAATATCAGCCCAGTACTCCATAGAACCTGTAGAGTGCAGGTTACTTCCAACCACAGTGTTTGGACTAATTCCAGCATAACATCATTGCAAAGCACATGCTTGCTGACTATGTAAACCAAGAAGGGAGTGTATAGTGTTTGTTTTGACAAGTTTGGCCCCACAGGGTTTGAGAATATGCTACTCTTGCTGTCTCAACCTTGGAGATTGGAACTATCATTAAAATAATAGTAAAAAATCATCTCCCCTTGCAAAGAGCTTTGGTGGCTTTTCCTTGCCTACAGGATCAAGTCTATCTTACCTAGCCTTTAAGGGCTCCCGTCCATTAGCTCTAATCACCTATCCTCTTGGCCACAGTGTTTGTTACAACGTGTCTATAAGCTTTTTCTCACAGAGTTCTATAACAAAATTAAAAATTGAGGTCCAATTAGATCGAGAAACATATTCTAAGCTTCTCTAAGTATTCATACTGTACTTAACATAATGAAGGCTCTGAGAAGTCCTGCATTAAAGAAACTGGCCTGATTTCAGTTAATTTGAACTTATCCAACCAAATGAAGTGAACAACCAACCCAACCCCAAAGCAACTTTTGCCATTTGAGGCACAACCAACTGGAGAGACACTGTCGTAAAAGAAAAAATTATTCAATGAGACTAATTTATTTTCTCTTTCCAAATAACGTATGCCCCCACCCCTATTTCCTGAGCGTGTGCCTGTGTGTGTCTGTGTGTATGCGTGTGCATGAGTTTTCTCAAGTTGACCACATCCCTGGTCCTCCCTCCCCTAGGAATACTTTTCTCCCACATTTTGACACACCCACTTGTGCCATTTGAGCTTCTCCTGTCATGTCTAGCACTTTTCTCCCACATTTTGACACACCCACACTGTGCCATTTGAGCCTCTCCTGTCATGTCTAGCAGACGATGACTTTCTCCCTGATCGAGGTGGCTTCAGCCCTTACTATCTTATATGTCCTGCCGTTTACACCCGGTATCACATCAGTTCTCATTTTTACATATGCAAATCGCCAGTCTAAGTTCTTGAAATCATCAATCACTGTTCAGTTCTTTAAAAAATGGATCAACTTTGTAGTCAGGCTGTTGGATGAGGTCTCACAGCCCAACCTCTTCTCACTGGTGGCCTTGCTTTGGACAAGTCTTTCCCCTCAGGGCCTCAACATCACAGTCTGAACATTCCTTATGGATTTGCTATCAGTATAAAGTAAGACACTTTTTTTTTTTTTTTTTTTAATGAGACAGAGTTTCGTTCTTGTTGCCCAGGCTGGAATGCAATGGCATGATCTTAGCTCACTGCAATCTCTGCCTCCCAGGTTCAAACAACTCCCCTGCCTCCGCCTCCCAAATAGCTGGGATTACAGGCACCCACCACCACAACCAGCTAATTTTTTGTATTTTTAGTATAAATGGAGTTTTCACTATGTTGGCCAGGCTCGTCTCTAGCTCCTGACCTCAGGTGATCCGCCCGCCTCGGCCTCCCAAAGTGCTGGGAAGTAAGATATTTGATGTGAAGGATCTGGCATACAGAGGACACTCAATAAATATCATTAATATTGTTGTCATGTCGCTCCCATGATGCCTAGCCTTTTATAGTTACTGAACGATTTTAGTCATTGGTTTAATTAATGGAATGATACTGTTTGCTCTCTGTAAAGTTCCTCAGCTTCTGTTATCCCATCTGTAACACACCAAGCAATAGGCATAGACAACGCAGTGGCGATGGGAATGTGCAAAGCATGTTGCAGGGATGAAAAGGGTGAGGGCTCTGGGACAGAAGCTGCAGGTGAGAGGGTTGAGAGGAGGTGGGGTTATAGCCAGCAAAGGGCTTTGAGGGTTAGCGCTGCCCCACTACACAGGCCACTCGGTCGTCTCTCTAACCAAGCGCCATGAGAATGGCACATGAACACCCTCTCGTCATTTATAATGTTTCTCTTTCTTGATCTAACAGGCCTGAACAATATGCTGATTTGATATTACACCATTCTGACAAAGAAAACCATATCGATTCTAAAAGGAATAGCGTGTTTTGTAATGTTAATGGCTTGAAACCTCTTTTTTCCCAATGCAGAATCTCTGTGAGAAAACAGTGGTCCTCATTAATGCCTTGCGTACAGACTCCTCATTGTTTTTACTTGTGCTATTTCTTTGCACTTGGATGCAGAAGCAATAAATTTCCAGGGAAATGAAACTCACTTATCAGATTTCCCAGCATCAAGTTTCATATTAGGAATGAAAAAATCAGTCTAACTGGACTCAATAGAGCTGTAAACCAATATATGTAAGCACTATCAGAGATTAAGCCGTCATCGTTGCATTTGTGAGCTTCCCATTTCAATCTGGAAGGAATAACCATTTTCCTAGCTGTTATTTAATGATGTAAAATATTCCTTAAAACAATAAATCAAATCAATTCAGGCAACATTCAAAAGACCAAATATTGTTCTCTTTGAAAGAAAAGCATGAATCACATGAGCACATTTTCCCTCTAAAATGTTAATTTCTTAAATTTTAAAGGGAGTAACATTTTTACTCTTTTAGTGATGCTATCAAAGGTACTAAAAATCAGTTTATAAGGCAATCTGAAGATTCTCATTTAGCAAAAAAGTTCTTATTCCAAAGTCTTTGCTTTTTTAATTCAAGATCAAGTTCTAACCAATATAATTTGCTTAACATTATTTTAGTTTACTATAAGTCACTTCCCTTTTTACCAAGAAAATATTCAGAGTCTCATATAAAAATATAAAGAGTTATTATTAAAATATGCAGCAATAACCGCGAATGAATTTATGTTTATCATTGCCCTGCTCGTTTGGTGAATGGGGAATGACTGAGATGCACTATAATTATTGGTTTCTGTATTTTATGTTTGGATTTTTACAAACATGCACATACAAACACAAATGCACACAATAAATGTATGTACAAGTTATTGCATATACTACGTATACTTAAAATTCTAATTAAAGCAGTTAGCTATGACTCTCATTTAGCAGCACGTAAAATGAGTAATTATGCTTGTTGAAAGAGGCTAGGAAACAGCCTTAGCAACTGTGAAAGAGCATCTCATAGATCTGCAACCTTTAAACCAAAAAGTTGGTAGAGAGAAAAATCAGAAAGTAAAAACCAAATGTGATATCTTACCAGTGCTCTCTCTGCAAGTGTGCTGCGATGTATTGTTTATAAGCGATGTTTTTAACTTATAGTGCAAGAGTCCAACGTCCTTCCTGCAAAAGCACATGCCTGCAGATTTAACCAAAATTTTTAAAGATTCAAAACGTGATAGCCATTTTATGAATACCTTCAATCCAGAGCATCTGCACAGTGTCTAAATTGAACATTTAGACAAATAATTTTAATTTTAAACTCCTCTTTAAGGAAAAACTTTGTTTTTTTTTAAAAAAACACTTAAGGACCTAATTGTACAAAAAAGATACTGTTCACAGACATTTATGCATTTGTAGTTTAGAAGAATGTTTTAAGATCATATATAAAATTATTTTGTACAATGGAATAAAAGAGAAAATAAGAAAGAAAAACAAAAACGGAAACAAGAAGACCCGTGCTGTGGCGAAAGAGGAAATAGAAACGGTTGAAGTTCTAACTCACTGGGCACTCGCAGCTCACCTCTGTTGAACAACTGGCCTCGAGAACTTTGTCAGTTACGTTTTATTCCACAAGTTTGTTGTTTCTGAATCCTCATTTTCACTTTTTTAGATGGTCAGACAAGGCTTAAATAGTGCATCGATTTATTGCTATATATCAATTTCTAAAACAACTTACCAAATCACACCTATTGTCCTTTAATTAATATGTGCTCTTTAAACTTTATTTTTTTCTTTAAATATAGTCATTGCAGTTACAAATCTGCCCAGATCTCCAAATTCACCTACAGAGTGCCCAGAAAGTCCACCGTTTCCCTTTCTGATCTCTGCCACTAGGAGGCACTGCAGCCTGCTTTATGAAGGGGATGAAATCTGGCGAAGTGAATATTCCACATAACTATGGCTCTGGTGTCATTCCCTATTTAATGGCTGTCAGTGAGGGGGAAAGACAACGTGGCGGGTAATTAAAACCAAATTGCAGGCAGGAGATGACTGCACAAGAATGATATTGTCATTAATACTGATTTAACATGCACCTGGGTAAGGTGAGGGAGTGCGGCAAGGGAATTCACACTGAAGCCAGGGTTGCCTGATTTAAAGATGTAGTGTTTCCAGCTGAAGCATGTTTAAAAACTGAATAAAACCATCATATTATGACAGCAGAAATAAAATGGAAACAAATGTTCTACATATGTCTGTAAAGAAAAAAAAAACTTCTATTTGTTGTAGCTCCGTGGACGGAGCATGTGTCTCCTCCTCTGAAGTTCAAAAGTATTTTTGCAGAAGGCTTTCTTCCCCTGTTGTTGGCTTCTCCTGAATAGGTTTGTAATCTGCTCATGTAGTTTTCTGTTTTCACAAGACTGTGGAGCTGGAACATTTTGGGAGAGAGATTTACCCCATGGGACTCAGGATTTTCCAATCATGAACACCTTGCTGAGGCCATTGAAATCTAGGACTGAAAGCTTGTCAAAGGTGTGGGCAATATTGTTAATAGTATGAGGAAGGTGGCTCACTAAAGTGAATCCCAACTCCCCCCCAGAAAAGAAGAGGATTTCTCATCTTAGCATCCCTGAAATCTCTTTAAAAATTTTAATGATAAATGGCAAAACCCAGGAAACAACCACTAATCTAAGTTCAAATTAAGTAGTCTATTTTACTTAACATATGTAAAATAATCTAGCTAATATTTTTCCATATTCACTAAATATTTCCATATTATGGCTTAGGCTAAATTTTACATTTGTTGTCAGGGGAAAAATATCGTGGTCTAGATCATGTACAAATTAAAAACAACCTCCTATTTAAAGGGTTATTGGATGTTTCAGGCAGAAAATGTGCCGAAGATTCGTTTACAATGGTTGCAGTTCACCCCACCATGTCCAGAGTTCGCTCCTTCCGGTGGATTCGTGGTCTCGCTGACTTCAAGAATGGAGCCCCGGACCTTGGCTGTAAGTGTCACAGCTCTTAAAGATGGCATGGACCCAAAGAGGGAGCAGCAGCAAGATTTATTGTCAAGAGTTAAAGAACAAAGCTTCCACAGACGGGAAGCGGACCTGAGCTGTTTGCCGTTGCTGGCCGGGGTAAGCAGCTCTTATTGCCTTATTTTTCCTGCCCATGTCCTGCGGATTGGTCCATTTTACAGTGTGCTGATTGGTCCATTTTACAGTGTGCTGATTGGTGCATTTTACAAACCTCTAGCTAGCTACAGAGCGCTGATTGGTGCATTTTACAATCCCAGCTACAGAGTGCTGATTGGTGCATTTTACAACCCTCTTGTAAGACAGAAAACTTTTCCAAGTCCCTCCACCCAGAAGTCCAGCTGGCTTCACCTCTCACGACATTGAAAATGCTGTTCTGATTGATAAATCTCCTCCTGGTTTCACCTTAAATGAAATGTGTGCATTATAGAAATTGTTATCCTTCTGCCCAGCTCCAAAAGGGATGAATCATTAGGGATGTCATGAAGATTTTTAATCACATCATAAAGAAAGTAAACTCAAAGAGCATTCGTTCGGCAATAAAGAATGTATTATTGAGAAAGAGCTCACTAAACAAGGTCAGGTAGGAAAAAATGATCAAATGTCATGGCTGCTGGATCTAGACAATGAGAGTTTTTTTCATGCCCAAATCATGATTTACAGAACAGTGATCAAATCTTCCGAATTTATTCCACAATACTTGGCTATTTACATTTTTAACGGGTTTTACATTTACAGATCTTTTATTTATCTATTTGTTGGTTTGTTTCATTTCTTCATTTTTGGAGATGGTCGCTGGACTCAGGAGCAGGTAGACATATAAAAAGCGCAAGTAAGCCTAATAACATTGCAAAATGGATAAAAGTTGGGACTTCTGCCTTTATGAAGCAGTACACATATTCTGTTGTATCACGGGATCCACTACTGGCTACTGAGATTTTAGAGGATTAAGTGAGAGATGAAAGAGAAAGTTTATTTCACTTGCCCTTTATAAAATGTCAAAGACAATTTTCTCCAAGAAGGAAATTTCTGGAAACTGTGACACTTCCTGGATGATCCAACCTGCCCATTCAGGCCAGGGGCTCTTTGATACCGGAAACCCAAGGCAGAAGAAGCTGCCCTTTGGATGCCAGACAGAATTTTGTTTTCCAATTCAGTTCTCACATTTGCACTGAAGACATCAGTGAAGCTCATCTCCACTCAAGTATGTGAATTATCTAGGATCAGTGGCTCTTATTGGGGAGTGGTGGAAGAAGATCCCAGTGGTCTCAATGGAGAAATAATTTTGGAAATGATGAGTATCCTCACATTTCAAGCTGTACAATCACTGCACGGTATCTGAAAGCCCAATTGTTAAGGAAACTTGCTGACGTGAGTGAAACGGACAATTATTTGGACAGAAAAGGATGCTTTGCTATAATTAATATTGACTTAGGAACAGCTACACGTGGCAGGTCCCCTTGTTCTGACTGGTCTGTACCAGGGCACATGTGTTGGAGACATGCACAGTTACAAAAGGATCAGCATTTAAGCTCTCTTTCCGATTTTCACCCCATTTACTTTTGGATGAAACCTGGCACTCACAATCTCTTGAACTGTTCTCCCAGGTTGACGGTGTAACAAATATAATTTTTCAGCAAGATGGCTGCTGCCAGAAGCAGGCTCAGAAATGTCCATTTTAATTAAACATTTTACTTTCAATTACATTTCACAGTTTGCACATGGTGACACACGCTTTCATCACAAGGACTTTCAGATTGCTATATTAGTACTGTCTTCCTATGCAGGGAAATGTGTGTCAGTGAAAATTACTCACATATGAAAAACACAGTTTTTCCTTTGACTCGATCTATGGGAATTTATTTACAAAAAGAGAATAGTAGTAGCTATTTCTAGACTTCTGGCCAGATTTCGAGGTGTTCAGTAGCAGGGAGCCCCCAGACTGATAAAGGGGCAATGGTGTGATAACTTATAGCAGAAGAAACCTGTGTTTTGTTATGTATACTTTTTCTTGATATGAGAAAAATATATGGCTATGCAACTTTACTGATGTTTCTGTGCCAAGATAAGTTATTTTAAAAAACAATTTTCACTTAAAAGTATCCAAAATTTATAAAGTACCCCTAAAAGCAAATTAACCAGATTTGATTCCTATCCTCCAGAAGCTTATAATACAAAGCATACACTCACACAGACATGTATTTTTTTTTCAAAATGATACATAAATACATATTTCAAGAACCTTTTTAGATGTCTCCAGATTAGGAAAATATCTTTCCTGCAACAAGATAGTAAACTCATTGGTGGCTCTTTCCGGAGCACACCACTTGAATAATTTATCATTCCAAGAACGCAGGGAAGAACTTTTTGTCAGTGTGCAAGTTATACATTTCTTTTTAAGCAGGTAAAATTGGGGAATAGTGCAGCCCAGGCATCGTTTTTTAAGTATTCATCTGAGATGGGAGTCCTGGAGAGAAAACAGTTTGCGAGAGACCTCTTCACATTGTTTTAAGTGAAATATCTTGGGCGATCGTCCCCCCATCTTAGAGATTTAACTAGAAATTACGCAAGAGCTGAAATTCTCCTGGACCAAATGCTCTCTGCCGATTCCCCTACAAATAAGCCTCCACGGCAATTTCTTGGTTAGAGTAAGCCTAGGAGGGAACTATGTAGAGGAAAAGAAAGGTTTAATTTGGTTCCTTCAGTTTCACTTTTGAACACTGTTTTTTCTTTCTTTATAAATGTATTATTATTAAATTATATTAAATGTGTCAGTCTGCCTTTCTTTCCTTCTTTCCTCCCTCCCTCCCCTCCCTCCCTCCCTTCCTTCCCTCCCTCCCTTCCTTCCCTCCCTCCCTTCCTTCCCTCCCTCCCTTCCTTCCTTTCTTCCTTCCTTTCCTCCTTCCTTCTTTCCTCTCTTTCTTCTTTCCTTCCTTTCTTCTTTTATTTCCTCATAAAAAGTAGGCTCAGAAAAATATATTTGTATATGATTTAGTTATTTGTTTCACATGATTTCCACATTAGTAGAATTATCTCAAAGAGAACTGAGAGGTCAGCTTTTACAGGATATAATATTATAAAATTCATATTTTTGTCATGGAGGGGTACGCATGCTTGCATTTAATTCTGAAAGGAACACATTAAGAAGATATCTTCACAGAATGTAGATATAATAATTCTAAAGTTAGAAAAGTATTCAGAAAACTTACCAGTATAACTGTGAATGATGCTAGGACTAAATTCAAGATTAGCCCACTGCATAGAACAGATAGTTTTTCAAAGTTTACCTTCGCAAGAACGTTTTTTTTTTTTTTAATAATTGCTTGCATGAGCTAAAACTCATGACAGCCACATAAGACAGGAGACTATTATTTCTCAAATGTAGAAACTGAAGTACTTAGGCAAAGACACACATTTGGATCGCCCGTGTTGAGATAATGTTTTACCTGACAAGCTGATGCAGTGAATCCCCATGCTCCCACACAGTTATATGTGGAATGAA
The DNA here is from genome assembly GCF_029281585.2 of Gorilla gorilla gorilla. Classification (NCBI taxonomy): domain Eukaryota; kingdom Metazoa; phylum Chordata; class Mammalia; order Primates; family Hominidae; genus Gorilla; species Gorilla gorilla. Next base: position 98,463,574 of record NC_073240.2, on the reverse strand, counting down.
GAGCCAAGCATACATCTCATTTAAGGAAATGAGGTGTGCTCCTCCTGCACTAATCTCCAGAAAGACAAAGCCTTAAAATATCAGCTGGACAAAAAGACTCCCCCAAAAAAGGCTGTGGGCCACCCACAGAAAGCAGGCAGGACTAGCTGTGGGATGCAGCCCATATTCAGAAAAGTGATCCCCCATAGAACCCATGTAAAGTATATAGCTACATCCTTTGAACATTTGTACATATATATGTGCACATATGTGTAACACATACATGCCACTCGTGTGTTTTATTATCTGGATGATGGTAAAAGATGTCTTTGCACATAATTACTCAATTTTGAAACTAACCCACCCATCAACACTGAAAATATTAGTAATCTACTAGTTAGATTTTCTTATTATTGTTAATATATTATTGTTGTTGTTATTTTATCATTCTAATGACTAACACAGGGCTAGCATCTGAGCCCTTCTCCCATCATTTACCCCAGAATGACCTTAACCAAGTAACTAACTTGCCTCTTTAGTTATTATTTTTTTCTTTGCAACATTATAATTAAAATAATAATTGGCTTATGTAGGCATACAACAATTAAATAAGTGAATGTATGTAAAGTACTGAGCCTAGGATATAAAAAAGAATTTATACTCAATAAATGTTAAATAATTATTATTATGCATAAACAGATACAGCATTTCAACTTCTAAGGAAATGCAGATATCATACACCAAGTTATTTATGAGTTTACATTATTAAGCCTGTCCTAAGTACTGACTACAGAGCTTAGTACCCAAGAAGTACCCAAGAAGTGATTTTCAATTAATTAAATATTTATCTTGACCGTGTTTTAAAATACACTAATCTTAGTATGCAGGATAAGGTTTACACTTAATATGGGTTCCCTGAAGAGAGTTACACTGCCCTCTCATCTCTCCTTATCTTTAAAAAATTCTTATAGAATGTCTTTCTCCTAAATTGTTTCCAGGTTGTTGGTTATTATGGTTAATGCTGCCATAAATATTTGCACATATGCCATTGAAATGAATATATATCTTTTGATTTCTTTTGGGCAGCTATCTAGAAGTTGAATTTCCAGACTATATGGTTAGTTGTTTAACTTTTTAAGAAGCTGCCAAAGAGTTTTCAAAATAGCTGTACTATTGTACATACCCTTGGGCAATGTATGAAGGTTCCTGTTACTCCATGATCTCACCGATGCTTGTTATTGTCTGACCTTTGCATTATGACCTTTGCAATATTCCAGTGGATATTTAGTGTTGTCTCATTATGGGTTAAATTTGTATTCCCTAATGACTAATGATGTTGAGCATATTCTCATGGGTTTATTTGGTCTTTGGTGAAATTTTATTGAAGTTGTTGCCCATGTTTTAAATTAGATTTTACTTTCTTATTATTAAATTGTAAGTGATATTTATGTATTTTAGATCTACGATTTTTTAAAATCAGATATATAATTTGAAAATATTTATTCTCATGCTTTCACTTCTTTTTATTCTCTTAACACTGTCCTTTTAAGCAGAACTTTTGAATGTGGATGAAGTGAAATTTATCCAACTGTTCTTCTATATATCAAGACCTCGGTGTCATATCTATCAACTCTTTGTGTATTGACAGTTAGGAAGAATTTTCTCACAAATCTTTAATCTTGAACTTATATTTTTTATACCTTACGTTTAGGCTTATTATCCTTTTTGAGTTAGCTTTTGCAAATGGTGAGAGATAGAGATCAAGTTCATTTTGTGCATTCAGTATCTACTCGTCTTAACTTCACTTGTTGAAAAGACTCTTCTTTTCCTGATTGAAATACCTTGGCACCTTTGTTAAAGGTACCAATTGCCCATAGATGTACAAATTTACCTATGGAATTTGAAATCTGTTCCATTAATCTAAATGCTTATATTTGCATAATCACAGCACTTTTTGATTAATCTGGCTTTACAGTAATCTTTTCTATAAGGTAGTTTGGTAGGCAGCACCTTAAAATTATCTTCTAGATTTCCCACCATAATCCCTGGGACTATGAATATGATAAAATATTATGCCTAGATTATGAGACACTACTTGGTAATAGTGACTTTGCATGTGTGATTAAGGTTACTCATCAGTAGGCTTTGAGTTAATCAAAAGAGAGCTCTTGGGCGTGGTGGCACATGCCTGTAATTCCAGCTACTCTGGAGGCTGAGGCAGGAGAATCACTTGAACCAGGGAGTCAGAGGCTGCGGTAAGCCGAGATCGTGCCATTGCACTCCAGCCTTGAGACAGAGTGTGAGACTCTGTCTCAAAAAAAAAAAAAAAGGCTTCTCTGCATGGACCTAATCTAATGACACCAGTGCTTTGAGAGCAGACTTTCTAGGAGAGATTTTGTGTGTGAGAAAGATGTGGTACACTGTTGCTTCCTTAAGGATGGAGGAAGCATTATGAAAACAAATGCAGGAGGGCTCTAGAAGCAAACAGCAGCTTCTAAGTGATAGCAGCATGGTAGTAGGTGCTTCAGTTCTGCAGCAGGAAGAAGGCAAATTTTTCCAAGAACAGGAATGAGCTTTGAGATCAGTTGAGAACAAAGCTAGCTGACATTTTTATTTCATTCCTGTGATACACCGAGCATAAAAATCAGCCCTGCCATGCTGCACTTCTGATACACGGAACTGTGATGGACTAAATGGTTTTTGTTTGAATGGCTCCATTTGTGATCAGTTGTTTTATGACAAAAGTAAACTAACGAAGACATTGTAAATTCTTCAACTTTGTTTGTCTTTTTCAAAATTGATACGGATGTCCTAAGCACTCTTCATTTTCATACAAATTTTGAAATTTGACTTGTTAAATTCTACAAAGAGGTCTGCAGGATTGCACAGAATTGGTAGGTCATTTGAGGTAGAATTGCCATCTTAATAATGTTAAGCCTTTCAATCTATGACATTGAATAAATGTTCTTTTATTTAAATCTTTTTCTAATTCCTCTCAACAATGTTTTATTTTTCTTAATATACAAATCTTGCAACATTTTATTAAACTTATTCCTAGGTGTTTTTTCTATGATATTATCAATGGAATTATTTTCTTAATTTTAGTTTTGAATTGTTCCTTGCTAGTAAACAAAAATGCAATTGATTTCTGGAGAGTGAATTTGTATCTTCTGCCCTTGCTGAAAATGTTTGTTTTAGTAGTTTTTGAGGTGATTCCTCAGGATTTTTTACACAAAGTATCGAGTTAGGTGCAAAAAATGACTTGAAATTTTCCTTTCCAAACCCATTGCTTTTTCTCCCCCACTATGAAATATACTTAGATATCAAGGAAAATGTTGAACAGAAAGTGGTGAGACTGGACAAACTTGTCATGTCCCCCATCTTAGCTAGAAACACTAATGGTTCAGTCTTTAACCATTAAGCTTGATGTCAGCTGTGAAGCATTTTTAATAGATATTTTTATTAAATTGAGAAGTTCCATTTTATAACCAATTTGCAGAATGATTGTTAAATTGGTAAATTGTTGAATGTGTGTTAAACTTTGTAATATGCTTCCTTAATCTATTAAAAGGATACTATTTTCGTTTTTTATTCTATCAATATGGTACATTACATTAGTTTTTTTGGATGCTAAACTAAGCTTTGATTCCTAGAGTAAACCTCACTTGTCATGATATATGATGCTTTTTTAATATGTTGCTCGATTTCATTCACTAATTTTTTTTAAAAGATACCTGTGTTTCTGTTTATAAGGGTTCCTAGTCTGCAGTTCTATTTTATTGTGGTGTCTTCATCAGGCCTCAGTTTCAGAGTAATCGTGAGTCCTTAGAATGAGTTGGGACAGGTTTTCTCTACCTCTATCATCTGAAAGAGCTTGTAAAAGATTGGTTTGGATTAAATATTTTATTGTATTCACCAAAGAAATCTTCTGAGCCTGAAATTTTTGGGAGAGAGGGATGTTTGTTATTACCTACTTTCTATGCTTGTTATCAATGTATTCAAATGTTCTATTTCTTCATGAGTCAATTTTGGTAATTTGCGTCTTTTAAGGCGTGTGCCATTTTATCTCTCCTAATTTTCTGACATATCAAAATATAAAATATGAAGAAATTTTCATCACATTCCCTTATAATCATATTCATTTGTTAGAGTTAATGATGATATCCATTTTTTCATTCCTAGTTTTGACAAGTTATGTCTTCTCTCTTTTTTCTGTTAGTTTAGCTAAAGGATGATCAATTTTCTTGAAATTTTAAGAAACCGATTTCTGAGTTAATTGATTTTCTTCATTTTTTTCTTTTATTATTCTTTTTACTCTACTTGTCTTAAGTTTAGTTTTCTACTTTTTTTCTAATTATTTAAGGTGGAAGCTTAGATGATTACTTTGAGACTTTTCTTGGCTAATATAAGCATTTGAAACAGAAAAGTCCCATCTAAGTTCTACTTAGCTGTGTCCCATAATTTTTCATACAATGTACTTTCATTTTTATTCAGTTCAAAATATTTTTTAATTTTCTATAGGCTTTCTTCTTTGACCCATAAGTTACTTAGAAGTAGATTATTTAAATGTGCAAGTATTTGGATACGTTCCAGACTTCCTTCTTCTTTGCGGGGCATGGGGGTGCGGGGGGCAGAGACAGAGTCTCTGTCTCCCAGGCTGGAGTACACTGACACGATCTTGTCTCACTGAAGCTTCTGCCTTCCGGGTTCGAGCGATTCTCGTGCCTCAGCCTCCCCGAGTAGCTGGGACTACAGGTGCGTGCGCCACCACTGTGCCCAGCTAATTTTTGTATGTTTGGTAGAGACGGGGTTTTGCCATGTTGCCCAGGCTTGTCTCTAACTCCTGACCTCAAGCGATCTGCCCGCCTCAGCTTCCCAAAGTGCTGGGATTACAGGCATGAGCCACAGTGCCCAGCCCAGATTTCCTTCTGTTTTTGATTTTTAACTTAATTACATTATAATCAGATATTACACTTTGTGTAATTTTAATGTTTTGAAAATCATTGAGACTTATTCTGTGGCCTAGTATACGATACATCCTGAATAATATATTCTGTGTGCATAAAATATTATATATCTATATGGTCTCTCTCTAGAGAGTTTTATATATGCCTGTTAGGTCAGATTTGTTGAAACTGTTGATAAGATGTTTTATGTTTTTTGCTCATTTTATCCATAGGTATGCTATCAATTATTTTCAATGGGATGCTGATGTCTCCCAGCATTAAAATTGAAATGACTATTTTTTAATTTGATTTTGTCATAATTTATTTCATATATTTTGAGGCTCTGTTATAATTGTTTTCCTCATACATTAAACTATTAGCAAAATAAAATATATTTTTTGTCTCCAATATTTTGGTGTCTAGTATTTACTATCTCACTATAATTGATTCTGATATTACCATAATCACTCTCTCTTATGTGTACTGAAGTTTGTTACTGCTTTTGTTGATGTATTTGTTTCTTTAACTTTTCTAGGCTAAATCTGAAATTTCTCTCCCCTATATTATGTGGTTTCTGATACCTCTGCTCATTTTCATTCTTGTTCTACCCTGGAGCTTCCCCATGTTGATAGCGCTTAGTGATCAGCCACCGCAGGGGATCTACATGTGGCTAGGGGAACGTGTTCAAAGCTTCAGCCACGGTGATGTCTGTCTCACCTTATCTTCTCTGCTCAGCCCTTTCACTTCTTCTCTATGCATGTATACACCCCAAGGTTGGACAAAACTATGTGGATAGTTTGGGTACCCTCTCATCTCCATGGCATATGCATCAACCAGGGATGTGCTTACCACAACCACAACCCCAAACTGGTAGAGCCGCTGTCCCTCTGTGTCCGGAATTGGTGGGTTCTTGGTCTGGTTGACTTCAAGGATGAAACCGCAGACCCTCGCGGTGAGTACTACAGTTCTTGAAGATGCTGTGTCCAGAGTTTGTGCCTTCAGCTGTTCAGATGCGTCTGGAGTTTCTTCCTTTGGGTGGGTTCGTGGTCTCGCTGATTGGTGCGTTTAAAATCCCTGAGCTAAACAGAGTGCTGATTGGTGCATTTACCTCCTTTAGCTAGACACAAAAGTTCTCCAAGTCCCCACTGGATTAGCTAGACACAGAGCACTGATTGGTGCCTATACAATCTTCCAGCTAGACATGAAAGTTCTCCAAGTCCTCAGTCTCAAAAAAAAAAAAAAAAAAAAGTTTTCGAAGTCCTCACCTGACTCAGGAGCCCAGCTGGCTTCGCCTAGTGGATTCCGCGCCGGGGCCGCGGGCGGAGCTGCTTGCCACTCCAGCGCCGTGCGCGCGCACTCCTCAGCCCTTGGGTGGTCGATGGGACCCGGGGCCGCAGAGCACGGGGTGGCGCCCGTTGGGGAGGCTGGGGCCACGCGGAAGCCCATGCGGGGTCTGGGGGCTTGGGCATGGCGGGCTGCAGGTCCCAAGCGCTGCCCCGTGCGTAGGCGGCTAAGGCCCGGCAAGAATTCAAGCGTGGCGCGGGAGGGCCGGCAGTGCTGGGGGACCCGGGGCACCCTCTGCAGCTGCTGGTCCGGGTGCTAAGCCCCTCACTGCCCGGGGCCAGCGTCGCCGGCCAGCGGCTCCAAGTGCGGGGCCCACCCAGCCCGTGCCCACCCGGAACTCGCGCTGGCCCGCCAGCATCGGGCACAGCCCCCCTCCCCACCCGCGCCTCTTCCGCCACACCTCTCCGCAAGCAGAGGGAGCCGGCTCCGGCCTCGGCCAGCCCAGAGAGGAGCTCCCACAGTGCAGCTGGGGGCCGAAGGGCTCCTCAAGCGCGGCCAGAGTGGGCGCAGAGAGAGAGCGAGGGCTGCCAACACACTGTCACCTCTCACCGCCTGCTTACCTACCACTGAGATTGTTCCTGCCACTGTCAGTGGTGCTGAATGAGTGCTTCAACCACTGTTGGGAAAGGAGAACACCCATTTAGCTATGTCAGAAGATCTGCCAGTCCTCACAGTCTGTTTCACTGTGGTAGAGCCTTCACACCGGAAGAACTAGGATGGGAACATCTCCAGGTAAGAAACTCACAGATTCACACTTTTACTTCTTTTACTTGAAATTCAGCAATTTGTCGAGCATAAATGCTTCTTGGGTTGTTGTATGGTATCAGCTGATTTCCAGGGTGCTGAAGTTGTGGGGTTTTTTTTTTGTCAACTTTGTCCACCATTATATTTGATTTGTTGTGGAGAGGATTGAATGACCTTCTCATTTGTCATTGGTCAGAAGTCTTTTCAGCATATAAGAATGTATAGCAGCTGTTATAATTACAGTTACCGAGGTCATAATAGTCATGTAATAAATTTTTAAAATATGAAATATTAGGAGAGTAGAAATAGGAAAAGAAACGAAATGAAAATTATAGAACTAAGAAGAACAGTAACTGAAGCACAATCTTCCAAGGATGTGTTTTAACAGCACAATAGAGCTAATAGAAGAGTCAATGAATTTGAAAATAAATCAATAGAAATAAACCTACCTTACACTCAGAGAGGTTTTTCTAGAGCAGTCACTTAAAAAATGATGTAGATTAAGCCAATAGAATAAATAAAATGAAATAACTAAAATATTCAATACAAAAAAAGAAGAAGAGGGGGAAAGCAACAATGACCCAATGGGATGGATAATACCAAGATTGGAGGCTTAAACTCACATAAATTGAAAATTACATTAAAAGTAAATTGTCTAAACACTTTAATTAAAATCCAGAGAATTTCAGGCTCTAAGAAACAAGGCCATTTATGTGCTGCTTATATGAAACACAACATAAATAAAAATAGGTATTTAAAAGCAAAAAATGAAAAAAAAACAGACATAAGCATTCTATGAAAATATCATAAAAGTGAGATAATGGAAATTAATGTAAGAAAAGATAAAGGATTTAAAAGTATATACCATACCAAAAGATATCGTTTGCTGTGTTTAAAGAATAATACCAAGGTATTGGTTATGCTGTCTATTCACACCTTTTTGTACTCTAAAATATGCCCTTGGGCTCAATGAGAGCGAGAAAGTTCAGTGAACTGTAAGGTTGGGAATATGCTCTGATAGTGTGTCACAAGCCTGTATTTACAATATTATGAAGAACAATCTTTCTCATTTCCTTTTAGGTATTTATTTGGAAGATAATATGAAAGGTTTTCATGGAAGGCTATTAAATATTTTGGAGACTGAGAATTTAGGGGAAGTTTCTTTATTTTCTGTGTTTAAATAGCAGTTATTTTTACTTGTTTTCTGAGCAATTGGTTTATTTTTATCATAGAGTCATTCTAAGTACAATGAATAGCCTATCAGGTATTGATGTATCTGAATGAATTGGAACTAACTTTAGGAATGCTGAAATAGATTGAAAATATAAGGCTGCTGGCATAACAACACTTCGCTTAGTGAAGAAGAGCAAATCTATCAGTCTGAGAGTGGACAAGAAGTCACTGTCATTCAGTCCCTGCTAACATTTAACAACTGGACCTGAAACTTACTCTCACCCAAACAGAAAATTGGCCACAATCTGCTTTTCTTTTTTATTTTTTTACATACTGTATGATTTAATTGTTATGAAATTTAGAAATAGGTAAAACAAGCGTTTACTTATAGAAATTAGAACTCTAGTTGCTTCGGAACAGGTAAGGGGACTGTCTGTAAAGGAGCACAAGGGAATTTCAGGAGTGATGAAAATGTTCTACAAGTTTATTTCTGTAATGACCACATTAGTGTATATACATTTGTCAACATTCATTGATTGGTATATTTAAGATATATTAATTTTATTACATATAAATTATATCACAATTTTTTTAAGTTCTCTTTTTAATTATTATACTTTAAGTTCTAGGGTACATGTGCACAATGTGCAGGTTTGCTACATATGTATACATGTGCCATATTGATGTGCTGCACCCATTAACTCGTCATTTACATTAGGTATATCTCCTAATGCTATCCCTCCCCCCTCCCCCACCCCACAACAGGCCCCGATGTGTGATGTTCCCCACCCTGTGTCCAAGTGTTTCATGGTTCTGTTCCCACCTATGAGTGAGAACATGTGGTGTTTGGTTTTCTGTCCTTGCAATAGTTTGCTGAGAATGATGGTTTCCAGGTTCATCCATGTCCCTACAAAGGACATGAACTCATCATTTTTTATGGCTGCATAGTATTCCATGGTGTATATGTGCCACATTTTCTTAATCCAGCCTATCATTGATGGACATTTGGGTTGGTTCCAAGTCTTTGCTATTGTGAATAGTGCTGCAATAAACATACGTGTACATGTGTCTTTATAGCAGCATGACTTATAATCATTTGTGTATATACCCAGTAATGGGATGGCTGGGTCAAATGGTATTTCTAGTTCTAGATCCTTGAGGAATCGCCACACTGTCTTCCACAATGGTTGAACTAGTTTACAGTCCCACCAGCAGTGTAGAAGTGTTCCTATTTCTCCACATCCTCTCCAGCACCTGTTGTTTCCTGACTTTTTAATGATTGCCATTCTAACTGGTGTGAGATGGTATCTCATTGTGGTTTTGATTTGCATTTCTCTGATGGCCAGTGATGATGAGCATTTTTTCATGTGTCTGTTGGCTGCATAAATGTCTTCTTTTGAGACGTGTCTGTTCATATTCTTTGCCCACTTTTTGATGGGGTTGTTTGATTTTTTCTTGTAATTTTTTTTAAGTTCTTTGTAGATTCTGGGTATCAGCCCACAATCTGCTTTTCAAGAGCCAAAGTGTGGCTTACTTCTCCTGTCACTACCTTTCTTTAAACATGTTGTCAGATGGTAACCTTCAAAACAACTAAACACAAAGAGATAGATGTGAATGAAGAAATGAACAATGGAAAACGATCTAAGAATTTTAGGCATCCCTCAGAAAAGTGAAACAGAAGCAGCAAATGAAAACACGGTATAGTGAGGAAAACTGTCTTCAGATACCACTTTGCCACTCAAAAGAGAAATAAGATCTAAGTGACATATCCTCTTTCCAAATGCAATGAAAAGAAAATTACATGTTATTTATAAAGGAAAAATTACAGTCACATGGTTAAGAAAATATTCTCTGATTTACAGCTCCACTAATAACCACAAAATATGTTAGACTCAAACATTTTTTGCAGCACTGAATGATGAAACACATTTGGAACATGGCTATACATTTATGAAGAGGAACGGTTTTGATATAGTATATTTCTAAATAGCCCACTTTTCTACTGTAAATTTCAAGTATGTAATAGCTAAGAAAATATACAACTTGTGCAATGTTTGCAATATTACCTGAAGAATATAGTCCAGTCAAAGAAGAGATAAATACAAATATTGAACATAAAATTCACTATAAAAAGGACTGAATTTATATAGATATAACAAATTTTGATAGCAATTCTAGATAGTTAAATTTGATTATAGTATTAGATTCTAACATCAAAGATTGTGCTCTTAAAATGTTTGTAAAGAATAAAATGATTGAGCAACAGTAAATAAAACTAAGAACATATTTCCAGGAAAAATTACAAGCACATAGAATGCTGGTGGGGAGAATAAGGATATGTTTGATTCCTCATTTTCATTAGGAGAATGTATTTTAAACTTCGATATTTAGAAAAATAAAAATTAAGTAATATCTTTGTAAAGTTCAAAAGTAATTATAAACAAGTTTAGAATAAGATGATTATCTTAAAAATACTGACACAGAGGGGAGCAGGGGAAGAAGATCAAAGAAAAGTGGAATAAAATTGTCCAAACAAAATCAATCAAAAAATAAACCGACTCTCAGTGACTAGAAAGCTAAGCTAAAAGTGCAATAATAAAACATTTAAAGAACTTAAAATGATATTGCAAAGAGTAAAAATTAAATATTAGTGCTACAAAGATAATTTCTGATAAATCATCCAAAACAAATAAGTAAACAAGCAAACAAAAAAACCAAATCACGACTAAATGCTATTTACAGGACATGCACAGAATAGAAGAAAAAAAGAAAAATGGGGAAAAAGGACCAAAGATTTTATAGGAAAATTCAAACAAAAAATAAAGCCATGCCATTATTGCAAATATGATTTCACCAGAAGCCATTAAGCAGGAAAAAAAGTCATTTTCTACTTATATAGAAGGTATAGTTCATCATGGTGATATAAAAGCAGCAGATGTTCATATGAGACATAACACAGAGCAAAAATATTAGTAATCCATTATCAGAAATACAAGTAAAGGCCGGGCGCGGTGGCTCATGCCTGTAATCTCAGCACTTTGGGAGGCCGATGAGGGTGGATCACCTGAGGTCAGGAGTTCGAGGCCAGCCTGACCAATATGGCATATTGGTCTCTACTAAAATACAAAAATTAGCCAGGCATGGTGGCATGCACCTGTAATCCCAACTACTCGGTAGGCTGAGACAAGAGAATCGCTTGAACCCGGGAGGCAGACATTGCAATGAGCCAAGGTGTCACCACTGTACTCCAGCCAGGGCAACAGAGTGAGACTCTATAGGGTGAGAAAAAAAAAAAAAAGGAAAGAAAAGCAATACAAGAAAAATGAACAGAAATACACTTATTGTGGGAGATGTGGAAATATTTTTTTCAGTATTTCAAAAGTAGACCATAGAAAACATAGATATATTCAAAATATAAGAAATATATGGCTCACGCCTGTAATCCCAGCACTTTGGGAGGTCGAGGCGGGCAGATCACGAAGACAGGAGATCGAGGCCATCCTGGCTAACAAGGTGAAACCCCGTCTCTACTAAAAATACAAAAAAAAAATTAGCTGGGCGTGGTGGCGGGTGCCTGTAGTCCCAGCTACTCGGGAGGCTGAGGCAGGAGAATGGCATGAACCCGGCAGGTGGAGCTTGCAGTGAGCAGAGATCGCGCCACTGCCCTCCAACCTGGGTGACAGAGCAAGACTCCATCTCAAAAAAAAAAAAAAGAAAAAAGAAATATAATAAGGGTGACTTGTATATTTATTGTTCTTACTACCTATAACAATAATGGTTAAGACTGCCTAACAGTTTACTCAATGCATGTTTAAATGGGTTATCCAAGACGGTGCATATAACATTTGAGAGTGTTACTTCTGTTATATATTTTACAGATGAAAATAAAACATACTGAGACTGGAGAAATCAGTTATTTTTCTGGGTCTGGTAACTAATAAATTCTATAGTGATAGCAAACTTAGATCTGTCTATTCCAAAACTCACATTCTTAACCAAATGGTCACAAAGCACAATTTATACAGCGAATTTATATGAACTCATTAAAAATAAAACCCTAGAAACTATTAACTTTTTTCTAAAGTAAAAACTATAACTTTTCAAATGTTTAAATACAGAAAATTTTCTAAATATCTAACAAATCAAAAGGATATGAAGCCTACATTTGCAAATGTAAGAAAAAGCAGGCTAAAATAATTGAAAAATGTAGAAACAAAACTATACACAAAATAAGTTTATTATATTTAATATATTATTATGAAATATTTTATGTGAATTAATTATTTAGCTTTTCAAAGAACTTTGAAAATATCTTCACAAGAAACATAAGGCGAACAGGAAGATTTCAATTAAGAGAATAAGGAAAATAACTTCACTCATTAAAATTCAATAGTAAATACAAGAACTTGTTCAAAAAAATAAAAAGGTGACATTTACAAGTTTTATCATTACAATTCTAATTTTTTTTAAGAGACAGGTTCTTGCTATGTTGCCCAGGTTGGATTTGAACTCCTGGGCTCAAGAGACCCTTCTGCCTCAACCTGGCAGAATTTGGATACCCTGACAAAACATTCTTTCAGATGAATAAACAATGGAAAGATCCAACAATATATTGAAAAGGGATAATAATGATAATAAACTTCCGCTAACATACTCTAAAGCACACAGCCCTGAAATAAGCCAGTCATTTATGGGAATCTCATGCACAATGAAAACAGTTTATAAAACATCTGAAAGAAATATAGATTAGTTGATAAATGCAATTTTTCTTCTTTAGAGAATTTGTTTGCATTTTATGTATTCAAGTAATCAGTATAAAATTTAAGAAAAACAAACCTGGAAAATAAATTTGCACCACAAATGATAGCATTAAAACAATTCATTCTAATTTAGAAATATATTTTACTAATCAGTCGATAAATAATAAGCTTCCCCCACAAGAAAAATGAACAAAAACATGTATGCAATATGAGAAATAAAATGCATAGATGATTAATAGATTTAAAATAGAATTTTAGTATGACTAGTAATTTTTAAATGCATGTTAAAATACTAAAACATCATGGTTCAATTATAGACTGTCAACTATTACCATCCAGTTGAAAATGTGCATTCTAATGACAAGTTTCAGATAGTAGCTTTTTACAATAGCTATGGAGATCTGATAGTATTTATCACAATTTAAAGTATGTGCTGTTTTGATGCAATAATTCCACTTATACGAAATCATTCAAGGAAAGAAATAATGCCAGTAATTTTCCAGATAATAAAATGAGTAAATATTCTCTAACTTATTTAATGAGACTACCTTAACTTTGATTCTAAACTTGACAGAGACATTTCAAAAGGGGAAAATTCCAACTCAGCTATCATATAACTGGATTCACAATGGCAAAATGAAATATTAGTAAATTGAAACCAGCAATACATAGAAGATAAATAAGGAAGATCCACTTTAGTTTATTCTGGGAATCCAATGCAAGACTGATTTAACATTTAAAAACTGTCCAATATAATTGATGCAGACAAGACAAAAAAAGAAATAAATCATATTGTATAGTCAACCTGATAAAAGCTCTTGATACAATTTAGGATTCTTTTAATATAAAAGCCATGGGCAATTTAGAAATAGAAAGCCAATCTAGTGCAGGTGCATTGGCTCCTATCTGTAATCCCAATGCCTTGGGAGTCCAAGGCAGGAGGATCACTTGAGCCCAGGAGTTAAAGGTTACAGTGACCTATGATTGTGCCACTGCACTCCAGCTGGGTGACAGAGCAAGACTCTATCTCTTAAAGAAAATAAAAAGGCAATCTAGGCAACTATGCTCTTTCTAAATCTGATCAATGCTATCTACAAAACCTGTAGCAAATATACTTCATGATAAAATGTTAAAAGTTTCCCTCTGGAATCTGGGGAAAACAAGTATGTCTGTGATCAGAGCATCTATTAAACATCATACTGGAAGCTCTACCCAATGTTAAGTTACAGTATAGAAAAGGAAAACAAAAGTCATTGTTTGCAGGTTTATGTTGAAAACATGAAAGACAAAAGTAGACATGACAGTAATAAAGAATAATAAGTATTTTACCAGATAGCAAGACATTATGAAATTGTAGTGATTAATATACTGCAACATTAGAAATAGATAAATATTGAGCAAAATAAGTCAGATGAAAAAGAATAATTACCATATGAACCGATTTATATAAATTTCAGAAAACAGATACAACTTAATGATAGTGGTATATAGGAAAATAAACATTTGCTATTAAAACAAAATATCATAGTAAGGTGAAAACACAGTGTCTCGTTCTTTGTATTTCCCAAACATTGGTTATTAAAATAATGTGCAGAGTGATCACCCCCTCCTGCTAAAGACAGGCTTAAGGCAACAGTAGAAACTCTACAACTCATGTGTAATGCTGGGTATAAAGACGAGACAAGTGGTTCCGACATACCCAGTCTCAGCTGCCTTGAAAGGTGTACTTAAAGATGAGGGTAACAGAACTTATTAAACTTGACAAGTCAGGAGTAGGAAAAGTAGATTTTGCTTTCTCATCCATATCAGTTATTTTACTAAACACTTCTCAAGATGTGAAGGCTAAAGGAAGGGGTAATCATCTAAATAATTGTCACCGTTTTTAAATGAATAATTAATTTTATGTACCAATAACTGTTCCGGGGGCTTAAAATAAATGGTTGCTTTGTGACTCACAGCAACAAATAGAACAGTTACTATTACATCTCCAGTCAAAGGATCATGGAAATAAATGCCAACACTCTAGTTTTTCTCACCTGAGGAGTGGCCAGGAGCTGAAGGCCATTGCAAAGGTTGGTGTAGCTGAGTGAGCACTCCTCCAGGCTGAAATGGACTGACTCACCTCCTTTTGAGTAGCTGACAGATTTACTACGTGGAGTGGGGGACCTTTCCCAGTATATTATTCCTATTCTGATTATTAGTTTCAGTCATGAATTAGATTACTGACTCAAAACATACTTTAAATTCCTTCTTATGTATGAAAAACATCCAATGTTTGAAATAAAAATGACTCAAATTGATGTGATGTTTTCTGCTTAATTATTGTTTCTTAAAAAGTTCTCTTTGAGCACTAAGAAATGCGAATTTCAGTACCAAAGAGCAAAGTGCATACATTTTTGGAGCTCCCCGATGATCAGGAGATGTAAGATTGTTTTAGCATTTGCTATGGTGTGGGTTGCAGCATGGATCATGCTGCTTATTTATAGGCCTGACTGTGACACAGTATCACCCATTTAATTATAATGAGGAGGTTGTTTATATCTAAGGGAGCAATACACCAGGAGCATTCATAAAAATAAAAAATAGTTTAACTTCCTAACAGTATTTCAATCTCTTAATGAATCTTATCTTTCCAAGTTTTTTTTTTACCTTTTTTAATGTAAACTCAAACTTAGCCATAATCTATCATTTATATTTTTATCTTAGTCTCTAAATTTGGTGATCAGCTGCTCAATCATTATAAAAGTGAACAGCTTGAGATTAGCATGCAAGGTTTTAGTCAGAAAAGCTTAACTCTCAAATACCATATTATAGTTTAGCTATTTATCCATAATCAAATTTATAGTAATTAAATAAAATGCTCAAGGATTTTAAATCCATCTTACAAAGTAATCTAATTTATATTTATAACTTCATAATTATATTATGTTCCAATGATTACTAGAATCTTACATATTGAGAGTGAACGATATAGATAGACTTATTTTTTCCTTGGTTATTTGATCTCACTAATTATACATTTAATAATGATCAATTATAAGTTAATGTACATAATTGTTTTATTAAATCTAAATCATAGTTAAACACTTATTTAATAATCTAAGTTAGTATTGCCCTTTAACATTTCTCAGTAAATTAGAGTTACATTTTCTCACCTAAAATTTTAAGAGTTTTAAATTATCTTTTGTTCTACCAACTGCTTTCTTTTCTTGAATTATGGTTGATGCAAAAATAACTGTGATTTTTGGCATTGAAAGTAAGGGAAAAGATCACAATTACACTTGCACCAACCTAACAGAATAAACCAACATACTTATTCTAACACAACGAGATCATGAAGAGTAAAATCTTAGACTTTGAATGATTGAGCCTATTTTGTTTGCTGGTTTGTCTGAATGCTGGTATTGAAGAGATAGGATTAATTTTATTTTACATGGAGTGGTACAGTAATAACTTGGAGAACTGGTAACTTTCCCTTAGCCAACCCCTGTTCTAAGCTCTTTACATCAACGTATCATTTAATCTTCAAACAACCTTGAATGGTAGTGCTATTATTATTCTCTTTAAGGGAAGAAGAAACTGAGACAGAGAAGTTACCTAAACTTTCTCAAAGTCAAACAGGTTGTGAGTGAGAGAGCAAGGCATCTGGACTCTAAAGCTTAGGCTCTTAACCACTATTCTTTCCCCGGCATCAATATCCTTGGCTTCAACTTATAGGAGCTTAAAGACTGAGAGTTGCAAACATAACTAATAAGTTATTTATCACCTCCATGTAATATTTTCCTATTGGGAAAGCTATGAATGTCTTTTTGTTATATAACAAATGTTTCTAATTAAGGCATGTGAGAGGGGAATTTTCCATTTATTAAACTACATATGGTCCTTGAATTCTACTTATGTTACTGACTATAAGCTCATCAGAGTTGTGTTTTTCTTTTGTTTCAAATACAATTAGGAAACCCAAACAAATTTATTTTAAATGTTTGAAGTAGATATCTGAAGTAAGAATGAATCAACATAAGAAAGCGAATCACTAGGAACAGGGAGGAGTTCTGAAGTCTGCATATGTGTGTCTGCATACCTGCAGGTTGGAAGCAAAACCAGGTCTCCTCCTTTAAGATTTGAAAGTAACAAATGTACATGTAATATTCATAGTGATTGAGTAAAATACATTAAAGCAGTCCTTCTTACGAAACCAATGTTACAAAGCTATGGAGATAGAAGCCAAAATTGGTGAGAACTCTTTATTGCCAAATGCTGTGCATGCCACTTTGTGTACATTCTTATCTAATCTTCCTAACGACCTGGTGAAGGATGTATTATTCCATGGTAAAGTTGAGGGTCTCAGAGCCATTCAAATAACATCCTTAGTGAGGAAGTAGCATGGTTCCATTGGAAGCCACATCTTATCTAGTGCCTAAAACTGTCATTTTCCATGTTCTCTTTTAAGAATCTTACAGCCTTAGACTGGGCACGGTGGCTCACACCTGTAATCCAAGCACTTTGGGAGGCCAAGGTGGGCAAATCACCTGAGATCGGGATTTTGAGACCAGCCTCGCCAACATGGTGAAACCCCATCTCTACAAAAAATACAAAAAAAAAAAAAAAGAGGAAAATTAGCCAGGCCTGGTGGCGGGCACCTGTAATCCTGGCTACTTGGGAGGCTGAGGCAGGCGAATCGCTTGAACCCGGGGGTTGGAGGTTGCAGTGAGCGGAGATCTTGCCACTGCACTCCAGCCGGGGCAACAGAGCAAGACTGTCTAAAAAAAAAAAATCTTACAGCCTTAGAGAACTGTTACTATTAAAATGGACACAGAGGGTCACATTTCTATCTTTGATTGTCTGTCATACAAAGACAATAGTCACTAATCTGCTAATACAAAATAAGACGTGCAGTCAATTAATATTTGAACATTACTGATTACTAAAACAAAACTTCCACATGTGAGCTACAAAATTGATCTCCCAAATTGGTGTCATTTTAATTAATTTTTGCAAAGGGGTCCTAGTTTATATTTAGATATTCAATATTCTGTAATATGGGCATATAAATTCTGAAGGTTATTAAGAGTTTTCCTAAGTTTTAAAGTTTATAGGTTGGCTTCAGAGTCAAATTGGTTGATTACAGTTAAACCCACAAAATAAGCTTCCATCCTCGAATATCGTAAATTTTAAAATGTTTAAGATAGTAATTATACTTTTAAAAAGCACCAAAAAATTATAAGCATAATTTGAGACACTTGATAGATACGATCACATTTGACAGAATCGTTCACATTCCCTACAGGGGACAGCATTTTTACACTAAACAAGCCTGGATTTATGATATCGGCTCCCTTCAAAGCAATGCCTTCCAGGTCTCCAGACTCCACAGAAGATGAATTCAGTTCACCGCCTCAGGCCTGGAGATTTGGCCCCCAATGAGACGCATTGATGCAGTTTGCTTTCTTGCTTAATATCTTCTCTAGGTGGCAGACTGGAGAGATGGTGTCTGGAAGGTGATTTGGTGAAAATGGTGGTAATTTAGCAGCAATTTTTGTAGCTAGTATACCCCAGTGGGAGTCATTCTGTTCCCTAGAAAGTAAGAGCTTTGATCAAACATCCATGTAGGGAGGCTTATGGGCTCAACATGGAGTTAAGTTGAAGAAATGGGTAAAACACACAGAGCTGATTCCAACCTAACAGGCAAGGCTCTGCACAAGATGTGCTGTGGGTATCCACTGAAATGCAGGACTGTGGTGAGAGTTTAGATTAAATCACATCTGCTGCCACCATCAGTGTTCTTTCTCTTTGCTGTTTTCCTATTTGGAAGAGAGCTCATAAATGGACATGAGTACAGAATGATGAGTGAGACAAGTGATAAATAAAGACAAAGAAAATAAAACTCAGTTCTCTTTCTCGCCTTTTCTTATTGTTCTGAGCAAAATGGGGAAACACGTTGATATCCAGAGCCTTATGGTGAGATAGTCACATTTTTATGTGTGATTCTAATAACTTTTTAAAAATTATTTTGAAGAGCAATGGGAAAAACATTTTTATTAACCTTTCTTTAAGAGCACATAGAGGAACAGTATCAACCTTGCTGAATGTGATCACAATAATTAAACCTTGATTTCATGAAAACTATGAAATGCTTAATTCATTAGCTAATTAACTGTATTATTTATTCAACCTAATTTAATGGGCATATACTGGGTGCCACCTTGGTTTCCCTAAAGAGACTGGAAACTCATTGGCACAAAAAGACATAAAGCAAGCAGAGGTGGATTTACCATGGAAAGAAAGAAACAGACTTCAGAATCATTCATATACAAGGCTATCCCAAGCCTCTGAAGAGATCAGCGCAGTGTCAATGTGGCCATAATTTTCATAATATTTACTAAAGATACTAAATCACTTTTCAGTACACACATTCTTCCCTCCATTATATTTCTCCATAGCTGTTGAAACACTGAGGTGGCCTTGGTCATTTTGAGCATCTGATTAAAGGAAAGTTGAATTACAGTTTCATTTAGATTGTGTCTAAATGAATAGAGAAGTAGTTTACAGCTACCTCTTCGTCTAGGTATAGTTGTTCTGGTATAGGGAAGACTTTCAAGAGTACTTCCACTCCCTATTTTGTCAATTTGTCCAGCTTTGTGACACAAAGATCAGTCCAGACGCCTGTGTTGGTATAAACATGCCCTATGCCATCTAAAATATGTGGCTACAGCAAGGGCATGCAGTTTGAAGTGTACAAAGCTAGAAGTTACTCTATGAAAAATTCTTCTCATCAGTAAACACAACTGTAAGTAGAAGATTTTTTCTTATTAATGCATACTCAGAACAATATTTCTATCTTGTCAGTTATATAATTGATAATACTGTGTATAGGATTATCAATGCACGAACGATTATTTTTCTTTTTTTGAAGATTTCCACAAAATGAAATGTACCAGAATCCTTGTGTTGGCAGAACACTGACCCATAGCAGGGCTGTTATGGGAATATCAGTGACAAAACATATATGACATAAACTTGGTATAATTTTTCTCATTTTGACAACATTCCTGAAAATTACATGACATGACCAAAGATATTCTTTCTGTAAATCTGAAAGAATATCTCTAAGCCATGCAAAGCAATTATTGAGCAAACGTGCTAAAGGAAAGTACAAATTATTTCTCTATTTTATCTGCAGAAATATAATATTATAAAATGGTTACCATATAAAATTTTTTTAATTCTGCCAAAAATGAAGAAAAATCATACTATAGAAATTTGCCAAAGATAAAATTATTTTTTTATTTTATAACATATGTGCTATTTCTCAGGTTTTTAATATTCATAGTTTTTTTGAAATAAATATTCATTTTATTCACCTATTTTTGCATTCACAACTTTATTTTATTTATTTATTTATTATTATTATTTTTTTGCTTGCTTGCTTGCTTGCTTGCTTATGGTCTTCCAAATCTTACAAGCCAAAGATTCTGGAAGCAAGAATTACTTAGAGCTCTGGAATCAAGGATTATATTATTCCCTGTCTTGCATCAGTAAGATACAAAGGAATATCTTCAATCTTACCACTTCTAGAAAGCATGTGCTTTCAAAAGATTCATTCTTTTATATGGCAAATTCCATTGTCATGCTCACCAATGAACAACAGTGCTCATATCCTGATTGTCCTCAGATATCTCTAAGGGCTATTTTGGTCAGATTTTATCTTCTACCTGTAAAGATTAAGGCATAGTCTTCATTCAGCCCAGAAACCGAAAGCTTGACTAAAATAAATGTTAACGTGTTTCAAATAATATATATTTCTGGGGAAAAAAGAAATTATTAAGTGTTTGATGATTATGCCACTTTTACTCATAATTTCCTGAGTGTTAGTTAATAATTATATAAATATCTGTTTAAAAAATCCTGACACTGGGTCCTGTGCAAGGCCTAGGCGTTTAAAAACAAATAAACAGGCCAGGAGCCGTGGCTCATGCCTGTAATCCCAGCACTTTGGGAGGCCAAGGTAGGGGGATCACCTGCGGTCAGCAGATGGAGACCAGCCTGACCAATATGGTGAAACCCTGTCTCTACTCTCTACTAAAAATACAAAGATTAGCTGGGCATGGTGGTGCACGCTTGTAGTCCCAGCTACTCAGCAGGCTGAGACAGAATTGTTTGAACCTGGGAGGCGGAGGCTGCAGTGAGCTCTGAGATTGTGCCATTGCACTCAAGGCTGGGTGACAACATGAAACATACAGACAAATAATAATTACATTTCTGTTTCACAGTGAGGAAGGGAATTAGGTAGAAGATTTCTTACTGCAACACATTGAGTACTTTAATTCCTCCGAAGAAAGTGCATGTATAAAGAAGGTGTGTTTGAGCTCAGGAATGTGGTAGGATCCTCTGGAGAGGTACATTGGGGGAGCACTATGGGGGACATTGCACACGCCTGTAATTCATTCTGATTTTATTGTTTAATTAGCAGACCATGATCACAGGCATTCAAGAAGGGGCAAAAATATTACATGGTTTTTGTTTTAGAACAATTACCATGGTGACTATGAGGAAGATTGAAGTAGGACAAGGGGTAAAAAATGTGTTCTAAATATTCAAGAGATCACTTGGGATCAATGGCCCCAAACTCTATGCTGGAAGCATCAGCAACAAAGAGACAGTGAGGGACCCTGTGACATACGAGATATTGAAATATTGTTTACAAGAAGACTCAGGTATCTTGGAACATGACTAGCTGGCACCATGATGCTTTGTCTGGAGGCCCAGACTATAATATGGCTTTCTGATACCTGAGAATTTGGAAGTCTGCAAAACTTCCAAAATTTAAAAAAATACAAAATTTCGGGATTTATTTTATAACTATGGGATTATACACTGCACAGTTTTTATTGGTTTTAAAAGGTCGATCTGACTAGCTCTATTTTGTGAACTGTAAACTATTTTGTGTAACTGAATTCAAACTTTCCCTTGACTTGTGGAAATTACTTAGCCTGTGAGATGAAGAGGGGTTTGTAAACTGTAGAAAATGTCATGGATGTGGAAGGACTTGCCCTGCTCCTCATTTAAGTTACTGTTTTTCTTCCTCCAGCTTCTGCATCAGACATAAAATTTCCTCTTCTCTGTAGACTAGCTCAACAGAGGTATGCAGTTAGAGCTGAGAAAAACAGCATAGTAAAGGTGAAATATAATGAGATACACTATTGCAAGATGTTCGGGTTGTCAGTGGGTACAAATTAGTCTCCATTCATTCATTTATTTTTATTTATTATTTTATTCATTCCTCATTAAATATTCCTCAATTCATTAAGCATATATTGCATGTATCTGTACTGTGTTTAGGACCAATAATACAAACTTTGAGAAGATACAGAGATTTTTGCCTCCAATATGGTTGAGTAGCAACAACAGCTAACAATAAATTCTGGAGAAAACAGAAAAACTTCCACATGCAGGCACTGAAGAATGAAAAGAAGGCAGAAATTTGAGGAGAGTTGCCACTAAAAGAAAAGGGAAAAAATCTGGGTAATTTTCTTATTTTTATAAGTTTTCACCCAGTAAAAGTCGCTTGTCTATACCACAAGAGGTAGCTAAAACTCCAGTGGGAAACCCACAGTCCCACTGATTTGACAAACTATATGACAGAGATTGAAGCAATGACTAATGATGGGAATCAATGGGCAATGAGGGGTTGGTGGAAATCCTGGAAAAGGAAATGCTGTAGAGAATCAGCCCCACATTCTCTGCATAAACTCTGCTCAAGTCTTTGGCTGAACCCTGAAACATACATATACAAGACAGAATCCAATCAGGCCAGTTAAATCTAAAAAGAACTCAAGAGGAGTTAACCTTCCATTTTCTTAAGGACAAAACAGAGATTATAGTTTGAGTTCAGATTATAGTTTGAGTTAATGGGCTACTTTTTAAAAAAGTTTTTCTCTTCAAAAGAATGCAAGATGATGAAAAAGCTTTTGTACAATATTCTTCAAAATGTCCAGGATACAACTGAAAATTTTGGAATACATGGAAAATAGAATAAAATGACATTTAACAAGAAAAAATGAATAGAGATATAGAGATAAGCCCTGACATGGCTCAGATATTTGAATTAGCAGAAAGGATTTTAAAGTAATTGTTTTGATGGTACTCAATGATGTAAAACAAAGTATGAGGAAAAAAATAACATTTCAATAGACAAATATAATGGGTGAAAGAAAACCAAATGGAAATTTTAGGACTGTTAAGTGCAGCATCTATACACTCATGTATTACATCTATCTATTTATGTATATCCATATCTATGTATATGTCTAATCTAGCAATCCATCCACCTACATTGGATGAGCTTACCAGAAAAGTGAAGATCACAAGACAAAACAAAAAATCACTGATCTTGATATTAAAATGATAGAAATTATGTTAATGAAGGAAAATTGATTTTTTAATGGCAGAAAAATTTAATAAAGTGGTAGAGACCTATGGGAAAATGTTGAAAGGTCTAATATATTGAAGTGCCAGATCAGAAAGAGAATGGGGCTTCCAAAAAATCAAAGAACTGTTGACCAAAAAATCCAAATTTTAGTTAAAGACATAATATTACAAATTCAAACAACTTAGTGAAACTCAACCAGGCTAAATGCAAAGAAAAACATACTAAGTCCATTATAGTCAAAATGTTTTCAAAGAAAATCTAGAAAGAGGCAAGAGAGTATATTAAATACAGAACAGTGATTTCAATCACCACTGACTTCTCATCAGAAACACTGGAGAGAAGGCCAAAGGGAAGCACTGAAAAGTAAATAAACTTTCAACCTAGAATTCTACATCTGGCAAATATAACCCTCAAGAATGAATACAAAATAAAGGCATATTGAGTTAAACAAAAATTAAGAGAAATCATTGTAAATAGATTTGCACTACTTAGAAATGCCCAAGGAACTTCTTCAGGATGAAGGAAAAAAAAATAAGACAAGATGGATATGCAGATCTTCTGTATATGAGGAAACTCAAAATAGTAAATAATTGTTTTTTTTTTTTTTTAAAAACTGCCTATCCTCTAAATTTCTTTAGAATTCATATAGCTGCTTAAAAGTTCACATTCTTATATAGTGTTCTGGAACTTTTAATATATGTAAATAAAAACTATATTATAAAGGATAGAGAGAGGTTGCAAATGGAACTGCATCATCTCAAGGATTCTATATTTTTCATAATGTGGCATAATAACAAATCTTAAAGTTGAGGATGTATACTTTAATCCATAGAAGATTCACTAAAAATTAATGCCAATATGTAGACATAGGAATCCAGTGCATACATTAAAATGAAATTTTTAAAGATTTGCATAAAATTTAAAGTATAATAATAATAAAATAAAAAAATAAAAAATAAAAAAATAAAAAAAATCAGGAAAGGAAAACCTGATAAATTTAAAAAAAAAACAGAGGAAACACAGCAAAGCAAATGGTAAAATGACATCAAATATTGCATTAAAAGATAATGAACTAAATAATCTAATTGAAAGAGATTTTCAGAATGGATGTAGAATGAAGAACTAACTAGATAGATGTTGTCCACTATAAAAGTATTATACACATAAAGACACAGATAGATTGAAAGTAAATAGAAAAAGAAATACAATGTAAAGCATATTCATAAGGATGTTGGAGTGGCTGTACATCATGTTGAATAAAGTAGATTTCACAGTTCTGAAGGTTGGAAAGTCCAAGATCAAGGTGCTGATAGGTTTGGTGTCTGGTGAGATTCTTCATAGAGAGTTCTATGAGTTGTAAGAGTTCTTATATTCTGGGTGAAAGTCCTTGTAAGATATATGATTTCCAAATATTTTCTCCCATTATTTGGATTGTTTTTTCACTTTATTATGATGTCTTTTAAAGCAGAAAAGTTTTTAGTTTTGATGAGATCTAACATAGTCTTTTTCATTTGTGCTGTTGGTGTGATATCTAGGAAGCCATTGCCTAATGTAAGGTCATAAAGATTTAGTCCTTTGATTTCTACCATAAATTTCATACAAACTTGCTGTTACATTTAGGCATTTAATATATTTTGGGTTACTGAATATGATGTGACAAAGATGTTTAACTTCATTCTTTTGTATGTGGATATTTACTTGTCCTAGAACCATTTATTGCAAATGTTACTTTTTCCCTTTTCAATTATCCTGGAACCCACTGAAAAATCAATGTAAGGGTTTATTTATGACCCTCAATTACACACCACTGATCTCTGTGTATATCCTTAAACCAATACCACACTGTCTTGATTACCACAGCTGTTTGGTAAGTTCTGAAAACAAGAAATGTGAGTGCTCCAACTTGTTTGTTTTTGAAAATTATTTTGGCTCTTCTTGATGCTTTTAATTTCCATATGAATTTTAGGAAGAGCTTGTAAATTTATGCAAAAAGTGTAACTTGGATTTTGAAAGAAATATGGTCTTCCAATTCATGAACATGTATGTCTTTGTTTAGGTTTCTAATTTCTTTCAATGATGTTTGTAGTGCCCAGTGAACAAAGATTTCACTTCTTTTGTCATATTTATGTCTAAGATTTTATTCTTTTTTGATGCTATTGTAAAGTTTTTTTTTATTTTGTTTCTGGATTGTTCATTGCTAGCATATAAAAATACAATTGATTTTGTTATGATGATGTGATGATGTTTTTCCTGTGACATTAGTGAACTTGTTTATGAGTTCTAATGTTTTTCTGGGGAAGGGAGGGGTCCTTTATAATTTTTTACATAAAATAATATCTTCTGTGAATAAAGATAGTTTACTTGTTTCCTTCTATCTTTTTCTTGTAGATTTGTTCTGGCTTGAATCGCCAGAAAATACTGAATAGAAGAAATGAGAGTAGACATTCTTGTCTTTTTTCTTATTTTAGGGGAAAGCATTCAGTTTTTCACCATTAGCATTATGATAGCTATGGGTTTTTGGTAAATGGCCTTTATCAGAATGATGTAGTGTTCCCTTCTATTCCTAGTTTTGAGTGTTTTATAATGAAAGCATTGTGCATTTTGTTAAATTATTTCTCTATGTCTATTGAAGTAATTATGTGTTTCTTGTTCATTATTAAATTATGAATTACACTGATTAATTTAATATATTAAACCAACCTTGAATTCCTGAGATAAATTTCACTCAATCATTGTGTATAATTCATTATATACATTGCTGGATTCAGTTTGTTAGCATAGTTGACCCTTGAACAACACAGAAGTTAGGAACTTCAGTGCCATTTAACATCCAAAATTCATGTATAACTTTTGACTCCTCCAAAACTTAACTACTAATAGCCTACTGTCCACCAGAAACCTTACCAGTAACATAAACGGTTAAGTAACACATATTTTGTATATGTATCATATACTGTATTCTGTCAATAAAGTAAGCTAGATAAAAGAAAATGTTAATACAATCATACAGGAGAGAAAATATATTTACTATTTATTAAATAGAAGTGGATCATTATAAAGGTCTTCATCCTCATCACCTTCACATTGAGTAGGCTGAGAAGGAGAAAGTGTTGATCTTGCTATCTCAGGGGTAGCAGAGTTGGAAAACATGGAGGAGGTGAAAGTGAAGCAGGAGAAGCAGGTACCTTTGGTGTATCTTTTATTGAATAAAATATGCATATAAGTGGACCTGCATGGTTCAAACCCTGCATTGTTCAAAGGTTAACTATTTTATTGAAGTATTGTGTCTATATTCATAAAGAGTATTAATTCATAGTTTTCTTGTCTTGTAATATCCTTGTCTGGTTTTGGTATTTGGGTAATACCGACCTCATTAAATGAACTGAAAAGTGCTTCCTCAAATTCTAATTTTTGAAAGAGTTTGTGAAAGAGGATTTGCACTAATTGTTCTTTAAACATTTGGCAGAATTCATATGTGAAGCTATGTGTGCCAAGGCTTTCCCTCATGGCAAGATCTGATTACTAACTTTATATTTTTAAAAATCGATTCATATTTTATGTTTTTACATTAGGCAGTTTTGGTAGTTTTGTTTTTCTAGAAACTTGTTCATTACTTCTAGCTTGTCTATTTCGTTGACACACAATCATTCCCAATATTTCTTTATAATTTGTTTTATTTCTATAACGTTGGCAGTAATATCCCTTATTTTACTCCTGATCTTATTAATTTAAGACTTTTATTTTTTTCCTTGGTAAGCATAGGTAAAGGCTTGCCAATTATATACTGATCTTTTCTCCAAGAACAAGTTTCAATTTTGGTGTGTTCCTGTACTGATTTTCTATTCTCTGTTTTGTTAATTTACACTTGATATTTCTTTTCTTCCTTCTGCTTGCTTTGCATTTCATTTGCTGTTCATTTTCTAGTTCCTTATAGCGGAAGTTGAAGTTAATAATTATAATTTGGGCTTTTTTCTTCTTTTTTAATATAAGCATTTTGAGGTATAAATTCACTTCTAACTACTTTCTTTAGCTGCATCCAATAGCTTTGCCATGTTGTTTTTCTTTTCATTTGTCTCAAAATACTTTACAACTTTTCTTGTAAGTTCTTTTTCGAACCATTTGTTATTCAGTAGTGTGTTGTTTAATTTCTATATATTTGTGAATTTCCCAAATTTCCTTGTGTTATTGATTTCTAATTTTTTATGCTATAATCAGATAACAACTTTGTATGATTGTAATCCTTTTACATTTATCGAGGCTTATTTTGTGGCCTAATGTATGGTGTATCCTGGAGCATATTTTATGTGTACATGGAAATAGTTTGTTGTTAGTGTGTAGAATGTATTAAAAATGTCTACTAGTTCTGTGGATTTATAGTTTTGTTCAAGTCTTCTATTTTCTGTTTCATCATCTTCCAAATTGATCTATCCATTATTAAAAATGGGTGTTTTAGTCTCCAACTATTATTGTTAAATTGTCTATTTCTCTGTTCAATTTTGTCAGTTTCCTCTCATGTATTTGAGTTGCTGTTGTTAGTTAGAAGTATGTTTATAATTGTTATGTTTTCCTGATGGAATGTCTTATCTAACAGTATAAAATGCCATTTTTTCTATTAATTTTTCTCTTAAGGTTTATTTTGTCATTAGTATAGACACTCCAGGCTATCTGTGTGACTTGAGGAGAAGCAAAATTTTCTTAGGACACAAACGATAAGTCATGAATAGAATAATAATTTAAATTTCATCAAGGTAAAAAGTTCTGTTCATCTCAAGGCAACATTAACAAAATAAATCATGAGAACAGACTTGAAGAAAAAATTTGCAAAACATGTATCTGACAAAAACCTAGTATTCAGCATATGTAGCTTATCATTATAATTCAATAATAAGAAAACAAACATTCAAACACAGGCAACAAATGTTAATAGACATCTCACAAAAACAGATACATTAATTAGCTAGTAAGCAACCAAAAATGTGCTCAGCATCATTAGTTATAAGGGAATTTCAAATTAAAACTAAAAAGAGATATGAGTATACATCAACTATAATTGTCAAAATTTGAAAAAGACAGATGACACCAAATGATCAAAAATGTGTGGAACAACAGAACTCTCATAAATTATTGTTAAGAGTGAAACCATAGAACCACTTTGGAAATAATTCTGGCAGTTTATCCTAAAACTATACATCCACCTACACGATGCCAATCTGATTCCTAGTTATTTATCTGAGAAAAAATACATATATAGCCACAAAAAGCTTTTTCAAGAAAATTCCTATCAGTTTTATTCATATTAGCAAAAATTGTGAAACAGCTCATAAATCCATCAATATAAGAATGCGTAAACAAACTGTGATATATACACGCAATTTTTTACTACTTCTCCCCCAAAACAAATGAACTTATACATGCAACTTGAAACAACATGGGTAAATCTCAAAAATAGAGAATGAAAAAAAAAGAGATATAAAGAATTGATTCTGTGTAAAGTTCTGAAATTGAAAACAAATATATTTTGGGGAAAAAAGCAGAACAGAGGTTAATTTTGAAGGTGTTGGGAAGGTGCATGGGGGAAGTTTTTCTGTTGATAATATTTCATATCATAGGTATTTGATTTGCACAGATGAATGCATTTGTCAGAACTCACCAAATGGTATACATAAGTTTTGTGGTTTTATTATGTTATGTTTACTTTAAAGAAAAAGAATTCTAAACAAATATTCAACTCTATTTTGTGTGTATAAAGTGAAGTTTACTGATCAAAAACTTACTTTGATATTCGTAAAAATAATAAAATGGATTGATGGCTGGAAGGATGGATGGATAGATGAATAGACGTTACTAAGCAAGTACATTAAAATGTCAAATGTAGAATCACTTTGGGATAAGGGGTATTCACTATAAAATTCTTTCAACTTTTACGTATGTTTGAAAATTTTCATAATATTTTTGGAGATAAAACAAAATACAGATCAGGAATCAATATGTTCACAGCCTAGAAAGATGGACTTTCAAGCAAATAACTGTAACACAGTAATGAGTGCAGAAATAGAAGTGTGTTCCTTAAACAGTGGTGGCACAAAGAGGAAATTTACTACGGTAATAAGTTGAATACTATGGTCTAAAATTCTGATTAGAGATGGCTCGAGGTCAGAGATGGGCTAAGGAGTTTGGACTCTATCCGCTGGCAATGTGGAGGTATTTAAGGGGTTGTAAAGGCATTTCTTCCACGTACCAGCTGTCTGGAGGGACTGGGATGTGACTATGATGGCAGTATCACTTCTGCAGCCATTGGTGTGCCTATCTTGAAATGAGCATTGCTCACTGTATTCTTTGGGGTTTTTAGAAAGGATCAGCCAAATGCCCCAGGGCACATTCTGGGCCATACTTCGCTAGAGAGGGGCTTGACTAGCACTGCAAGGGCATGTTGCGGCCTCTCAGCAGGACTGTGAGCAAGCCTCCACCCTCACAGGGGAAGGAGGCCAGTGGGCACTGCTTCAGCATTATGATTTTATTTGATTTTAAAAGAATGTTCACGTTCACTTTTTCCTCCCAAAATTTCCATGATGGCTTACTATGTACTTTTGGAAAAGTCCAATACAAATGACTTGGAAGCAGTGCTAATGTTTTTAAATAGAGCACTCAAATTCTTACCTTAAAGCCAAGTTCCGTGATGAATTATCTAAGATTCACCTGAGTGTAGGACTGAATTAAGAACCCGTATCATTGATGATGCATCTTTAAACTAAATGAGCCAATTTAGGAGCAAAACAGTTTTTTTAACCATATTAAATTATAATAAGTACAAATAAATTTCAGAATGACAACGTGGGGCTATCGCGTACCAGTAGTTGAATGTGGGTTATTCAGATACTAATTGTGTATAAACACTCAAATGTGAATTAAAGCTAGATTAAGCACTATTTTCAATTTTTCAAAAGTTAAAGAAAACTCAGAGACACTGGTGTTTGGCCTAATTACTCCTTAAGGAAGAATAGAAAAATACATGTGACAGTAACCTTGATGACTAATCTTGAGGTTACAAAATAAAGTGACCGCAGAACATATTCCAGGAAGCATCTTGCTCTATAACACTGTCTTAAACAATTCCAGAAAGCATGTCCAAGTTACACAGGGAACTACTTAAACTAGCTTATGATCCCAAGCCATCAGTAATTTTGAAGACTCCATCATGTACATATTGTATTCACTATAAATCCTACCTGAGTTTTCAATGTTCTGTCTCATTCCCAAATAAATTCATTACACTAACAACTATAAAATAACAATTATCATTCATTATTTAGGAAATCCATCTAAACTTTTAAAAGAAACACATTTGTTTCAGAGATGGGAAACAAATGTGTTTCTTTTAAAAGTGTGGAACTCAGCGGCTCTTTTGATAATAGTGTAGATGGGACTGAAGTGTCTGTAGCCCCTAGATTTCTGAGGATGCACTTGACTGATGGGAAGGCTGAAAACCATATGAGCCATCTCCTTGGAAATGCATCTTCCCTTGGGGGCTGATTCCTACATCCATACTGAAAAGTTAATCATTTGCCATTGGCAAGAAACAAATGCAGCCATTTTCACGCTGACATATAGTGTCTACCGCTCTATAGATTTTTCAAAGGAAATAGATTCAAGCTCTATCAGACTGAAGGATTAGGAAATAATAATCACAGATTCTTCTCTTTAGAGCCATTTGTCCTCTTGCTCCTGATTTTCATCAATTCTCTGTAATTTTCACCCACTCTGTCTCAGGATCATGAGTTATCATTGGTTGCCACCAGAACACTCCAGAGCAATTTGTCTTATTGAAACATGGGCTGGCCTCATGGCTGTGAATAATCATTCACTCCCTAATATATCATATATTCTCTAAAATTCTCTCCCCTCCTAAGGACTGCATAATGCTGTCCTAGGGCTGATGAGGCCAGAAATTGTTTTCTTGCATTTTGAAAAGTGCTACAGTTACAACATGTTCATTTTTTAAATTTGCATCAGGTTGAAGGCATTTCCAGAAAATCAGGTAATTAAACTATCCCCTTGTGCATGAATAAGGATCACTTTGGCTTAGAAGGTATATGTCACTGGAATAAACAAACCTGAATTGGGCACTTTCACCTTTTCCCTTTTTTTTTTTTTTTTACTGGGTCTAGTTTTGCTGAGAATTAGTTGATTTGAAAGACTTTAGATTTGTCAGTTCTATAAAGGTATAATGTGTTTTCTGTTCTGCTAGAAATTTCATATTTAAACAACGATCTATCCAAAATTTTAATATGCCTTAAAATTACATCCCTTTATTTCAATATGTGGCAGCAATTCCAATTTCAATAGTAACAAAACTTATTAGTAATGCAGGGAGATGAGTGCCAGCTTGAAGTCCTTCTTGGAGTTTTGGTGGTGCACATATAGTGTTTTCTTTTGATTCATTTTCTTGGATGATAGCATTATAAAAGGAAAGACACTTGTAAAATAATGTTTAAAGGACTTTTGGACATCAATATAATTCCCATAAGGCAACAGTTTGGTGAGTTAAATGTAAACACACCAGGAACATATGGATTCACTATTTCTTAAAAGTACACATGGGCTCAAGAATTAAGGGAGCTAGTGTTTGGCAAAACCCATCTTTGGTTTTGCCAAACAAAATATTTGAAAAGTTATGTGATATATTTTCAGCAACATTAATTACTAGGCAACAATGACAATGGCCATTTTGATTATAAAAAGCACTACCAAATTGACAATAGGCAAATTCAATTCCAACACTTAGTCACAATGGATATTATATTTATCAGAATCCACTGCTGTCACCATGTAGATAAGTCCCCTGGCAACTACTAAGAGCCACCAATAGAACTATAAGTCCACAATATCCATCATAATCTGCATTGAGTGGAGGCAGCTAACAGTTCTTTAATGTTCAGATCTTCATAGGAAGCCTTCTGTCTTCACAATGAGGAATTCAGAGGAGCTGGAAGCAGTGCACAACTACAGTGGCTGTTCCCTAATGGAGTAACTAAACGTGAAGATAGACACAAAGCGCTGCTCTAGAGAATATTACATTTAATGTTATATAGGATTAAGTCATACTAAAACCTCGATCAACAAATTCTTATTGTCACTGTGAAATGCATAGACCCAGATTTGCTATTAGGTTGGTACAAAAGTCATTGCGGTTTTGCTGTTGAAAGTAATGGCAAAAACTGCAATTACTTTTGCAACAACATATATATATAATACTGAAACAAAATTCACGCCTAGATCTTCTGCTTTCTAGCTCTGTGCCCTTACGCTAGTTACGTAAACTCTATGAGTTTCACTTGCTTACCACCAAATAAGGGTAATAATCCATATAAAACATGGTTTTGTGAGGTTTAGTGATGACATGTGGGCTGTGGCTAGCATGATGCCAGGTCATATAGAGTGCTCAGCCATGTCATTAGAGGAATTAAGATTATATAGGTTTAAAATAAATAAGCCAACTTTAAATTTCCTAAATTGAATAAAGTATTCTAATTATCAATAATAATTACCTATAATTTAATAATTATTACCAATAAAATATTAGTAATGATTATATTGTGTAGATTATTAAAATAAATTAACTTATTAAAATTATATGACAAAATTATAGTGATGATTTTCTGATAAGAACTTTTTTCAGATTGTCACTTTAATCATGATCTGTTTTTTAGCCCCATCAATGAAAATGAGTAAATATTCCAAATTAAGTATTTATCACAGGGGCTGAAAAGGGAGGCAAATTTGTAGTTACTGCAAATGTTAACATTGATATCATAGATTATTCCTAGATCCCAAAGACGTTTCATATTTACATAAATTTATATGTTACATCTCTACGTATACTTGTTAGGCATTTAGGCATTCCTTAATTGAGATAAACCTTTGGTTTCTACAGTACAATATAAGCAAAACACATACACTCACACACCCACACACACACACACACACATACACACACAACTTCATTTCCTGTTTAGAGCCCTCATTGATACACCAAGTAAACAGCTGTTACAGTGATTTACAATATACATGAACTGAGCTAAAGAAAATCCTTATTCTTCCAACCAGTGTTTACATGACTCCTATATTACTGCAATCTTTAGTTTTAAGAAATAGCTAAAGAAATTATCTGCAGAGAATGTTTAACCCTCAGAGGGTTTTACGTGTGAATTATGCTGGAATCGGCGTATACTTATTGTAGTACTCTTTTCCCTTCTGAAATCCTCTGATCTACAACACAGTTTTGATCCAAGATGGCTTAATTTATAGTTTTTAAAAGAGAAGAAAATAAGAGAGTGAAAATGACATCTTAGATTTTTTTGTATTCACTCATTTGGGAACCAATTGATTCAGATGCAATTGAACTGAATACACAAATGAACGGGGCCTAACATGGCTTATAGGAGCACATTTAAAAAAAAATGTGTCTCAGTGTATTGAAAACCTTTTAGTGCAAGGTAGGGGGTTCTCAGCCTTTTTCAAACCATGACCCTACATTCAGGCACACTCAACCAGCCCTCTTCAGATGTGCCGAAGAATCTTTTGTTCTCCTTGCTCTTGGAAAGACCTGCTCACAGAATCCTACAGTGAGACACAGAGGATGTCATGGGAATTAGCACAAAGGTTATGGGGTGCACCTGACACATGAAGAGGTCTTCGCTGCACGTGACAGAACAAATCCATTTCAACAGAGGGGAGGTCAGCGCCTGGGAATGGGTTTCAGCCCTGTGACACCCGCACCCTGGCAAGTTGCAGCCCGAGGACCCTGAGATTGAGAATCCTCACGTCAGTGGCACCAGCTCCCTGGCTCTGGCCCTTGTGATGGTCCCCCAGCATGTGTTTAATTGCTGTTCAAGAAACACTTTGCAGCTGGCAACTCAAAGTGTATGGGATGATTCTCCATTCTCCCATGTTAACTCTCTCGACGTTTTGAAGAGAAGTAAGCTTGGGCTGTCTGTGAGGAAGGCCCCTATGTGTAATTTGCATCAGATAGAGGCAGCCGGGGGCATGTGTTTTGGCTTCCTGCCTTCTTTTCATTCATATATTTATTTATTCATTTTCTTTTCTAAATAGGATTTCTCCCGAGAATTAAGTCTAACACCTGCTGCGTCTCAGTATTTCATCACGATGCGTGGGAGTGATCTGGGCTTGGGCAGTGGGAGTGGGAGGTCAGCTCTGAATACTTTTTCTGGTGACTGATTCTGTATAAGATCATCCCAGGTTGCATCTCAACAGTGCTTATCTCTAACCCAATCATGTCCCCCTGATATTAGCAGTATTTATAGAGGTGTTAAAAGCATGTCTTTATGTAAACCCGGACTGGTGGAGCAGAAAGCCAATCTTAGATTTATACTGTGTATAATCAAAGCAAGCCCTTATTTTGTTGCTAAAATAAACAATTTCATTTCCCATATAGTTTATTACTATACTCAAGGTTTCCCATCTCACTTTTTCTATAATAATAGAGAATCTTTTATCTCCTCTAAGAATTAGGGCATAAAAACAAAACAAAAACAAAAATAAACTCCCTGCAGTGGAGAAGTGCCTAGAGAGAAATTTTTTTTAATTATAAATTTTTGCATTAGGATTATGGCTCCATACAGAATTCTTGGAAAGGAGGCAAATTCTTCTGCCTTGTTCAGGAGGTATGAAAACAACTCAAAAATACCATGCTGTGCCCTTTTGCGTACTAATATCCAGAATGTTTTTTCTTCTGAGTGGTGGCTGTTTCCTAGCAATTTTGTATTGTTTATTCATCTCTGTACTCAGAAATCTCCTTTCTAGATCTTTCCCTACGTTTTATGGGTAATCCAGATTTCAAATTTAGTATGTTATTAGCAACCATATTAAGCAAGAACGACTTCACCAAAACTGGCAGTGGAATTATACGATGATGTATATTTATAGATTCATTGTTAGGTCTAAAAATTGGGGTCTAGAGTGACTGCATAAATCACCAATTCTTATGATAGCTGCTATTCTCTGCTTCACTACATGGTTGTACAAATATATTTACTCAAAGGAAGGATTTTCCTACCAGTTATCTCAAAAAGTAAGTCGTAAAATATAAAAATTCAAAGAAATGTGGCCATTAGTAATTGAGTAATTTGCTTCATGCTGACATTGAAGATTACTCATTATATCTATCTGGCTTTTCTGGAAACCATGACAGATAACATGATTCTTGCCCAGAAGCTCCCATGTTTTGAAAATTTTAAAGTAATGGCAAAAACCACCATTACTTTTACACCAACCTAGTACTACTTTCTGAAATGTAGAAACATATTATTTCCTCCTTATGGTAATAAATATATTAAGAATGGAAATGTTTCATCTGTTCATCGCAACACAGACATTATGACCAAAGTTTCTTTACTTGGGGAGAAATTCCTAGGACTTCGTTTGTATGTGAATATTTGCATTATCAGTAAAAGTGAAATGTTCACCACTATAGTGGACTACGTGAAGACCGACTGACTTAGATAAGATAAAGGAATGCACAAAAGAAGATAAAGTGTTATTAAGAGATTACTGTTGTACAAGCAATATTCTAAATCTAGAAGCAAACAAAAAATTGCTTAACAACACAGTTTATGGCCAGGCACTGTGGCTTATGCCTGTAATCCCAGCACTTTGGGAGGCCGAGGTGGGCGGATCAGGAAGTCAAGAGATGGAGACCATCCTGGCCAATATGGTGAAACCCCGTCTCTACTAAAAATACAGAAAATTAGCTGGGCGTGATGGCATGTGCCTGTAGTCTCAGCTACTTGGGAGGCTGAGGCAGGAGAATTGCTTGAATCCAGGAGGCAGAGGTTGCAGTAAGCTGAGATGGTGCCACTGGTCTCCAGCCTGGCAACAGAGTGAGACTCCCATCTCAAGAAAAAAAAAAAAAAAAAAAAAGAAAAGAAAAAGAAAAAGAATAACAACAACAACAAAAAGCCATTTTATTTGCAGCTGGTCATTTGTGTTTACATTGTAAAACTACATTCATATCTTTAAAAACTTGATAGTCTTCTTAGCAAATAATATATGTATAAAATAAATTTATTTATATGCCAAATTATTCGGTCACTAAATTATTTAAAAAGTGGATCTACTTTGTGAAAATGTAAAATGGATCACTGCAAGCATACTGTGAAAAGATATACAAATATAATCACCCTCATCATTATTCTTATTCATTATTTCTCATGTGTTACAAAGCCCTTTTCTGGTAACATTTTCTTCCTTAGTAATTATTTACTTGATAAAGAATGTCTTGGGGTTTTTGTTTCCAATCAGGAGAGAGTAACTGGAATAAAATCGATCCTCCCACCATGAACAACCAAAAATAAGTAAATAGAAAGAAAAATGGCTTGAATCAGTGGTTTTTCAAGACACTGGACATTAGAAAAGAAAGAACAGTCATCCCTGAGAAATGGTAAATAA
Source organism: Gorilla gorilla gorilla (assembly GCF_029281585.2). Lineage (NCBI taxonomy): Eukaryota > Metazoa > Chordata > Mammalia > Primates > Hominidae > Gorilla > Gorilla gorilla. The sequence goes on along the minus strand of NC_073240.2, from coordinate 98,426,735 downwards.
TGAAGGTGAGCCCTATGACTGCCCCAGATTCCCGCCTTGAATGAGTTTCTGGGCCATGGCACAGGGAAGAGGGCTCCCGGAGTTAAGGAGATTGGCCTGAGATACCAACGTGGTGAGAATTTTCAGGACAAAATCATCCCCTTAAGTATTCAGCTGACTGCTAATCTGTATATGACATTATGAAAAGAACCATCCAAAGAGAGTAGAAAGAACAATGCTTGGTGCCCAGATGGAAATGGAAACAATTCCTGTTTTCATCAGCCAGAATGGGCATTGGGTGGATTATTCAGAAAGATCTTTACTCAATCATGGGAAAGAATTAGCTGTAGACAAAACCCTAATCCCATGTAACAAATATTAAAATAAAGAGCTGAAAGGGTCAAATTGTTTTCAAACGACTGCATCCCAGGAGAAAGCTCAAAAAATGTTTATAAGAATACAAAAATATCAAGAAACAATGAAGGTAAAGTTCACAGTGCCTGGCATCCAAACAAGGTTTACCAGTCATAGAAAGGACTAGAAAATATAACCATAAATCAACTGACACTGACCAAGCACTGATCGAGATATTAGAATTGGCATACAAGAACATAAAACAATGATTACAGCTGCAGTACATATGCTAATAAGGTTAAATAGAAGCATAACAAATATTAAAAATATTTAGACTGAATGTCTACAGGTAAAAAGTACAGTTACTGAGGTTAAAATTATACAGGATGGTAATAACAACAGGTTAGACATTACAGAAGAAAAGATTAATGAACTTGAAGACATACTAATAGCAACAATTCAAAAGAGAATACAAAGAGAAATATAATACAAATTTAGAAAGAGTATCAGTAAGCTGTGGGTCAATTTCTAGCAGGCTAATACATATATAATTGAAAATCTGTAAAAGAGAGAAGGAGGGGGATACCAAAGAGATATCTGAAGAAACAATGAAATTACATTTTTTGTTATGTGATAAAAATTATAAACCCAAAGATCCAAAAAACTCAATTAATGCCAAGAAGAGAAAATTACACCAAATCATATTATATTCAAGTGCAGAAAATCAGTGATAAGAATGAAAGCATTCGGAAAAAAAGTCACATCAACTTCAATAGATGAGACAAAAATAAAAAACATAGTGATATGTTAGATTTGATCTAAACGTGTCAACAATTAGATTAAATATAACTGGTCTAAGCACCTCCTTAAAAGGGAGGGAGTGTTCAGTTGGGTCAAAAAGCAAGATCCAACTATAGGAAACATAGCTGACTACAGGAAACAGAATTTAAATATAAATCCATAAATAGTTTATAATTAAAAGGATTTAAGAAGACATACTATGCTAGCACTAGTGAAAAGAAACCTAGAGAGATTACATTAATATCTGACAAAATATATTTCCAGTCAAAGAATATTACGAGGGAAAAAGAAAGCCATTCCATAATGATAAAGATGTCATTTCATCAGTGAACATTATAATACAAAATTTCCATGTACCTAATAACAACACTTTAAAATACACAATGTAAAGTCTTATAGAGTTGAAAGGAGAAACAGACAAATCCAAAATAATAGCTGGGGACTTCAGTGTTCCTCTCTCAATAATTAATAGAAGAATTATAGAGAAACCAGTAAGGGTAAAAACAGAATAAGACTATCAATTTAGGCAGGGCGCGGTGGCTCATGCCTGTAATCCCAGCACTTTGGGAGGCCAAGGCAGGCAGATCACGAGATCAGGAGATCGAGACCATCCTGGCTAACACAGTGAAACCCCATCTCTACTAAAAATATAAAAAAATTGCTGGGTGTGGTGGCAGGCGCTTGTAGTCCCAGCTACTCAGGAGGCTGAGGCAAGCAAATGGCATGAAGCTGGGAGGCGGAGGTTGCAGTGAGCCGATATCATGCCCTGCACTCCAGCCTGGCAACAAGACTATCAACTTACTCGTCCTAATTGACATTTCAAGTATGGTGGAATACACATTATATTCATGCACAAATGGAACATTTATCAAGGCAGACTATACTTTGAACCTTAAAACAGTAACAATAAATTTAAAATAAGTCAGGGCTTATAAAATATGCTCTCTAGTCACCATAGAATTAAATAAAAAATAACAAAGAGATCTCGGAGAATTCCCAAGTATCTGAAAACTAAACAACACATTTCTAAATAGCCCCTTGATAAAAATAAAGCAATGGAGAAACTAGAAGTTATTTTCAATTAAATGAAAATGAAAACATATCAAATTTTGTGGATTTTGAAAGTCAGTACTTATGGAAAAATTTGTAATGTGAGAGGCTTCAAATCAATGACTACAACTTCTTTCTTAAGATATTAGAGAAATAGGAAATAAAACCCAACAGAAGCAGAAGACAGAAAATAATAATAATAATAATAATAGAAGAAGAAACAATAAAATACAAATTAGAGGCCAGGCATGGTGGCTCACATTTGCAATCCCAGCACTTTGGGAGGCCCAGGCAGGAGGACTGCCTAAGCTTAGGAGTTCAAGACCTAGCTTGGGCAACATGGTGAAACCCCATCTCTATTAAAACACAAAAATATCAGCCGGGTGTGGTGATGCACAACTGTAGTCCCAGATACTCAAGAGGCTGAGGCAGGAGAACTGCTTGAACCCGTTGCACCACTGCAATCCAGCCTGGGCAACAGAGTAAGATTGTCTCCAAAAAAAAAAAAAAACAAGAAAAGAAATTAGAAAAACAATAGAGAAAAGGAATAAAACCAAAAATCTTTTTTCAGAAGTAATAAATAAAACTGTTAAGCCTCTAACCATACTGATCAGGAAAAAAACTGACAAGACACCAATTATCACTATCAGGAATGAGAAAAATTATAGCACTACATATTTTATATATATTACAAAGATATTAAGGGAGTAATATTAGCCATTATTATGTCAATAAATTTTACAGCAAATGAAATAGACAAACTCCTTGAAATATACAAACTTTGTCAAAACTCACTCAAGATGAAATAGAAGACTTAAGTAGCCCCACATCTATAAAGAAATTATAGTAGATCGAACCTAACAACAAATATAAAGTGTAATATATCCTGACCAAGGAGGTTTGTTTCAGAAATGCATAGCTGGTTTAGCATTGCAAAACAATCAATGAATTCACCACATTAACTAACTAAAAAATAAAATCTGTAAATCTGTATTATTTTCTCAATAGACCAAAAAAATAAATAAATAAATTGACAGAATCCAACATTTATTCCTGATTAGAAAAAAAAATACTATCAGCAAACAAGGAATAGATGGGAACTTTGTAAACGTGATAAAGCACATCTATGAAAAACCTAAAACAAACGTTTAATTAATGGTGAAAGACTAAATGCTTCCTGATTAGATCTGGAACAAAACCAAAATTTTCATTCTCACCACGTCTTTTCAATATTGTATTGGAAGCACTAGCCAGTGTAGTAATGTAAGAAAAATAAATAAAAGGCATCCAAATGGGAAGGAAAAAATAAATAAGTCAGTAATCTAACTCTATTATCTGATTACATGATTGACTATGTAGAAAATTCGATGGAATTCACACAAAACTCCTAATCGTAATAAATAAGTTTATCAAAGTTGCAAGATACAAGATTGTTAAGTAAAAAACAATATTTCTGTATGCTAGCAATAAATTTCCAAAATTGGATTTTTAAAAAATACTACTTACAATAGCTTCACTCAATTTGAAATATTGAGGAATAAAATCTGACAAAAATATTCAAGACCCTCACAACGAAAACTACAAAACTTTGCTAAGGAAAATTAAAGAATAAATGGAGAGGCATACCCCTTGTTCCTGGGTAAGAAGATTCAATATTTCAAGTTGTCAATTTTCCCCAAATCAGTATTTAAATTGAACAATCCCAATTAAAATGGTAGCAGGCTTTTATGGTAGAAATTAGCAAACCAATTCTAAAACGTATGTGGAAATGTAAAAAGCTTCTGAGAACAAAGTTAATTTTTTTTTTTAAAAAAGGACAAAGTTGGATAATTAACACCAACTGGTTTAAAGACTTCTTATATTGTGAGATTAATAAAGACAGTGAGGTCTTGATGTAAAGCTAAACAAATACACTGAGGGGACAGAAGAGAATCCAGAAACAGAACACACACATATATAGACGACTGACTTTTACAAAGATGCAAAGACAATTCAGTGAAGAAAACATGCCTTTTCAACAAATGATTCCAGGACAAATGAATATCCAAATGTAAAAGATAATAGCTTTGATCTAGTCCTATCATAGACAAAAATACATTTATAGATCACATGAGTCTAAATCTAAATGTAAAAACTAAAACTACAAAACTTCTTGGAAAAATATAGGATGGAGAAAGTAAGAGGAGTGATGGTTTCACAGTGTATGTGATGTCAAAATAACAAGTTGCAACACTTAATTATGGGCAGTTGGTTGTATGTCAATTATACTCCAATAAAGCTGTGAAAACATGTTTCTTTCCAATGTAAGATAGAAGAAGTCACAGAGAACAGAGGCGCTAACAATTATTAAGCACGTAGAGATGCAGTAAATGCATCCAGCCCTTGCATCATCCCACATCAACCTTATAGATGACAACCTTAAACATATCATTATTATCATTCTTTCATGCATAAGTAAAGTAGGGTTCTAAGAGAGAATATTTTTCTCAAAACTCATCCACTTATGAGTCAGACAGTTGGAATTGAAATCTGCAGTTCTTTAATAAATTCAGCCTTTACTCTCCTAAGCTGGGATAAACAAGGTTCATGGTAATCAGAGTAATAAGACCTGGGTTCATTTCAGAGTTCTCCACCTGCCAGCTTTGTAAACTCGGTCAATTAATTAGAAACTAAGCTTCCTTTTGTCACCTAAAAATGAAAGCAATAATATGTCTCTCATACAATTTCTCTGAGAATCGTATAAATAATAGTAAATATATACCAAAGTACAATAATACATGTATGCTAGTCTGCTTGTGCCACCATAATAAAATACCAAAGACTGGGTGAGTTCAAGTGATTGAACTGGATGGGCTTCAACATATACAGTTTGGAGGAACACAACTCAGTTCATAATAATATGCAAGCAAATTAGAAAATAAGTACAGAATACCTCTTGCTTTTTGACTTTCTTTTGCCCCAGAAGATTATTATTTATTCCTGGTTCTATTCTCACATCCCCTACAGGCTACTCCTAATTGTTATTAAAACAGTTACAATCTACAGCCAATTTGCAGAGAGTACATTTTGACTTCTTCTGGACTAAAGTCAATTCTAGGCTACCAAACCAGGGGCAGAACATGTGAAACAAGGTGGATTTTCAACTACTTAATTTATTGGCACTGGTTCTACAAAACAGAAGGGAAATAACTAATGTAATATGCACAGAGGCTCTGGAATACATAGGTTTGGGTAATGTTTTACATATAACTCCAGTGTTCCCCTTATGACCCTGGCTTTGGTCAATACACAGGTACCTGCCATACTTCTCCTCAGATTTTCCTTCAAGTTTCAACTATCTGGAATCTGTGTTACATTATTCGAGTTACTATTTCTTCTTTTGCAGGTATTATTTTTCTTTATCATTTTATTAACTGACATTGAGCAAGGAAAAGTCTCACAGCTCAAACCTTCTTGGTCAAACTCAATCTCTGGGCCGGGTGCAGTGGCTCACACCTGTAATTCCAGCACTTTGGGAGGCCGAGGTGGGCGGATCACCAGGTCAAGAGATCGAGACCATCCTGGCCAACATGGTGAAATCCCATCTCTACTAAAAATACAAAAATTAGCTGGGCATGGTGGCACACGCCTGTAGTCCCAGCTACTCCGGAGGCTGAGGCAGGAGAATTGCTTGAACCCGGAAGGCAGAGGTTATAGTGAGCCGAGATCGCGCCACTGCACTCCAGCCTGGAGACACAGTGAGACTCCGTATCAAAAAGAAAGAGAGAGAGAGAGAAAGAGAGAGAGAGAGAGAGAGAGAGAGAGGGAGGGAGGAAGGAAGGAGGGAAGGAAGGAAAAGAAAGAAAGAAAGAGAGAGAAACAAAGAAAGGAAGGAAGGAAAGGAAGGAAAGGAAAGAAGCTCAGTCTCTGTGTTTGATTCACCTGGTTTTGTGCTCATAGGAAAGAAAACATTTTATAATTCTGCACTGTATGTTTCTGACACAGCCATTTTTCCAAGTTCTTGTCAACCAGGGCATTTTCACTTTTTTTTTTTTTTAACTTAACTCATTTTACTTCTAAATAGCTGTGATGCCAGTCTCTCCTCTATGATAATAGATTTCCATTCTCATCAGTGTAGCTCTTTCAAAGTCCCTTCATGGGTATTGGCAACAAGAAACTGGCAGCTGTAAGGACTGAGAGCAGACACACCTCGTTTTCCTGTGTTTTGCTTTATCGTGCTTCACAGATAATTGTGTTTTTCACTAAATGAAAGTTTATGGCAACCCAGTGTCAAGCAAGACTGTCGGCCTCATTTTTCTAACAAGATGTACTCTATGTGTGTCTGCATCACAAAAATGTGATTTGGCAATTGTTGCAATATTTCAAATATTTTCATTATTTTTATATCTGTTATAGTGATCTGTGATTAGTGATCTTTGATGTTACTATTGTACTTGCTTTGGGGCACCATGAATTGCACCTATGCAGGACTGCAAACTTCATTGGTAAGTGCTGCGTGTATTCTGACTGCTCCACCAAACAGCCATTCTCCCATCTCTCTTCATCTCCTCAGGCGTCCCTATTCCCTGAGGCACAACAATAGTGAAATTAGGCCAATTAATAACCCTAAATGGGCTGGGCGCGGTGGCTCACACCTGTAATCACAGCACTTTGGGAGGCTGAGGCGGGCAGATCACTTGAGGTCAGGAGTTCGAGACCAGCCTGGCCAACATGGTGAAACCCTGTCTCTACTGAAAAATACAAAAATTAGCCAGGCGTGGTGGTGGGCGCCTGTAATCCCCGCTACTCCGGAGGCTGAGGCAGGAGAATCTCTTGAACCCGGGAGGTGGAGGTTGCAATGAGCTGAGATCGCGCCATTGCACTCCAGCCTGGGCAACAAGAGTAAAACTCCCTCTCAAAAAACAAAATGAAACAGACAAGCAAACAAAACAAAATAACTCTAAATGATCTCTAAGTTTTCAAATGAAAGGAAGAGTTGCACATCTCTCACTTCAAATCAAAAGGCAGAAACCTTTAAGCTTAGTCAGAAAGGCATGATGAAGGTTGAGACTAACCAATAGCTAGGCTTCATGCACCAGTTAGTTAAGTTATGAATACAAAGGAAAAATTCTTGAAGAAAATTAAAAGTGTTACCCCAGTAAATGTACAAATGATAAGAAAGTGAAACAGCCTTATTGCTGATGTGGAGCAAGTTTTATGGGTATTGATAGAAAATCAAACCAGCCACAACATTCCATAAGCCGAAGCCTAACCCAGAGTGAGGCCCTAACTCTCTTTAATTCTGCGAAGACTGAGAGAGCTAAAGAAGCTGCAAAAGAAAAGGTGGAAGCTAGTAGAGGTTGGTTAATGAAGTTTAAGGAAAGAAACCATCTCCATAATATGAAAATGCAAGGGGAAGCAGCAAGTGCTGATGGAGATGCTGCAGCAAGTTATTCAGAAGATCCAGCTAAGATCATCGATGAAGGTGGCTACACTAAACAGTAGATTTTCAATATAGACAAAGCAGCCTTCTATTGGAAGAAGGTACAATCTAGAACTTTGCTATTGAGAGAGGAGAAGTCGATGCTGGGCTTCAAAGCTTCAAAGGACAGGCTGACTCTCTTGTTAGGGAAAGTCAGTCACTAATGCAGCTAGTGACTTTAGGTTGAAGCCAATGCTCATTTACCATTCTGAAAATCCCAGGGCTCATAAGAATTATGCTAAATGGAACAGCAAAGCCTGGATGACAGCATATCTATTTATAGCGAGGTTTACTAAATATTTTAAGCCCATTGTTGACTACTACTGAGAGGAAAAAAGATTCCTTTCAAAATGTTACTGCTGATTGGCAATGCACCTGGTCACCCAAGAGCTCCGAAGGTGATATACAACGAGATTAATGTTGTTTATATGACTGCTAACATAATCCATTTTGAAGCTGATAGATCAATGAGTAATTTAAACTTTCAAATGTTATTATTTAAGAAATACATTTTTTAGGGCTATAGTGCCATAGATAGTGATTCCTCTGTTGGAACTGGGCAAAGTCCATTGAAAATCTTCTGAAAAAGATTCACCATTCTAGGTGCCATTAAGAACATTTGTGATTCATGAGAGGAGGTCAAAATATCCACATTAACAGGAATTTGGAAGAAGTTGATTCCAGCCCTCATAAATTACTTTGAGGGTCAAGTCTTCATTGGAGGAAGTAATTGCAGATGTGGTGAAAATAGTAAGAGACCTAGAATAAGAAGTGGAACCTGAAGGTGAGACTGAATTGCTGCACTCTCATGGTAAAACTTGAATGGACAAGGAATTGTTTCTTATAGATGAGCAATAAAAGCAGTCCCTTGAAGTGGAATATACCCCTGGTGAAGATGCTGTTAACATTGTTGAAATGACAACAAAGGATTGAAAATATTACATAAACTTAGTTGATATAATAGCAGCAAGGTTTGAGAGCATTGTTTCCAATTTTGAAAGATATTCGACTGTGGTTTAAATACTATCAACCAGCCTCACATGCTATAGAGAAATCTTTTGTGAAGGGAAGATTCAATTGATACAGCAGATTTCATTATTGTCTTATTTTAAGAAATTGCCACAGCCACTCCAGCCTTCAACAACCACCCCCCAGTCAGTAGCGATCCACATAGAGGCAAGACCCTCAACCAGCTAAAAGATTACAATTTCCTGAAGGCTTAGATCATTATTAGCATTTTTTAGCAGTCAAGTATTTTTAATTAACGTATGCATACTTTTCTTAGACATGATACTATGGCATACTTTATGGACCACAGTGTAGCATAAACATAACTTTCATATATACTGGAAAAAAATTGTGACTCGCTTTATTGCAAGATTTTCTTTATTGCCATGATCTGGAACTCAACCCATGATATATCTGAGGTGTGTTTGTATTCTGATCTCTTCTCCCCTATCCCTGGATTTTTAAACTGTTAAATAAGAACAATAGAGCACTGTTCAAAGTACTTGTTAGAGATACATTTTGGATATGAGTTATTGAGCTTTATAGCATATTTGTCATAAACCTCAGGGACTGTTAAGCCTCCTATGGAATTACATTCTTACTAGCATTTCCATGAAGTGTCTAATATGAGAATAGATTTGTTCAACTTTTGGAAACCAACTGATGAGCTGAGTAAAGTTTTCAATAAGCAACACTATTGTTTATTATTTACAGTTTTAAACCTCTAAATATAAAACAAATTGGTGGCTCCTTCACTGGCTTACATATATGTGTCTATTATTGAAAGTTTGTGTAGATTCAGAAGGTCCCACTTTCCTTTACATTTACAGTGTCCAGATTTGAAAATCAATGTGAAAATGACACGTTTTTAGTTTTAAAAGGTATTTCTTTATAATTTTCTAATCATATTTAGCATCAGTCCATATAAATACATGGAATTAGAAGAGAGGGGTTATATTATAGTGCCTCTTTAAATAAAACTTTGATTTCTATTCACAGAAATTTAATTTAAGGTAATTTTTGGTGGTAAAAATTCTAGGAGTACAAAGTGTGTTCAAATCTTCATGGCCTTCTTTGGATTGCGATAGGGTTTGTTTTTATTTAAATGTGTGCTTTTTTTTTCTTTCTTGCAATTTGTTACTTGAATATGTGTTTGCAAAAGTAGTTTTTCATGTTAGAGGTAGAAAGTTTTGTGAAAGATTGGAAAACCTATGAGTTTAATGTTCTCTCCTGCAGAAATAACATGAAATTTAAGAAAAGAGAAATCTTGCATAAGCCATACTTAAATCTATCGATGTGTATATGAAACCACAAATTCCAGTTTGAGATTTGAGGAGTTCTGGACCAATCCTAAGGCTCTTCACACTGCCTACTCCAGGGAGGCCTGAAATGTCAAAGTCTTATGTCATCTCAATGGTCATATCCCATCTTGCTGCAAACCACATAATCTATGAGGACTGCTGCCATGAAAACTCATAAATGCTGCTCTCCATGAACAACATCTCCCTAGTTAAAGTCATCTTTACCAAGTCTGAACATTTTCAGATGGAAATATCTATTCATTCACCTGCAGTCAGTGCACAGAAACATCACTTAATGAGAACTATAACAATCTCTGAGCTCTCTGCTCTTTAACCTTGTGATATACTCTCGCAATTTTTGGTTAAGTGGTCCGGGGTATAGCACCAGGGACAGAAAGATATTCTAGTTCTTCATTGTTGACATGAGAATGCACAAAGACAAGCTCAAGTTTCATTTTAACAGTGATGGAAATGGGAGGGGTGAGTAAAAAGGCCGCCCCTATAGAGTGTTTTCTGCTTGTTTGACAGAGTTCTGCTAATCAGCCAAACATTATTAGGGGGCACTTGTCCTTCAAGTAGTATAGTCACTCGGGATAAATACTATTAAGAAACCACAGGCTGAACTTTCAGGCTAACAGTTATTTAAGCTACATATTCTGTATGACAATGAATATCGTATTTACAGTATTTGCCAAAATAACTTCCATTTTACAGATACACCCCTAGATTACTGTTCAGAGGCTTGATGCCATGCCATTAAATTAACACTGAATTCACATATTAGACATTTAAATTAGTACATCACCCCCACTGTCTCCCACTCTCCTTTCACCTATCTCAAATTTGATCACCATTTGATACATAAGGTACTATTGACACAGGTTGCTACGATGCCAGTTTACCAAAGAGATTTAAAAAAATTTGTTTAGAGAGTGTACACACTTCTTCAAAGATAAATGCACACCAGAGAAAATCCTAACAGCTTTTAATTTCCATGCTTTTCAGTTTTATTGTTGTAAATGCAACTGTTTATAGGACTAATGACACAGGCTGGCTCTGTTGAGTCAATTACACCAGTAGGCAGTTGGATCAGATTCTTTACTCATGTTCCATTTACTCTATGTGGATGTTTGATATTTGACTAAATTGAATTGCACCAGAGAGCCCTGGTGCTTTCCGTCCTCTGCATCTCTGCACACTTTATGGAACAATGAAATAAATGATAATATGCTAGATGCAGGGTGGTGACTGTGCACAAGCACATGTGGCCATCGCTACACAGTGAGCAATAGTCAACCAGCAGCTCGGTGTGTTATATGAGATGCCTCAGCGATGGCAGGATTCCATGGGAGGAAACTTATCAGACTGATGTGTGGTGTATATATGCTTCAATTTTTAGTTTATTGTTGTTCTGTTTCTTAATTTCATAGGGGAGAGAGAAAGTGGGATCTATGAAGACAGAAAAAGGGGTAATTTGTGATGTCACGTGCTCATGTTAGTGACAGTAACACAGTACCATCTGGACTTGGGCAACATGCAGGCAGATGCTGAGCAGACTCCCCACACACTCCTAAATGCCAGAGTGCTTCTCTGCTGACCCACAACTAAGCATGCAATTCTGGTAATGAGCCGACCAGTGTGCAGAGAGCTTGATGGTTCCGATTTATGCCACGCTGTGGGAAGATGCATAATGCAGCATGGCTTGCTCACTCATTTCCCTCATGACATATACCATGATATTGTTACCATCTATTGTGTTTCTAATGATGAACCAGACATAGTATGTAAATAGTCTCATCCAATGCCAATAGCAAAACTCAAGGAAGCAGTAACAGCTACCATAATGCATAAGAAACTGGAGACTCCGGATGCTTATTTATTTGCCCTAGAGCACCTGGCATTGGTATTTGAACCCAGATCTGTCTAAATCAAATCATATTTTTTTACTATTATGTTACAGAGCTTCTCCAACAAACCCATCATTTCTTTTAAACTTCATTGGTTTTTGACGGCCAGAGTCCTCATAAAACTTGCAACATTGGTATTAAGGAAATATTTGTTACATTCATAATTTTATTTTTTTAAGTTTATAGCACCTCTAGCCTAAAGCATAGTGACAGAAAATAGCTAGTTAAAACATGGTAATGTATATCCTAACTCTTCACATATCTTAGAAAGAATTAGATAACCTAGCTTCAGTGGGAAAGATTCCATTTGTGAACTAAATTTCAATGACCAATTTAGAATTGCTACTACTAACTGTAAAAAAATCACTTACTCATTTTGCAGTTTTATAATAAAAAATAAGTAACTAGGTCATGAGGGCAAATGAACAAGCCATAGGATGCCAATTCTGTATGTGTTTTATGGGTTAATCTTGGGGGAATAATTTATCTATTAGTTTGAACTAAAGCAAGAACAACACCATTATCTTAACAATACTAAACAGAAGAAATCCAAAGCTATTGTTTTCACTCTGTCTCATAAGGAAACAAGTAGTGTGAACTTATTTGTTTCCCATTTCTATTTGAGGTCTTGCTAATGTGCTTTCTCTAGTGCATTTTCACCATCTTCCATGGACCCATATTTTGGGACAATGGAAGCGCTTTGGACCAGACTTGCAAAGGCTGTCTCATCACCTGAAATATAAGAGCTGTATCAGGGTTTTAGGGTCTCAAATCAGTTGGAATTCCTTTTCTTTTTGCTGATCTTCCAGAGTTAATGTTTTCCATGAAGAAAATTTTAGAAAGTTATGGCAATAGCTTCAAGTTTCTCCTGGACCCACACAATAACTATAAGTTGGTAATCATTTCAGTACAACTAATGAAGAAACATAGTTAAAGATCTACGGCTTCTGCACCAGTCAAGAGTGGGGTAGTGAAGTGCATTGTTGTAATACAGGGACTTTTCATCATTGAACTTCCAAAGGTGTGTAGTGATGTAGTTTGACACCGGTTGGTGTATTTTAGTAATTACCTTTTCCAATTTTTGAAATAAAGTGATGGACAAAATATCTAAAATCTTATCTGAATTTTAATCTTCTGCAGCATCCAACCAAGTGAATTTGGGTTTGCTTTAGTTTTTCTGTCTCCCAGACTTCACACAGTTCTTTGAGGCTTCATGGTGGGTAAAAAATTTCTAGTGTATTCCTTGTTAAAATTTTTAAATAGTGAAGCAATGTCTGATATATACTTGGTGTAACCCTTAAGACTTCATGCTCCTTAATAATTACCTTAGAAATTAAAATAAACTGGAAACCATTCAAGAATAGGTTTTAAAGACATTTGTGACCATTATGAACATTAATAATTTCAAATATATATATTTTATATATTTATAAAATATAAATTTTAGCTTACAAAACAAAGACATGAAGAATAACAAGAGGTCTCAAGAAAGCTGAGAAAATTGTTTAGAGTTTGTGGAAGCCAGGGTATTTGATAGCAGTAACATCGGTAACATGGTGGTTTTCATACATATATAGAGCACTTGCTTGGAGCTGAGCATCGGGTCACAACCCTGAAAGCTGAGCATTTCATCTGTATTTTACAAATGGAGAAACTTGGTTTAGAGCGGCAAGGTGCCTCCCCAAGGTCATCTGATGAGTACGTTCAAGAGAAAGAATTTGGCTTTTTCATTCCCGAGCCTCTATTATCTTTTAATGAATCGTATCCTCACACACACAAAAACTTCTTTATCTAAAAGCTAGTCAAGTAATTTGTTTCTTTTAAAAAGCAAATAAATAAAACATATAATCCAGGCATTGCTTCCTGGTAACTTACTGATGTCCCCCCAGTTCCTGAGAGTAACAGCACAGTGTAGCATTGCTCTGTCCAATATACTGAGGATGCTGTACTGAATAATGTTTAGGCATGTAGGCACTGGGTTCAGATTGCCTGAAATCGTGTATGGTTCGACCAATTATTCACTGTGTGTGATTAACCTCTCTGTGCTTAGGCTACCATATTTGTAAAATGGGGTCATGACAGTTCTTGCCCTATAGTATTATTGTGCAGACTAGAAGAATTGAACTCATATACACACAGTAAGTACTCAATAAATGTCAGTTAAAATTATTATGGATATCAGTTGTTGAACAAATGGGTAGAAATGTCAGCAAGGAAGATTTCCATCTCAATGTTTTTACCTTATTCTCTACCAAGCATTCATGCTTTCTTGGATTTTTTTTTTTTTTTCTTGTTGCATCGTCCTGGTGATTTCTCCAAAGCAGTAGAAGCAGTTTTTCAGAACAGTTGTGCCTATTGTCAGCTAGCTATATGAGACACGGACTTCCAGTTGCCCTTGGAAGGCACCAAGGTATTATCTGAGATAAGATCTTACCCAAGACACTGGACAGCATCCTAGTGCCCCAATCCAGTCACTTCTATCACCAGGTGAGCCGATTATTTCAGGGAATTTTATTCACCTGATCTTCCATTAGGGCTGCTTTGCAAACCAGAGCATGTGCTATTTCTAGTGAAATGACCCTGCTTCAGAACGCAGGTACATTAAGGATACTTAATTGCAGATGATGATCCTGTTTAGTTGTTAAGGGAGTGAGAAAAGATAGAAAATTGTGAATTTAGATTACTAGATAACAGAGACTTTTTTTTTTGTACAGGTAACTCATAATTTAAGTATAAGTGACAATGAAAATTGAGCCATACCATCATTTAAGAAATTGTCCTATGATAGAACTAGAATTTCCTGTATATTTGGCACATTCTCAGCTAAATTGACCTAGTATATTTCCAGGAATATGTCAGTTAAAAATGTGCCCTTTGGAGGAAAAAGAGGGAGTACAGATTCCGGGATAATAAATACTGGAGGAATGGGGGGAATCAGAATATTGGCTTCCAGCTGGCATGGCAGAGGTGGTTATAATTGAGAAAAATAAAAACTTGGATTAGGCAGCCATTCAGTAGACTCAAGCTGCTACTCTGCTACTACTAGATCAGTATGCCTCAAAATCTCACTTTTACCATTTTGTAAAAACTACGGTTCCTGCACTGCTATAATAAAAATTGCATCCCATTCCTGTGTTTTCTTTATGGAGAATAGCTGTCTTTTTATATTTAAGTAAACATCACTTTTTAAATTCTTTTTTTCCTATCTTTTTCAGTCCAGAATTTTGAAGGCTATTTTATGTGCCTCTTTAAAAATGTCTGAGTTTATCAGGTTCACAAAATGGAAGAGTTAAGAGGCAAAAAGTGTCCTGATTACATTCACACTCAGCACTTACTAAGATATGCACACTCCTTAATTCTATATTTTAACAATCTATAGATTGTTAATTCTATAAAAATCCAAGCAAAGAAGACAAAAATTGAAGTAAATAATTGTAAAGGAAAATCTTTCAAACATATACATCATTTTTCTTTTCAGATGGCTGCTCACCTTCTTGGGTACTGGGGCCTCTGTCTGGGGCCTTCACTCTTTAACCTCACCATCTGTCAGTAGGGTTTTAAGGCACAGTCTGGGATCTTTATTTTTCTGCTTACCCATACCCAGATAATGCATTTACATTTATTTTAGAGACAAGAATAAAAGTTAAATTTTATTTTAGCCTGTGCTATTTGGAAATCAAGCATCTGGCTGGCTGAAAAAGGCTATGGTACCATTTTGTTTTATAACTTAGAAGGTGCTGAACTCCATTATGAAGGAATTAAATTCTCAGAGGGTATTTTCTGGTGCTGTCTTTCTGAAAAATCATCATCCTTAGCACTCTGCCTCATTTTCCACCAGAATCGCCCTTCACCAAATGAAGTCAGGGAAACTCAAAAAGCAGCCTTAAAGAAACAAAGACTCCAATCTGCAGAAGGGACCATAATCTCATTGTGTCAGTCAGAAACTCTGAATTGGATCTGCTCGCTAAATTCTCGCTACAATTTTGTCAGCCACATCTGCAGTCTGTGTCTCTGTATCACTGTACTTGGACGACGCAAACGCGTTGCGGCTTGTTGTTTCTCTCTGGCTTGCTTTTTTCTCTTCTGTCTGTCTTTCCTTGTTTTCTATTTTCTTTTTTTCACCTATGTCTTTTCATCTACTGGCAGCTGTTTCGCCTGACCTCGTACATCTAAGTCGAGTGGTGTGTGTAGTTTCGGCATACTCATGGGGCTCTAGGAGAAGCTGTCTTGTTTACCATCTCAAAGGAACACCAGTTTATCAACAGAACACACATAATGATCGCGGTGGTGCTAGAAGCTTCCATATACTGACCATCTTGATTCCAAAGATGGAAGGCCCCCAGGAGTCAAATGTTTTCCCTATAGTGTTGAATAATGTAATTTCTATTCACACCTCAACTGCCTGCACTTTACTTAGTTCCAGAGGCATCCCACTCCATTTTGAAACTTGGTCTGTGAATGTGTTGGGGGTAGAGCTGGCTTTTGTCAAGGAAACTGTGTGTATGGACTCTGCTGAAAGGGATGATGGTCTTCTTGTTGCTGCCTCCTTTTAAAATTGGAGGCGTCTGAACGCAGTGTAATGCTTCAGAAGTGCACGTCTTTAGGAGACAGACTTCTCAACTGCCGAGGTGCTGAGCGGAGGGGCCCTCATGCTGCCTGACGGGGCTGAGCTGCGGCTGCTTCTCCAGAGGAGACAGAACACTGTTTTCTCTGTAACAAGATAAGGCAGCCCAGCTGTATCTCCTAAAACACGCTTTATTTTTGTTGCTGTTGCCCTCTCCCCTCCCATCCCCTCCCCCAGGTCGGCCCTCAGTGCCCTCCCGAGAAGTACACGCGCTTTATGGCCGCCTCTCCCTTTCTGTGAATTAGAGTTGCCCTACTGTCTCAGCCACAGGAGAGGGAACAAGGGGAGTGGGAGGCAGGCAAGGCCATTTCCTGCTCTGGTTACGCTGAGAGGGGAACTGATGAGAGAGGTATTTCATTACATTCCAATCCCAGCCACCGTCCGGAAAGGGGGAGATTCTGTTAATTTTACTGAAGGCAAATATTTATTTTCTTAACATAGCTCTGCATTTTTTTTGATACAGTAATTTGGTTTTACCATTGCAATCTGTAACTGAAATCGCTCACCTAAGCCAGAATGTTAAGCATCATGCAGCAGATGTATATTTATATTCCTACACTTACGTTTTTACTGAATCAAAGTCTTGATTCTTATGTACAGACTTTATCAATTATCATCAGCCTTTATCTGCAATTAGCATAATTTTAGTCATTCAAATTTGAGAAAGTTTTCTTAATTATTACCTATGTATGGTTAAGCCAGGTATGTATGGTAAGACTTTTTAAAGTAATATAGGATCTATTAAAATGTAGTATTTGAGTTAAAATAGTTGAGTGTTGTGCATGAGAAATCATGAGAGGCTGTTTTCAGCAATCCACGTTTTTTTTATTTTTCTTTAAGAGAGGAAGCAAAGAGCGAAGAATTTACAAATATATTTTTTCCTTTTACAGATTTTATATTTCTCTTGATTATATTTTTAATGCAGCAGTTTGTCCATTCATCATAAGAACAGATCAGTAGCTATCTAATTTTAATTTCAGATATCCAAAATTGTGTAACAAGCTTAGCTGTGTGTTTCCACTTTGCCGGCAGAGTATGCAATTCTTTAAGGTAGTTGCAGATGAGAATAAACCACCTACAAACAAACATCCAATACTAAATCTTGGCATCCTTTAGCTGTGTGGTAAAACTCTATTACCACCTCCCCAAAGGGTTAATGGCGCCACTATCGGAGGAGGGACAATTCATTCTCCTGCTAAACACGATGACAAATAACCATTATTCTTTCCAACTGCACTGATAATCGGGACAGCTTAAACATTTTCGCCAGTATAAGTGAAACCATTAATCCTCTTGGATTTCATGATAAGTGGTGACTGTGAAATAATGACTGTGTCATTGTAGGCAAGAAAAAATGTTAACAATTAAAACAAGTTAGCCATTATCTTACCGGGTACTGAATCGCTTTCACATTTCATTTGCAATATTGTAAATGATATGTACCTTATTAAAAAGCTCTTATTATCTAAGAAACCTAATTAGTCAAAAATTTGCAGTCACCACTATAATTTTCTAATGATATAAATGCTACAGTGGGTATTGGACATGGGGAAATGTTTCTGTTTATCCATAAAAGATCCACAATATGTCATTGTTTCCCAGAAATATCATAGAGAATAACTTATTTTTTCTGGATATAATTATATTTTATTTTAAGTGATCCACCTGGCTATTATTGAACAGAATGCAAAATCCCTCCTTAGCTAACAGTGTATTTAAGCCAAACATTAAGCTTTCTGCCAAAAGATGATAAAAGTCCAAGAAAATAACAATTACAATTTTATAGTGCGTTGGAGATTTTCTTTTTCCTATGCTCAACCTCTAAGCTTTTTACAAATGAAGCTGATAAACTGATCTGGAAGACTTCGTATACCTCCATGCTGAAAGGGGGGGGGGTGGTCCCTGCATTTATCAAAGGGAATGTCCAAGATCAAGTTCAAATCTGATAGTTTCATTCTCCAGACATATAAAATGATGAAAATAACATCAGAATTCTGGAGAAAGAGTATGAATGCAGATATTATATCTAGATATTACCTACATGTTTGTAACAAAGAAGTAAACATTAACAGAATAATTCTACATACAAACACAACTAATTTTTTTCTTTAGAAATCCTATAGAAAGAGGGGCTTGTGTTCAGCACATAGATTCAGCGGTGTGTTGCACAATGCACTAGCATATCTAATACTTATGGAAATGACTCATGCCAAGCACTTAGACTCCTTGTCATTTATAAGTGTTCAATAAATGGTAGCTATTTTAGAATCACCAGTATATCAGATTACTTCAGTAATATCAAGTAGAATGTATATGTATATATATGGATGTATAATGGACACAAATGGACTTTCCTACATAAAATGTGTCATAATAGAAATGACAGAAATCAACGCCTGTCTTCCTGGAGTCAAATTCTGCGATTGTGAGTACTGGCTGTAACTTTTTAGAATCTTTAAATCATCCTTCACTTCCTCTTTTAGTTTAAATTGCTTAGTAGTGCCTGCTTTGCACGCAGCACTGTGCTTGGTACTGGAGCGAGGGGAGAACAAAGAGAAACCTTGTATGTGGCCCTTACCCCAGACTAATATTTTGTCTATATGATGGAGTTTTTCCTGTGCATCTATCTTTCTAAGAGTTTATAAAATTTTGTACAGTTTTTAAGAAAATTATATATATTAAATTATGTATCACATAGCTGGACTCATATAATGAAACAGCAGAAAGACTAGGGAAGTTAATGGAGACTGAAGAATCAATGTGGGTGGAAGAAAGAGGAAAAAAAGGGAAGAAGAAGGAAGCGAAGGAGGGAGAGAAAGAAAAAGAAGGAAAGCATTTGAACAGCAGGCTTTATGTCGGGTGTTTGTGAATATGCTATCTAGTTTGGCTCATAAACTGTGTGAAGTTGGGATTCTTACCCCCATTTTACAGATGAAAGCAAATGCCAGTGCTGTTTGGTTTATATTTGACATGTGTTCTAAGATTAGTAACTTGGCCTTATTCCATCAGTTCTGATTGAAGCAATGCTAAGGCAATGTCAGAAATCAAGTTAAAATCCAACAGTGAGTCTCTGGATGAACCTACCAAAAGCACCAGGAGTTGAAAATGGTTCTGATCCCCTGGTGCAGTGTTGCATTTAGGTGAACATTTCTGCTGTTCCTTCTTGAATAAGGGGTTCTGGAGCTTCTACTTCAAACAATGTTGACACGAGTGCCCACAAACTTAATTCTCTAGTTTCCACTTTTTTTCTATTAGTACCAGGATTGGCTCACCCACTTCCCTATTCAATGTCACCATCGCACTCAACGCCAAAAGCCAACTTAGAAACACAATCATTTTAAAAACATGTACACCAAAGCATAAAATGTATAAACTGTAAATATCATATAACACAATGGAAAGGAAAATATATCAAAAATTCTTGGCTAAAGAAAACAGCAGAACTTAAAGCTGCACTTTTGAGCTTCCTAGCAGTGAAAGCAAACATGGAACCAATACAGTCTAGACTTTATCATCAGATTTCTGTTCCTCACTGCTGGAAAGTAGAATGCCCCAAGGCAGCTTCTCTCTCCTGTCCCCAAAGGTGCAGGTGACTACTTGGCATGTTCTGAAATGTCCTATTCTCAGCAATAATCATAAATGCAATGGAGAAGTCACTACTTTCATGCCTCCCTTCGTTTCTTTTCTTTTTTTCATTTAGATCGTGGCAGTGATGGGTGTTCAAGGAACTGAAAAGATCATTGTAACTAAAGTAAGCACAATGTTATGTTCCTGCAAGCCAACTGGTCACTCTAACCTGGACATTTTACTATAGGAATAGAATGGGAATGGAACCAGTATGGACTTAACTGTGTTCCCCAAAATTCACACATTAAAGCCCAGTTTGACTGCATTTGAGCCTTTAAGAAGTAATTAAGATTAAATGAGGCCATAATGTGTCTGGAGTTTGTTCCTTCTGGAGGGATCATGGTCTTGCTGACTTCATGAATGAAGCCGCTGACCTTCGCGGTAAGTGTTACAGCTCTTAAAGGTGGTGCGGACCCAAAGAGTGAGCAGCAGCAAGATTTATTGTGGAGAGTGAAAGAACAAAGCTTCCACAACGTGGAAGGGGACCCAAGCAGATTGCTGCTGCTGGCTAGGGTGGCTAGCTTGGCTAGCTTTTATTCCCTTATTTGTCCCCACCCATGTCCTGCTGATTGGTCCATTTTACAGAGTGCTCATTGGTCCATTTTCCAGAGCACTGGTTCCAGAGCACTGATT
This sequence comes from Gorilla gorilla gorilla, assembly GCF_029281585.2. Taxonomy (NCBI): domain Eukaryota; kingdom Metazoa; phylum Chordata; class Mammalia; order Primates; family Hominidae; genus Gorilla; species Gorilla gorilla. The sequence continues at coordinate 98,405,990 of NC_073240.2, read as the reverse complement.
GGTCCATTTTACAGAGCACTGATTAGTCCATTTTACAATGTGCTGATTGGTCGATTTTACAAACCTCTAGCTAGCCACAGAGAGCTGATTGGTGCGTTTTTACAGAGTGCCGATTGGTGCATTTTACAAACCTCTAGCTAGCCACAGGGTGCTGATTTGCGTTTTACAATCGTAGCTACAGAGTGCTGATTGGTGCATTTTACAATCCTCTTGCAAGACAGAAAAGTTCTTCAAGTCCCCACCTGACCCAGAAGTCCAGCTGGCTTCACCTCTCAGTAAAGGTTGGCTGTAAACCAATATGACTGGTGTTCTTGTGAGAGGAAGAGACACCAGGGACACACAGCAAGAGACATCAGGGTGGTTGTCTGCAAGCCAAGGAGAGAAGCCTCAGGAGAAACCAATTCTATTGACACCTAGGTCTTGGACTTCAGCCTTCAGAACTATGAGAAAGAGTGTGTTCCTCAGGCTCTCTTTTCCCAGGATATTAACAAGTATGTTGCAAAAGTGGACATCAATAGAGTTTGAGAAATAGTGAGTTGCACATAATTTACCAGATTTCTTCATGCATTGGAGTTGCTATTATAGGAATATCATAGAAAGAGTTTCCCAAATAGTAAATGAAAGCCAGTTTTGGGGACCATCTTAGGTTACTTGTTTTTCTTGTAAAAATTTTGCACCCATGGTTCGCTGGTTTAGGGACAGTCATTTTGATTTTGTCCCCTATGCTGGTCTTCACCATCATGGAAACCAGACCTGGGAATGTCTCTTAAAAAAGTGAGACAAAGAAAATGAATATGGCTAAGAAATATGAGTAAAGTTCCAGGCAATTAGGAGGGAGGAAGCTGAAGGAAAGGGTTGAGAACTTGGCTTTGAAATCAACCATAGGTTTGACTGAATGCACCATTTTATTCTACGTCATCCCTTAATTCTGTGTAATTGAACTTTGGTTCCTTATATATAAAATGGGGTGATAATTCCCTGGTCAAATTAAATGCTCAACAAGTAGGGGAGGTCAATGAACAGAAGGGGGTGGCCAAGGAGGGAAAGAGGTATACCAAGGACCACAGAACAGCCCACCTGGACCTGCTGTTGCTGGTGATTATTCCCTGTGCACACCTTAGCTATTTTAAAGTCACAGGCTGCTGGAGTCTATGCATTCTTAAATCAGGAACTTAAGTCAGTTCTTGTAACATAATGTATGTACTCCCATGGGTTTATGCATTTCTGATGAACTGACCAGTGGGTACACACTGAAAGTGTTACATACTTTCTCATGCCTCCATAACCTTTCCACCTGCTACTTTTTCCGCCTGGAATTTCCTTTTCCATGTGCCCTCTCTGCCTGACAACTTTCTACTCCGGCTCCACACCTTGACTCAAGCATCACCTCTTCTCCGAGGCATCCCCCAAATCTTGAGGGTGAAGTCAGGCACGGATTCTCCTGCACTCTTCTTCACCAGGTGCCTTCCATGAGCACAATATTCCTACCATAGCTTCATCATCTTCATGTCTCCCCAGCACAGGCCCAGACACACACGGCGTGGAAAACGGAAGCATGTGCCTTGTGCTGTGCGTCCTTGAGCTTCTGCACAGCGCCTCCCGGCACGCGACAGATGCTGTGGTTTTGTTGTTTTGTTTTTGTTTTGATTTGCAGTAAGGTATGTTTGTTTTTAGTTTTCCGGATTTTTTTTTCTTTTTGATGTATTTTTTTTGAATATGTGAATCACATATGTGGTTTCTAAATCAAAACTATTAACAAGCCTATTGTTGAAAGACAGAATAAAGTAATCATTGTTTTCAAAACCTCAAACTGGAACACGTAATTTTTTATTTTAACTCTTTTTTAAAAATTATACTTTAATTTCTGGGATACATGTGTATACATGTGCCATGGTGGTTTGCTGCACCCATCAACCCGTCATCTAGGTTTTAAGCCCTGCATGCACTAGGTATTTGTCCTAATGCTCTCCCTCCCCTTGCCTCCCAACCCTCGACAGGCGCCGGTGTGTGATATTCCCCTCCCTGTGTCCATGTGTTCTCATTGTTCAACTTATGAGTGAGAACATGCAGTGTTTGGTTTTCTGGAACACGTAATTTTTTTACATGTCCATGTATCTGTATAAAATTTCTTCCAAAGCAATGCACATTAAACTAGGCTAGTTATATATTTAATACAAGTTCTTCACTGAAAAAATAATTTGTGCAAAATCAGGCCTGTCTTGGTTTCAGGTGGCCATTCGTTCAATGTATGCCTACATCCCCCTGTCGTATGTAATACAACCTGGTCCTGACCTTGCCACATTCACATCACATTCTCCTGTTATCTGAAAGGCCATGATGGGGTCCTGCCTCAAGTAAAAATAGAGTGCATTACAGCCTCTGAAGGAAACAGGCTGTAACTGTTAATAACAATCAGCTCTTCCCTTGATAGCCACATTCACTATGAAACCATTTTCCTTAGATACATGTTGTAATTTAAGGGGTCTGAGCTCATGCAGAAGTCTAGGCATAAATCCTACTAATGGTTTCATCCCTAGGGAATCCCTGCAATGTTCCCTTGGCAATGCTTCTTCTTTTCTTTGCACCCACAAGAAGCCTGGAAGTGACCACTTTCTAGAGCCATAACTTTCAGGCCCACCTGGCCACTGCAGTTCCTGCCAGCTGCCTCCCCCAGATCCCACAGCCTTGGTTGCCCTAGGAAGAAAAAGTTCGTCCAGAAAGCCTACATGGAGACTCCAGTTACCACTAACATTAATCACACGTGCACACTGCCCTGTACCTGCTCTGGTGGGATTTACTTACACATTATTTTCTACCCAACTGAGCAGAACCATTCCTGAGAAGTACCCCATATTCCAAATCCTCACAGTTCTCTCTTGATCCTTTTAAATTCATTTACAGAAGAAATATTTGTTTTACCTTTTTACATTTTGATCTCATAACACTTTCAGGAAATTTACAATTTCTTATCAGCATAGTGATTTAGAGATAACAAAATGCTTTCAAATACCACACCTCTGGTAATGCTCATGACTACACAGAAGAAAGAATTCTTTTGAGGAGGAAATACAAGTTTAGAGAGATTAAGATATTTGCCCAAAGTCAAATGGCTGGCAAAGGGTGAAACCTTAATGCAAACTCAGTATCTTTAACTCTATTTCTGGTTTTCTTATTATCCAACCCTTTTGTCTACTTTTCAGATGAAGTTCAAGGGTAAAACTACAAAAGAGTACGGAAGGAGGCATTTGTTGGAGAATGTTTTCAGTGAATCATTTGTTTTGGAAATATCTACCATGATGCTCTATTATGTCTGTGAAATGAAGATTAGAATTGCACTTATTGCTTCTCTGATAACTTGCTTACCGAAACTATCAATTAGTCTAGGTAGCTAACATTTTCAGACACTGGCAGAAAAGTAAGCATTCACTGCAAGGTCTTCTTCCCAAGTCTGTGTCAGATTCTGAGCCAAAACAAGAAGTTACGTACAATCATGAATGTATGCAGCATTGCTACTTAACTAGAAATATGCATCAGGAGAGTCAACAAAATAGATGTGGACTGATAGACTTGCGTATAGAAGAAAAGGCTTCACTCTGAAGCACTTCAACCTGTAACCATCTGGGAAATGCAATGGAAGGAAAAGTGGAGGGATTTCAGTATTTGAAATGTCCAAGGGACAGTGTTGCTGGGCTTTTCTTACCTTACCCGCTGCCAGGTCTCAATTATGTTTAATTCCATTTGTTCTGGCCTTGCTTATTTCTTAAGAGCAAGTGATACATACACGTAATTTTTTCCTTGAGGGTAGGCTGCTCAAAGAACAAGCAGCAATTCATGCAAAAGCAACCCCATTGAAAGCACATATTTCAGGGAAGGACACTTAACCACAGACCCAGTGCTGTGATTTGTAAACCAACGTGTTGCTTCCAGATGCGTCCAGCGGAGTGAGAGTCAGATCCTGGCTTTGCCTTTGAGTCACAAGTTTATCAGAGCCTGCCTGAGGTCATTACTCCTGAGGTGACTGTCTTGTAACTAAGGAGATGCTACAGGCAAGTGGAGCCTGTCGTGTTCCATCTCCTCTCTGGGCCTCAGCCTGTGTCTGCAGGTGTTTCTCTCTATTGAATCTCCCTGGGGAATCCTTGGCTTCACAGCAAAAGCCGGCTGAAGTGAAAGTGATTTGATTTGGATCCTATTACAGGCACTTTACCTCTTCTATTTCCGTGATAATAGCAGATTGGAGTCGATTATTGTACTGGGAGGGGAGTTAATGTGATGTCGAGAAACATTGGGAAGACTGGCACAAGGGGAGAGGGATAGATAAAAAGTTTAGCCCAGATTGAAACGGGTGGTACAGGCCAGTGCAGCCACCAGTTAAGCATCCACCTAGAGTCGTTGTGGTGTTCTGCAGAGGGTCAGGATCACTTCCCTTACTGGTGCTGGTGAAGGGATAGAGGGTATAGCGGCTACTTGGTTTAATTGAACCAAGCCTTCGTGCCCTCCTAGTCCTTTTGCCCTGTCCTCTGCAGCTTTCCGTAGGCTATGCTGCTTCTCTGTTAGCCCCAGGGCTGCAGGACCCTCACACACTGGTGGCCTGCAGTCCTTTTCCCAGGAGGGCAAAGGATACTGGCCTTGACAAACTCACCTGTGATGGTCACACCAATCACAAAGAAATCTGGACTTATTTTAAAAGAACTGCTTTATGTTGCTTCACAAAAGAGAGAGGAAACATTGAAAAATTTCCAAGCACTCCTGCTAGGGAACCAGGCACTATCTGCAGGAATGCTTGTCAGGCCTCTTTCCCTGTGGCCCTCACATGTGTCCAGCAACAGAAATCAGCAACCTCGGGTTAGAGAAACATGACACAGCCGATAAGACACCCCTAATAGGAAGAACAAACAACGTTCGACCACTCGAAACTTGAATTTATCAAAAGTAAGTAAATATCACAGTATGATTTATCCCTTGCATTATAATATTTATGCCTGTTTATCCCTTACATTATAATGATATGTCACCATCATAATGATGAACACTGTCAAATATATTGTCTTTGACTAGAATTTTCATTTCTGAAAGTGTATTCCTGCTTTCTGAATGTGTCAGTCTAATGAGATGCATTGTGCCTTTGAGACTAGATTTTCGTTTTCTTTACAGTTATGTAAAATAGATATGCAGAATGTTATTTCAAAGGGTGATAGAGCAAGATAGGGAAGGAATCTTTATTCGCTTTTGCTTTTGTCTTAACTTTGAAATATGATATACATACAGAAAAGCACGTTGCATGCGTCTATAAACTACACATACCCAGATTCAGAAAGACAGCTGCACGAGCACTCTAGAAATCACCTTTCTGCCCTGTCTCTATCACCAAAGTTAGGCCTCTGCCTTGACGTCAGACAGCACAGATTGGTTTTGTCTGCTTTTGAACTTCAGTGGAATCATACAGTATGTGTTCTTTTGTGTCTGACTTCCTGCACACACCATCATGCTTATAAGATTCACACATATTGAATATAAGTGTGGATGGTTCATTCTCCTTCTGACAGTGTCTTTTGTGTGAATATTTATCCAGTCTCATGTTTTGGGCATGTGGGTAGTAGCCAAATTCTGGCCACTACAAAGAGTGTTGTCCATAGGTAAACATAGGTAAGCATTTCTACCGGGTGTATTCTGAGGAATATAATTGCTTTGTCACAGGGTAGGGACATGCTCAGCTTTAACAGCTACTGCTAAACAGTTATCCAAAGCAGTTGTGCCAGTTTTCACTTCCACTGGGAGCATATGATAAGAAGCCTTGGTTGCTTTGCATCCTTCCAATATTTGGTATTTTCTCTTTTTATAAGTTTTGCCATCATGCTTGGTGTGTAGGGTATCTCATGTGGGCTTAATTTTGATTTACCTGAAGATTAAAACATTGAGTACTTTTTTACATATGGTAACTACTTAAATAACTATTTGGATATTCCCTTTTGTTAAGTGTACATTCAAGTAATTTGCCAATTTGTATATTAGATTGTCTCTGTTACCACTTTGCAGGGGTTCTGTACATCTCCTAGATACGAGATTTTCACGCAACATATGTATTGCAACCATATTCTTCCACTCTTTTGATTTTGTTCTATTTATTCAACAGTTGCCTTCGATTAATAGGTGTTTGTAATTTTAATATAATCTGATTCATCCCGTTTCTTCTATGAAGTTACCACTTCATGTTCTGCCTAAGAAAGCTGTCACTATTCAAAAAGATCATGTTTCTGAACAAACTATCTTGTGGCAAAAATAATGTGAACTTTTCTTGATTCTGTCACGTATTTGGTTGTTGACTGTACCACAAACTGGTTTCATTAGGCCAGTGTGAAATTTCCCAGACTTTCTGAAACAGTGGAATGTACCCATTTTACTCATCTTGAAAGGGAATGTATCATAGAACAACAACACGTTAGCTGACTGAAAAAAGGCAGAAGTAAAAAAGTGGACTTATCTCTAATTCTGCACTGGCTTCACTCTGAATCACATATTTAAGATGAAGATTTTACACAGCACCTCATTTAAGTAAACACAATAATTGTTGAGTATTACTATCAGCACTAATACGGATACATGTAACTAGTGCCTTATAACTTGCAAAGTAAAACCTCACTTAATTGGACACTCACAACAATCCTGTAAAAGGGGCAGTTGTTTTCTCTTGTTTCTGCTGTCTAGTGTTTCCTGTAATATATTATACCAGTATTTGCTGAGCTCCTACAATGTTTCAGACACTGTACTGAACACTGAAAATACAGCAGACAAAAGACAGATGACAGTTCCTGTCCTCATGGAATTTTTATTCTACTGTGGAGAGACTGAGAATTTAAAATAAATAAGAAAAGCCTTGTATTCTAGAAGATGGTAAGTGCTCTGGAGGAAAATAAAGCAGAGAATGAAGTTACAGAAAGATGAAGAGAGAAAATACAATGTTCACAAAGATTGACAGGGACACCTTACTGAGACTTGACCAGGAGCAAGAACAAGGCAGCATGAAAGAATAGCAAGGTATGAGCAAATGAAAGGAGGGGAGGAAGGGAGGAATGCAGGGAGAGAGGGAGGGAGAAAGGGAGGGAGGGAGGGGGGGAAGGAAGGAAAGGAGGAGGAGAGGGAGGAAAGGAGACAGAAAGGCCCGATTCATGGTCAGGACAGTGTTTGAAGAGCTGTGTCAGCACAGCTGGGAGTTGGAACAGAGAGAGGGAGGGAGGGAGGGAGCCTAAGAGGTCAAAGGGGGCAAGATTTGGTGTGACATAGGAGGCCATGGTATGAACGTTTGAGTTTTACTCTGAGAGCATCTTTGGAGGGGAGGAATGGTTTGGGAGGCTGACCCTGGCTGCTACGTGAAAAATGACTGTGGCATCGAGGGTTGGCTATGATAGCCTAACTAGGAAGCAAATGTAATAGTCTAGGTGAGAGTTGATGAGGGCAGCACTGGAGGTGGTAAGACGCTAGATCTATTTTGAAGGTATTACCAACAAGATTTACTGAGATATTAGATGTGGGATGTGACAGAATAAAAATACTCAGAGATAACTGCAAGAATTTGGGCATAAGCAAGTGGAAGGATGGAGTTTTCACACACGGAGATGGGGAAGACTGTGGAAGAATGGGTATAGGAGGAAAGATCAAGAGTCCAGCTTCTTGACTTCGCTCCTACTCGGTTCTCCTTGAAATCGTTTTACTTCCCAAATATCAACCTCTAAAAGTTTTCTTTTGCCCTCTGACTGGTACCCTTGATATCCACATGCCAAACCAGCATTGTATCTATTACACAAAAAAGACATTCCAAATACAAGAAGACTGTTAGTGTTGAATCTGCCAAAAGTGATGCATTTCTTTGTTTATTCACTTGTAATATTAGAATGTATGAAATGCTGTCTGTTATGTATGCAGATTGTCAGACTAGAGAGATAAGAACTTATGGGAAAAATTCCCTAATAGTTGTGAAATGGACTATTGGATAAAATGCTCCCCTAAATGATACAATCTAAGTTGAAAATAATGTTTCTGTATTGCAACAGCTTTTCTCCATCCAACTATAGGGGGAAAATACAAATGGCAGGATATTCACTTTATTTTAAATATTAGAAATCAGTATTTCTAGAGTTATGTGGCTAAGTCTCCTTCTGAAGATATATGGTCTAGTTGCTCATATATTTCCTCATTTAGTAGTTTATATGAAAACATGTCAAGGGGAAACAAAGATGGTTTTGCCCTGATGTTCTCAGCCTTCAAACCTTTTCCATAACTAAAGTTGAATAAAGAGTCATGTATTATCATGCAGTGTGTGTGCATGTGTGTTTCTCTGTGTGTGTTCTTGGTCTACAGGACGTTCTTTGCTTGGTGGGATATACTTGTAGATGGAAAGTGTTGCAGAGCCTATCTGGATGCTCACAACTCCTCATCTATCCCCATCTTCCCAACAGATATGGAAAGACATCATTTTCCAACCTCCCTTTACAGTGAGTTGGGCCACAATGCTGGGTTCTGACCAGTGGAATAAAAAGACGATGTGTATCACTTTTTAGTTCTGGTCAAGTCATTATTATAACATAGACAGAACCATTAATTTTGATCCAGAACCTATGAATAGACAGTTGCATATACAAGTTCCCATCTTTGAGGACCTCTAACTCTCATGCCGAGAAACACACCTCATAACTATAGACAGAGTGCATTGCTGAAGGCCCTATTGGCCGTGTGTGTAAAGAACTATGGGACCCCGAAAGAGGAATGATTTGGTTTTCTTTCTCCTCTAGGAATTGAATAAGTGAAGAAAATTTCCAGAAATAAATGACATCTGAGAAAGAATTCGGTAGGTGGAAATGGAGAGGAAGGGACAGAGGAATGGAAGTGTGAAAATTTAAAATAATGCAAATAGTTTGAGATGAACCAAACTAAGGGAGCTTCTTTGAATGCTAATTATTAAGCTATTGTCTCTTAGATTCAAGTTCACCTTCTGGTGTCCCGCTCTGTGATGGTGGAGTGAAAAATTTATTTCCCCCTTGTCAGCTGACTTCCTGTTAGGTTTTGATAAGGGGCACTAGAGGAAAACTAGGAAGCAAGAGAAACAGGGACGGGATTTTCTTCTTTCTGTTTGCTTCTGGTTCTTGCAAGGGTGACACCAACAATGACTCTTCACCATGACTGTACCATTTGATTCAAGCCCAACTACTTTCTCCACCCCAGCACCATCCATACCTCAAGTGCACCAGCACCAAGAAAAATAGTGCCCTCTAAGGACTCAATTCCAGATGTGTAGAGCTTCCTCCGCTTGTAGGTTATGACAACCCATTTCTTTTCCCTGTCTTCCCCAGTTCTGTGGGTGGAAGCTCGTCTGGTGTTAGCATCTCTGAGCTATTTCATTCTTTTTATTGCTCTTTCAGTCCTCCGACACCTATGTAATTGATATTAAATTATGTCTGTTGAAATACCTGGTGTGGTCTTTGCTTCCCTGACTGAATCCTGATGACACAGTGCTGCACCTAAAAAGTGTCTGAAGTGCCAGCTGCGTCATAAAGGAAAGGCAAAGGGTGAGGGTGGAGAAATCTTGAGGTAGAAACAGAAGAGGTGTGGTCAAGCCAAGGGCATGCCTGGGAAAGGAAATAGTGAAGCTAGAGGGTCCATTTGGGTTTATGACTTGGAAGCAAAATCAGCTGGCTTCAGTTCCATAAATAAGTACAATGACAAACACAGAAAATGAAGTGGGAAAGCTGAGTGAGGTGTGTGATAAAGACCTGATAAAGTTGAAATTTTGTACAGAAGTAATGCGTGGCTTAAGGTTGTGCAGGTAATCGTGAAGCATGTCTTTGTTTCTACTCTGGGGCTGTGGATTTCAATAAGGTCCCTGGAGGAAGAAACAATGGCCAACAAGGGAAAAGGGAGTCAGTAAAGGGACAGGGATAGAACACAGAATCACTCAAGGCCAATTCATCATTAGGAGACGATTAAAAGGACAAGCTGGCAAATGCCTATATAGGGCTCTGCCACAGGCCTGAGATAATGAATGGCTGAGGGTGACTCCATGGGACTTCTTAAAATTAATTCAGCTGTCAAGGAAGAGGCAGGGTGATGTAAGCTGTAGGAGTGGGGTAATTTATGAGATTTTGGAGAGTTTTTAGCTTGATTTTTCAGTAATATCTGTAGGAAGGTCAAGGACAAAAACTCTATACATGTAATTTTTAAAATTAAATGGTTTCTTAAAAAGGCAGACGGGTATGGTTGTTATAAATCAGCTGAATAGCATATTGGCATGATGTGGGGTGTTGTTAAGGGCATATAAATAAATTTACTGAAATCCATGCTTAAATTCTGTCTGGATACTGTAGTGTATGACTATATTGTAGTTAAAACTGCTCAGCAAGGAGCCTTTTAAAACTCCCATCTCTGATTTTCTTTCTCATTTTACAGTAGCTGCATACCTTCGACGTGTAACACATTGTGATCACTATATGGACATTACCTTCTAATAAAGAAGGAAACAATTGGCCAAGTTGAGACATTTCTAAGCATTTAGTAAACATTATAAAGAGCAAAGTTAAAAGGCATATGACAAGTCTAGAAAAATACTTTCAATATGAAAAATTGTTAACCATGTTTACTTCTTTAAATCAGTGAGAGAGGTGAAGGAAGGGAAAGATATCTATTTTAGAATGCATCCCTTTGCATTGTTTCAATTTTCAACCTACAGCTGTCTTACTCTTCTAATTTAAAAATATTAATAGATAGTTTAAAGGAAAGTTATGTAACAAAAATGTATCATGGGATTTCCAAAAAAACATACTACTTTTGGCTTTGAGAACAAGGAAAATTTTATGTAATAAATAGGCAGCATTTGATCTGCGTTTTGCAGAATGGATAGAATTAGATTGTCAAGTACATAACAAATAAAAGATCCTTCAGAAAGCAATAACATCATGATAAGCAAGGCAGATGTGTGGCATTTAGAAGAAATGGGCTGTGAATAATGGAAGTAACTCCAGTTGGGCTAGAAGAGCCAATTACAGAATCCAGACTGTTCAGGTCGTGATTTCCAGAGGATATCAGTTAGGAGTCAACATCAGTTTTCTAGGTGGGAGATGATGCTAATGTGGACTAGGATGTAGTAGCAGACATATGTTAAAGGATTTGGGATATATGTTTGCTGATGGACTGGATATGGGCTGTAAAGAAATAAAAGAGTCAAGAATAACTTCAAATTATTTTGTCCAAGGCTACTGGATAATGGTTGGTGCTGTTTATTGAGAAGGGGATCGCTAAGGGTAAGGCATATTTCCTGAGGGAAATCAAAAGGTCAGTATTGGATGTGAAGTTTGAAATACCTATTAGCGAATCAAATGAAAATGATGTGTAGGCATTTGGGTTTAGTCTGGGATTCAAAGATGTTCAGGAATGGAGGAAGAATCTGAAAATCGTCAGCTTATACCTGGCATTGGAAGTCGTGGGAATGGGATAATTTACCTAGGAAGAGAAGATAATTTGTGGTTTGTGAGGCTCTGTGAACATGTGAAAAACTAGAAAGTTCAGATCCACACTGAGGTGCAGGTGGCTTTAGAGAAAAATAAAATTTGAGAAGATTTTTTAAAAGGAAAAAATAAAATGTATGAACAAACAGCAATTAAAATAGCCTAGCAATAGATGTAGCACTGATGAGGAAGTTGAGTGACTGAGAACTTAAATAACTTGACCAAAGTCTTACAAACAAGCCTCAAATCCAGATCTCTCTGACTTCACGTCTTGGATCGTTTTCACCATAGATAATAGACTATGAAAACCTTACTGCAGAACCAAAAAAGCAGCCAGGCCAGGGAAGATAAGGATTGTATCCTTATATAAAAAGCAAGACAAGAGTAGAAAATTAACTCATGACTCCAACGGTCTACCACAAAAGTCTTTAATGAGTCTCTTAGTGAAATAGAGCAGACAATTAAAAGAGAGAGTATCTGAAATACCATAAAGGTCTCTAAGGTAACTTTTAGCAAGCCTCTTTCCAGATTGCTCTAAATGGTAAGGAGTAGTCCCCATTAATTATTTGTTTTTGGAATCCAAGACCTCCTTTGGCACACCATGCTAAACGTAAAATTACTCAGCTGGTGAGGGACACAGGCAATTTCAAACTCTTTACTTTTTCTTATAGCATATACAAGAATAAATATGAAAGGAATAGAGTATAAATAAAAATCAGTAGGCTAAAATTAGTTGCATATACAAGAACCAGCCCAGATGGATTAAACATCTAAATGCCAAAAACAGAGGCTTCTAATTTCAGCTTGGACAAGTAGAGAGCCAAAAAAATAAAAATAAAAAACACACAGAGGCTGTCATCCTTGCAACCAGAAAATCTTGATATGGAGCAAAGTAACAACTTTTTAGGAACCTATCTAAAAATCAAAGTCACAGGACAAAAGCCCATTCCAAAATCTGAAAAGAGAAAGGCAACTGCAAAGAGATATGGATGTCAAACAAAGCAATAACAACTCTTTAAAATGAAGAAGAGAGAAAATAAAGACTTAAAACTCTAAGAGGGGATTTTGATAATAAGAAATATTATAGAATACTATCGAAAATCTGCTCCCGAATTACTTAATAGCAAAGGGGAAAAAAGTGACTGTATAACGCAATAGTCAGACAACACTTATGACTGGTCTGAGATGTGCAGAGAGCACAGCATCTCTCATATATTATTTTGAACTGAAATGCATGACCTGAATCCCACCATGAAGAAACATCATACCAATGCCAAACACAAAATATTCCATTCTCAAAAAATGCCCATGCTCTATTAGACTAAAAATTAGAATTAAAACATAAATTTTCTTCTTATTGTATTAAGTATGTGCTTTTGTACTCCAGTATGGTTAGGACCAAGTTAAATTTTAATTCAGTCCCTGTTCACATGAGGGGGAATATGTAGATTTATAAAGTCTGAATTCTTAAAGTCTTATTGTATTGAAAATTTTATGATATTAGGCTGTAACTAATGAAAGCAACCTACACATATTAAACGGAAAAAAATTAAATTAGGACTTTCTTATTTAGCAGAATTCTCTTAGTTCCGTCATTGTATGTTGGCCTGTTAACAATAGCATTTTTTCTCCATTACCTTGTTTACTTTCTCAAATGTAGGATGGGTGCAGTTGGGAAAGCTGGGGTTAAAAATCTCATGGCAAATTCTCATTTCCACTAGCAGAAGAAAAGATGGATATAGCACAAATCACTATGTACAATTTCTGGAAGAGCGTAAAGGTAATTTAATATTATTATGAAAAATACCTGTATAATGGAATCATTTGTGCTATTATAGCAGGTCTAGAAATATAAAATAATGTGAAGAGAAAGTGACCTATTGTTGCAACCTTACATTACAGAGATATTACTATGCCCCAGCCAATCATTTTTCATCTAGCTAAATTTAAATAATAAATTAGAAATAATATATTCATTCATAGCAATAAATAACCATAAAGAAGATTTCAAAACTAAACATTTGCAAAGTAAATTTATTAAAAAATAGGATATTTCTATGTATTTATTTGAATTACTATATAAATCAGTGGCTTCCCCCTTTATTCTAAACATGTTTCTTTTAGGGTGTATAATAGGTGAGTTATGTGAGGTACAGTTACAAAGAAGCTATCTTCTCTAAATTTTGTTGTATTTATTTTTTTCTTAATATTCTTTAGAAAATTTCAATGGATAACCTTTATAGGAAATATACATATATTCAAGAATGCAAGCAAATGTTTTCATGCTCATCTATTTATACAATATATTTGAAATGTACACAGAATTTATCAATATCAGTGTTTAAAATGCCCTGAGACACACATTATTTTTCAGAATATAAGATAGTTTACAATAGTTCCTTCTTTTAGTCATTAGTCAATAGATGTAAAACTATTGCTTTGCTATTTGAGATGCTGCATAATTTACGGCAACCTGGAAGGGCAGCGGATTTGCCTGTGGTGTTCAGGGATTGGCTCTCTTCCAGGTACAAGTGTGCCTCAACAAGGCAGCCTGAGCGGGACTGCTGGCATTCTCCTCCCTACCTCCGAGGCAAAGAAGATTCCAGAGCTCCTCTGAAGGTCCCCCAGAGGTCTGGCTTCTCAGGTTGTTATGGGAACTATTTCTCACAAAAGAAACCCAGAAGTGACAGTTTCTAAATTCAAAGAAAGAAATGAATCCTGTTTGCCAGCCAGGTATAGAAATTTGCTTACTGCCTTTCTTGCAGTTGGGAGATGTTTGCAGAGATGAGAAGGACTCGTTTCCCTTGAAAAAAAGTGGGAGTGCCAGTAGGAAGTCAAAATGGCGCCATTGCTTTTCTACCCATGCAAAATAGTAAATGAATTATTTATTACAACGGCATGGGGTAATGTACTATGTATTGCTCAGAAGAATATCATGGACTTGGTGAAATTTGATAAAAACACAACTCTCTGCTTCACACTGACTTCCTTGAGTCCCCTGAGCCCTTTCCAGACTCCCTGCTGTGCTGCTTTGCAGACTTCCCTTCCCCCTTAGAATAATCTCTCCCGACACATTCATTATGCTCATTTTATTTCTTCCTTCACTCCTGTCCTCAAATCTCAACTATTTTACTGGGGTTTTCACAGTAAAAAGCAACGAAAAAATTTATTTATATTTTTTACTCTATCCCAGCTCAAATGACAACCTCCTCTCCTGTGTCTTTCTCCTAATCAACTTATTTAACTTATTTGGATGAAGATTTTCCTGACATGACTAATTTTGCTTTCTGCAGAGCATGTAATAATTTTGTTTCTATCCAAATCTATTAAATGATAATGTTTATAGTTTTGAAAAGGATGAATTTGCTCTTCCAGGTCAGACAATAATGTTTAGTTCGGGGAGTGCATGGAGAGAAATTGAATTCATTAATAAGCAAAGATACCTCTGAAACAACAGAAACGTATAGCAGTAATTCTCCACTCAGTATTAGAGAATCAACAGTCTATTTATATTTATTAGACACCATCCTCTCATACTTTTTCTATAATAAAACTTATAATTTGAATTCACACCACAAAATACCCAAATCTGATATTTTTCAACTAAGTTCAAGTGAACAAATAGTTTTCATCTATAGCACCTTCTGTATCTACATTCTCACCTCTTGTTTGCTACTCAAAACATATGACCTTTCTTTACATTTAGAACAATTGCAGGATCTCATCAGCAGGCCCTCCTCCATCTTATTCCTTGTATTAATATCAATCCTAGAATTTATTTATTCAAAACTTACTTAATGAGACCCTCCTATGTACCAGACACTGTATAACTTACTGAAAATGCAGCAGTGAAAACATCTGTCTTTCCTGCAGCTTGCATTCTAATGGGGAGAGGCATAAAATAAAGAAGGAAACACATATTTCTATAAGAGATTCGAGAAGAGATCAGTGCTTGTCCTGTGAGGGAAATAAAACAGGCATTGTGAGAGACAGTGGCAAGGAGAATGGGGGTAGCTACTTTAGATGTGAGAGTTAAGAAATGACTCTGTAGATTGCCTTTGCTTCCTTGTGGAGAATCATAAATGAGAATGGCCAGAAGCACTAGAAGTTCTACTGCAATAGCCCAAGTAAGAGATCTTGGTGGTGTGTTCAGGGTACCAGAGGAAGCAGTGAGAAGTAGTCAGTGGGAAATTAGAAGGTCAGGGGTACAAATCAAGACTTCCTATTTGGACATGCAAGGTTTGAGATGCCAATTAGAGAAGTGAATAGATCTGAGAGATATGTAAGAGTTGGGAATTACTTAAATGGTGATCTGAGAGTGAAGGGGAAGGGATTATGACACCCAGCTTTCTGTCTTGTAAGCTGGTTGAAGAAAGGTGCTGTTCACTGAACTGAGGACCACAGCTGGAAAAGGGGGTTTTGCCCAAGGGCAAATGGGACAAGCTCTATTTTGAATATGATGGGGTTGAGATTTGTGTGAGTTTCAAGAAGTTCAAAGGTCTGGCAGGTATGGATCTGTAGCACTGGAAGGTGTCAGGGATAGAAAACCAGATTTGGGTACCAGTACCATGTAGATGTTAGCTACAATCATGAGGGTAGATGAGGGCCTCCAGGCACTACCTTATATCCCCTCTTGTTCCTATAGCCCTATTTCCTGAAAAATATGTGTTCATATTTCCCATTTGCTAACCTTCCAGTTGCCTCTTGACCCACCATATGAATGAGAGGATGAGTAATGTCCCTTCACTTGGCAAAACAGTTCTTTACCCCACCAGTCACAAAGTTGCTAAATCGAGGAAAGGATTTTTCAGCCCTCATGTTGACTCTTGGAACATTTGATCCTCAGTCACTCCTTCCTTGTCCTTTGATTTTCATGACACAGCATATTTCCAATTCTTCTCCTGCTTTCTTGCTGTACCCTCTCAGATTGCTTTGTAGGCTCATCCATCCACCTAGTCTTGCATATTTGAAGTCTTATCATGTGCTTCTTCTCATCTTGCTCTATTCCGTTTCCCAAAACATTCTAAGTGCATGGCCTCAATTATTGGGGCTTCAAATGCCAAAGACTCACAGTCTTATATATGCATCCAAAGAATCCCCTCATGCCTTTAAATCCAAATATCCAACTCTCCTGTCTTCATTTGAATGATCCAATATCATTCAACCTCGACATAAAAGTTTAATATTTTTTTCAGTGTTGGCTGAATGTTCAATGAATGATACTACCATGCAACCAGTTATACAAGTCTGGAGCTTCTCTCTGATTTTCTCTTCTTCACATTCAGAACTATCCAATCCACTGCCCAATCCTTTCCATTTTATGTGCAAAATATTTCTCAAGTCCATTAATTTGCCCACATCTCAAATACCATTTCCAAGCTGCCATACTTTCTTTTTTGCAATATTTATTTCTCACAGCCCATCATCCCCACAGCAGCACACATATTTTTTTCAGAGGAAAAACTGGATTCTGTCACCTCCCTGTTTAACACTATTGAAAGGTTTCTCACTACTCATAAGGAAACACCAAAATCAAGGCAGGACCACATACTCTGGCCACTGACTATCTTTCCAATTGCACACCACACTTTCCTCCTTCTCATTCCCTCTGTTCTAGCTCCAGTGGCTTTTTCTGGACTTCTGATAAGCTAATATTCTTTCCACCAGTGGTCTTTTACACATGTTGGTGCATCTGTTGGTAACCTTCCCTCCAATCCCATCTAGTTTTCTGCAGCCTTTAAATGTCAAGCAGTATAACATTTAAAGAATGCTTTTCAAGAAACATGTATTTCAAGAAAGCCTAAGAATTCCCTCACCCCTGGTTGAGGTCATATTTCTTCATTACCTCTTTCCACAAAGCCATTTTCCTGTATGCTTTGTTGCTCACTTTTATTCTGTCTCTAGATATCTTTAAATGCTCATTACTGTGTTTATTTGATGAAGTTCTATCTGCTCCACTAGACTGAAGGCTCCATTAGAACAGCTAAGTCATATGCTCATATGCTCTTGCTTTCTCCTGAATCCCAAGCACCTACTCCAATGCTTAGCACATAGTATGTACTCATTAAACATTGCTTCTATAAATGAATGAACTCTGGAGTAAATGTTGTTGAAAGAAGTAAGGCAGTAGTATTTTTCTTCAACATGGATAAGTGTTTTCTGGATTTCTGGAGTAGTTCACATAATAGTCATTATAAGAGGACAATAATTTTTGAGAATGCATTGTTAATGCTGATTGTCAGAAATGTATAGGGTGGCTTCAAGCTTCTCTAGTGTAAGGACAGGCACATACCCTATGAGATGTATACAAGCTAGCTGAAAGAGCAGTGACGCATTCAACAAAATCTGATCTACCTACCTCTTTGCTGACCCTCTAGATCATATCCATTTGGCCTAATTTCCCCGTAATCCTTTACTTTAGATCTGCCCATGATATTTTGACTATTACCTTTTAGGTCTTAGAGGCCACATCCTTGACCTCGGGATCTTATCTACATGACCTATATGGGCATCAAGAGTGGGAAGATAGAAAGATCCTGTTATTTTATCAAATTTAAGGCGGACTTTTACACAGGCCTTCCCCCATAGAGCTACATGAATAAAGGTAACAGAGCACAATGGAATGACAATTATGAAATCTTTTAGTTTAGGTCTTGATCCTCAAGATCTACTCAATGAACATTACTTAACTCAAGATACAATGAGGAAACATCATACGGGCACGTGAAAAATGAAGCACTATCACATAAAGAATTCATGTAAACCTCCAAAGGGTGGAATTTGCTATTTGTTGAGTGCATACCATATTCTGAGCACTTTTTGTGAATTATTTTGTCCTTAGAAATTTCCCATTAAATAGGTACTCTCATCAGTGCCATTTTTACAAGTGAAAACCAAGGTTTATTTTATTTACATGTTTATATTTATTTTTATTTTTTGAGATAGACTCTTCCTTTGTCACCCAGGCTGGAGTGCAGTCATGCTGTCATGGCTCACTGCAGTCTTGACCTCCTGGGTTCTAACTATCCTCATGCCTCGGCCTCCCCAGTAGCTGGGGCTACAAGCATGAGTCACCATGCTCAGCTAATTTTTTATTTTCAGTACAGAAGCAGTCTCACTATGTTGCCCAGGCTGGTCTTAAACTCTTGTACTCAAGTAATCCTTCTACCTAGGCCTCCCAAAGTGCTGGGATTATGGAAAATCAAGGTTTGCAGATATTAGAAACCTCCCTTTAGTACACAGAGTAGCAAGTGAAATTGAACCCAGTGGTCCTAACTACTACACCTCAGTGCCACTCTAGAGAAAAAAAGTGGGGAGAATGAGCAGGTAGACTCGTTGTACCCATGTCTTTACCTCCAGAAAAGACAGAGTAATGCAATTAAATGCCACTGAATTTAGAGTTAGGAAAAAAAATGAGTTTGAGCCTTCACTCTAATCTTCATTAGCTTTGAATTAATCACTTAGGCTTGGAAGGTCACTTTTCTCAAAGGTAAAGTGGGGCTAAGAGTGCTTTTTTCAAGATTGTATTGTGGATTACCACATGACCTAATTACATCACATAACACCTGTGACATCACCAAATCTTCACTCATTGTTTTGTAAATGGCAAAAGCTTGATGTAAGGAGAAAACACTATTAAATAGGTGTGTATTTATGCATCTACATATGTGTGTACATACACATACATGTATATATATACACACACAAATATATATGAGAAAATGCTATTTTAAATTCAATCATTATTAGATAGAGTACACTCCTTCCCTTGCCCAAAAAAAGAGAACTGAATTCCCCAGGCACTTGCCCATCTGTGAATTTTAAACTTTCTGCAACACACTTCACAAGGCCAGTCTTTTTTGTCTCCAAAGCCCACTCTCTCTGCCTGAAGTGGGCAGGCAGGCTGCACACACAGTCCTGCAGAATGGAAGGTTCAATGTGGCTATGGGAAAGCAGCCTGCAAAAACACTTAGGGAAAAAGCATGAAGTCCAATCTCAAAAATTAATGTTAACTTCAGATGTTCAGATTTGAGTACGGAAGGCTCTGGTCTACTTCAGACAGGATCCAGTTATCTCACTTAATAACACAGTTGTAAATCAGAATAAAATTAAAAAGAGATCAAACCCTGTAGACAAATGCTTTGGCTAAATGCCCTCTCTTGTGATCTGAATACCAACTACTGTGTTGTATAGTCATTTATAAAGAGGCTTGGAGGTAGGCAATACTGGGGGGAAAGGGTCATTAATTTCAGCCCACCCAGAAAGGTGTTAACTATGCCCCATCCTTCTGGCTAGATGATAATTAAGCTGCCTCTTTTGTGCCTCCCCAGAGGAGGCATATATACAGTATTCCTCTACAATACAGCTAGTACAGTGCAACTGCAGTGAATCAAATCTTGTTTATCCTAAGGATGGGGTGGGCTCACCCAGCTAGGGGGGTTATTTTTAATTGGGGTTCATAGCACATTGAACACTCTCTTAGATGAAAACTCTGGATGGCTCTGGGGCACATTTGGTTAACTCCCTCCCTGCCAACCCCTACCACTACTCTCAGGCATTACTGAACACCATCCATAAAAAGATTTTCTCTCACTAAAGGTTTAGCACACTTCTCCTGTGCAGGAATTCTCTAAAGTCTTTCCCGAGAACTTATAGTATCTACAGGAGACTGTTGATTAGTCTTCATTTGTTACTTTTACACTTTTGGAGCGTAAATCAATGGTTAGAACCTGACGTTATGCTAAGTATTTCCACATTCATTTTGCACTCTCTGGTTTTCAGGCCCTGGTAGATGCTTAAATGACTCATTCAGTGCAAGAGCCCAGTTCATTGGAAAGCAAAGGGTAGGTTCTTCCCATGAGTGTGGGCTGGGCAAATGCGAAATCTGCGCTGATGACCTCCGGGCAGTTGTTTTGGGTGAATGGAGAAGTGTGCCTTGGATTTGATTGAATTTTGCTGAAGCCACCGCCTGGACATTTGGTAGTTGCCAGGTTGGTATCTTTTTGTGCTGTTTCCATTGATCCTAAGAACAATGAAATGTAGGTGCAAAACACAAGCAGCACCATGGTTAGGAGATCTTTGCATTCTGGTAATCTAGGGTACCTTGCCCTACTTAGCACATCGTGGGCCTCAATGCCCTTCTGTACAGTGACTCATAGGTGATTTACCAGAGTGGAAAGAACATGGTCTTTGAAATCAGATCTGATTCAGCCAACATCTCTGAAACTGTTTCATCCTATATTAAAAATGATAGTAAAATAAAAATTGTATCAGATTGCAGTGATGACTCAAATTAAAAAAAATAAATGCAAAATGTCTGACACCTTGCAGGCCCTCAGTTCATATCATTATTTTTTCATAACCCTCTTTTTCATACATGAAAGTCTACATTTTACCCCTTACCTGTTTGCAAGTATCTTGAAGGCAAGGGTATGGCAGGTCCATCTCCACTGGTCCCCAGTGAGGAAATCAGTGAATGTTTGTTGAATTAATGTTAGCATTCTAAATGGCATCTAAATAGTGTCTCATTAGGAACAAGAAATTGTCACAAAGGTTCATATATCAATACTTTAAGTAAGACTCCAAGTCAAAAGCAGGTGTTGTCATTTATCCAAACAAGATGTAACGAATCTACTTCAGAGCTTAGAGGGTTAAGTGGCTAGCTGGAAGAGGAATGAGGATTATTTATCATGATGGAAGCGGCAACAGGCTGGGAAAAAGGAAGGAGGGAATCCAAGGATTGGAGTGGATCCAAAACAAATGAGTAGGGTAGTTGTTCTCCGGAGGGAAAAAAGTACAGAAAAATTTTAGAAGGAGGTATAATTTTGGAAGTGAATGCAAATTGAAATGATGTCCCCCTGTGTCATGCAGAGAAAGTGGTGGTTGAAGCACAATGTTATGTTCTACATCTCAGAGAGAAGACAATTGTGAGGTGCCCAAAGAAGAGTGATTGACAATAAATTCAATCCATCAATATTTCAAACTATATTCACTGATAGTGTTCATTATAAAGCCCTCAGACATTCCTTAGTGGAGAGATTACCTAGACTGACATAGATGGGCTCTAGAACCCTCACAACTTCCCCACATCCATCCCCCTCTTCAATCAGACCAACGTATATCTCATTTTGCCCTCTTCAATTGGCTTTTATATCAGTTTTCAATAGAAAAATAAAGATTTTACAAAAAAACAATCAAAATGACTAGAAGTGAATAAAGGATTTTTACCTCTGCTCAAAGATGATAAGGTTTAAATTCTCAGCTTGGCATTTTTAAAATTAAATTCTTTAATCTACCTGGCCGATTTCAAAATATACACATTGGAGCAAAACATCAATAACCACAAAAACTCTTAGGAGACAAGAGTGAAAAAGCTAATTCAAATCTCAGACCCAGTGCCTCTTTTGGTAATGTGTTACCACACACGGGGCATTAATATTTCAGATTCGAGAGAGGAACTTGCGTGTCACCCAGCAAGAGAGCAATGAAGGGTCTGTGAGCCCTGTGCTCAGAGAAAGGGCATTATAGGAAAACGGGAAGGAAAGTGTCTGCCCCAAGGCAAGCTCAATATTTAATTGGCACTCAAAAACCCAGGAATAATATATGTAGATCAAATCAACTCCAGAAATTAACAGAGATAAATGTAAAGGAAGTTGAAGTATTGTTTTTAGAAAACAGCATGCTTCTCTAAGAGAAGATACTATGTCTCAACAATAGTGTTATGACTTATTTCTTTTTTTCTTTTTTGGCAAATCTTTTTTTTTTGGTTTTGAATTTTTTATTATTATACTTTAAGTTCTAGGGTACATGTGCACAACATGCAGATTGAACATGGACACAGGGAGGGGAACATCACACTGGGACTTATTTCTTTTAAAAATTGCATGAGAACAACCTCAGGTCTAACAAAGTGAAGCAACAATAAAAACACACAAATAGCAAATATTCAGAGTAAGAATCAGAATAAATTCACCAATATTGACATTTCTCTACTTTATTTGTTGTTACAGTTTCTGCATGTCCTGCCCATGTATCTCAATATAATTAAAACTGAGTCAAATACTGTTCCCAGATAAACAAAAAGTGTGTTCACTGCCTAACCAAGGCACTGAGTATCTGTCATTTTGCTCCACTTGAGCACAGCCTGTGTTTCTCGGACAAGTCTGGGCTGAATCTGGACCAGAGAGAAAAATCTTTCATTTTATTTAGTTTTTGATTTTGTGTTTCTTAATTACGAAAGTGGACTTTGTATTCAGCCTCATATCCTCTCTCTTGAACTCATATAGAATACACACAGTTTTTAAAACTTTTTTTTGTGGTAAAATACATGTAACATAAAATTTTCCATTTTAACCATTTTTATGCATACCGTTCAATGTATTCAGTATATTCACATTATTGTGAAACCATCACCTCCATCCATCTCCAGAACTTTTTCATCTTCCCAAACTGAAACTCTGTCCCCATTAAACAATAACTCCCCATTCTCCCTTCCCCTACCTGCACCTGGCAACCACCATTCTATTTTCTGTGCCTTTGAATTTGCCTACCCCAGCTTCCTCATGTGAGTAGAATCAGATAGTATTTGTCCTTTGCCACTGGTTTATTTCACTTAGCATCATGTCCCCAAGGTTCATCTATATTTCAGTATATGTCAGAATTCCCTTCCCTTTCAAGGCTAAATAATATCCCATTATATGCATATTTCACATTTTGTTTGTCAATTCATCCACCAATGGACATTTGGATTGCCAAAAATATTTCTTGAATGAATAGATGGAAAAATAAATTGAGAAATGAAAACAAGTGAATAAGTGAAGTGGAAAGAACCTACACGTTGGAGGAAAACAGAACCAAGTCAAGGCCTAGACTAGCATTACCAGCTCTGCAAACTTGGGTAAAGAACTGCACCTCCCTAAATCTTATTTCTTTTCGGTAAGGAAGAGAAGAGATTAAATTAGAAAGCTGGC
Source organism: Gorilla gorilla gorilla (assembly GCF_029281585.2). Taxonomy (NCBI): domain Eukaryota; kingdom Metazoa; phylum Chordata; class Mammalia; order Primates; family Hominidae; genus Gorilla; species Gorilla gorilla. The sequence goes on along the minus strand of NC_073240.2, from coordinate 98,382,532 downwards.
CAGCACATAGTCAGTCACCCTCCCTCTGCTGAGGGCTAGAGTTAGCAGCGGTGGACATCTTCCCTCAGCCACTTGAGTTGGAGTGAAGACAGAATGAAACTACCATGATTGCCAGGGTACACTCTTTTCCTTTTCTGCCCTATTACCTACCCGAAGAAGAAAAGTAACCTGGATACAATTTTCATGAAAATAAAATTTCACTCATCCAAACCATGAATATCGGGATTCAGTTCTTATTTAACAATGTAGTGTTTGCAGAAGGATGAGCTCAGGTGAATATACCCGAAACTCCTAGACTAATATTTTCATGGCATTCCTTGCATCCGTGCAACCTTCTGTCTTAGTCCAGGAAAGTCAAGGAAACTATTCAGAGTGGACATGGCAAACCTGCCATACCCGGGGAGTTTTCTGATACCACTTTCTATGCTTAAGCTGAGCGTTAGTCCAGAAGTTGAGAGTATGGTCTGCCCAGGAAAATGGTCTCTTGGAAGCCTAAATCCGTGTCTATTTGTGTAACAGCAGCCGACTGTCTTTCCCTCTCAGGCCCCTGGAGAATGAAGAAGGTAGCAGTCCCTCAACACTTTCCCTGTTAATCAAGATGGCTGCTGTCTCCCAAGTGGGGTGGTCAAGTCAAGTGCTTTAGGTTCAGTTTCCAGTCTGCCTGACCACCTCTGGGGGTGGCAAAAGAGCCAGCTACCTCAGTTTCCAAATATGTCAAACAAAGTACTGGCCTTTTGTGCAACAAGTGCCCCACTGTAAGCAGATGAAAGATGCCCTGATAGCAGCCATATTTCTTTTTATTATTACTTTGTCATCAGTGATCACCAAAGCCCTCGAGTGTTTGATGTGGTTGCCTAGAAGCAGCCGTTCTCAGTGCCTGCTTGAAAGGGGTCGACAGTATGTAAATAGTTAACCCTTGCCCTGCTAAGCAGCCCGATGCGATCACACACACATAAACATTTTCTCCACGTTGGCTAGCAGAGGACCAGCTATTTTTGCTCCGGGTGCTGTGCACGAGGTCAGCTCCACCTAAAAATCAAAGTCTAACAGGTGTGATAGGTGAAACCCCATGGAGAAAATAAAAGTGGAGCTACAAGCTGATTTTGGTTCACAGAACCACTCGGCACCATTTTAAAACAGTCCCTATCTTTTGAAAGCTGGTTAATGGTGCTCTTTTGCAAATTACCACTCATTTGGGCAGTGACCAAACCGATCCCAATCATTTTGATCCCGTTACACTCGGGAGGTAGAATACTTGAAATTCAGCATCATTCATTCTTGCTGCTCAACCTGGAGCCCCAACACTTTGATTTTCTTTGGGACATTTGTCCAGCTATCCCTAAAGCCTAACAGCTCATAGGCTTATCTTTTTTCTTTTTTTTTCTTTCCAATCTAAATGAAAATCACTAACTACCCCCGCCCTGACCACATCTTACTAGATCCTTGTATTTACCTCCCCTGTGATTAACTAGCATTAACTAAATTGATAATAAAATTTTACTGTTTTAATTTAGCCCCTAAAAAATACATAAAGAGAAACTAGGAACCATAAAGGGGCTGTGAAAGAAATAATCCAGAGAGTGAATTTGCTGTGCTTAAGCCAGATGACAGCTTAAGCTTTATGGATTTCAGGGTGGAAAATGGACATATGGAGATATATATATATATATATATTTTCCTTTTAGTCTATATATATTTATATATAAATAAATATATATATTTCCCTTTAGTGTATATATATATATTTACATATAAATATATATATATTTCGTTTTAGATTTTGCAGCCTAATGTTAAAAATGAAATATTCAGCTATTTGGGGGGTGGAGGATTTTCAGAAAAAGGATTTATAATTCAGTAATTGGAGAAATAAAAGATGCCGTTCCAACCCGGCATTAAAAATCTCTAATAAAATAGGGAAAATGAAGGTCTAAGATGACAGTCTTTATCAAAGTGTTTATAGAGACATTATATGTTCCCATAATTGTTTAGGCCAGTGAATTAATGAATCCTCGCCGTAAGTCTCCATTTGAAATGATTTCGATGGTGTCTGCTGCTCGGCTGCTTTGGAAAAGCCTGTTGTCTGCAGCTCCGGAGAAGGGCCTTGAACCCTGCCATTCAATCCCTTTCAGCCCATCAGCTGAGTCTAATTGCCAGAAAGCACAGGAGACCCCTGAGCCTGATTGTTCCTCGACCTCCTTTGAGGTTTGGAGGCATGAAAAGCAAAAGGAAAAAAAAAGCTCCCTTTTGATCTCTGTTTCTTTCTCTCTCCCTCTCCCTCTCCCTCTCTCTTCCTTTTTTTGTCTGCCCACTCCTACTCGAAGAATGACACATTTCTTTATAAGGCTTCTTCTCCTTCTTATAAGGACAATAATTAATAAGGCCTTTATAAAATGAGGCTTGAATTGGTGTCACCTCAGGGGTGGTCCAGGGCTCTGAAGTGAAGCCTCGGTGGGCCCCGGCCTTGTCTGGCCTCTGCACAGGTCAGGTTTAAATACCCTGACCCCAATTTTCAGTCTCTTTCCCTAATGAGGCGATTCGCACAAGGATACAAAATTATACGAGGAGTGAAAAAAGACAAAAGAGCCAAGGTGTAGTTGACACCACACTAGCCACATTTTATTATCTTTGTGCCTGTGACATCACAGCTGTGTATGTCCTTACAGCAAAGCGTTCTCCTCGGTTCCTATGGTGAGCTTTATAGAATGACTTCACAGACCCCAGCGAGCTGCCTGCCTCTTGACAAGCTCAGACAGGAGTGGCCCTGGTGGAGCTAGTGACCAGTTGCCGGTCCCCTCTCCAGCTACATGAGTATTACCAGAGGGGCTTTCTGAATTTCTGCACCACCGGTTTCTGTCAATCGCTTGGATAAAACGGCATTATTTGTACCCATATAATTTTACAGGACTTACCATGTTGACATCAAGAGTTTAAAACCTTCTGCTGTGCATATTATTTAGCCTGAATCTGATTAAAAGCAAGCTTGGCTTTGAATGGAGCAGGATGAGAATACAGCCTCTTGCCAAAATGTTTAAGAGGCTTTTAAAACAACCGAGTAACCCCAGTACATCGTATGAGTACTTTGTCCCAGAGTTGCTAATAGTACAGTAGACGACCTGTATGAATTCCATCTTTTTGGCTCATAACCTTGTTTTTTTTCACTGATAAAATGATGTGATTTGAGGGAAGGGAAGATAGTAAATTTGGAGTCATAGAAGGAAATACAAACATCGTTCTCTTTCTCATTTATAATATGAATTCTTAGTGCATCTGATACATTTCAATCAATTTTGAGGGTTCTGTACTCTGAAAAAAACAATAAATAGAAAAGAGATCCTATATTGGGAGAATCTAATGGAAAATGTACAGCCAGGTTCCAAATGCAAAAAGAGTACTGAGTCCAGAAATAAAAAAAAAGTATTGCAAAATAATTATAAATCCAGTTATGCAAAATGAAATAAAATGGGGTGTTTTCATTTTAAAATGATGTATTAAATAAGTAGATGTCTTTAATTTTTGCTCATAAAGGGTGGTATCAGATACCAGCAAAATAATCACCATCCCAAAAGAATCACTACATATTGACATTACAGAAATATGGGTAATTAAATAAGACCACTGTCTCTGAATAATAAAGAAAAGAAAATGTATCATAATAGTAGATTTTATTATGACATAGCTGGTCCTTCATAGCCTTTATCTAATAGGAAATGCAAGCGATCAGTCTACTCTGGTTAAATTGCTTTTATCTCAGAATTTTGTTCACTGGTGCCATAATGGTCTACGAATTGTATTGAGGTTCAGGCAAAAAGAAATGTCAATGATCTTAATAAAAGGTCCTTATGAAAAAGGAATATAGAATGGTAAAAGAGACAGATTTTTTTAAAAAAGGGGGCAGAGGTCTCTGAATCCCAGGCACATGGAGGAGGAAAACTCTTGTCCCCTCCATGTGTAGGTGGGGTCATGTGAAAAGCTCTGGCCAATGAACTCTGACCAGAGTGATGTGTATCACTTCTGGATCAAGCACATCACTGCCAGGGCAAGACACCCAGGAGCTCTGTGCCCTCTGGTGTAATGACTGACCATGTTTAAACTGGCAGTGGTCAGTCAACCTGGGTCACTTGACAGCTTCTGTGTCACACCACAAGGAGCTTGAGCAAGGAATAGACAGTTGTTTCAAACCATTGAGATTCTAGGACTCTTTGATATTGCAGCACAACGTGTTCATCCTGACTCATGTAGAACAAATACCCCACACAATTGAGCTGAGACAAAGCACACTACTTCATCTCGAGGGAGGAGGAGTCAACAAAAAGATGTGAATGATGCTTTTTATAGGTTAGCTTTTCTTATAGCTTGCCATTGATTACCATTAAAAGCTATAAACATACATGAAGACTAAAAGATGTCAGCCAATCACATACCTCTTAAGTCATATATAGGTTACATGATTACATTGAAATATGGATAAACGTTGAGGAAGACTAAGCGAAAAAATAAAATAATATATTTTGGGGAATCATCTGGTTCTTTTTGTTTTATTTCAGAAAATACTGTACATGAGGTTCTAAGAATGAACATATTTGATAAACAATATGGTCTTTTGGCTAGTAAAATAGAATTCAGCAGTTACAAATTTAAATACCTGGGTGGAACCAATCAGATGACATGCATTTATGAATCAGGGAAAGTATAAAACAATAAAGAGAAGTAAAGTCCATGGCAGCTGGAAAGACCTGCCATTTTTATTACCATTTTAAAAATTAGTAATAATAATAATATTCAACAGTGGAAAGACTGTACCTATGGTTTAAATTCAGTCTTTCTGACACCGGTTTTCTACCCCAGGACATAACGTCTTTGAACTGAAAGTGTTTTCAATATGTATCAAATACATCATAGAATCCTTCATTCAAACAACTTCTTATTACAAAATTATTTTGTAGTGGAAAGGTTTTCATGATTGGAGATTGGTTCCAGTCAATGTTTGTGACCTGAAATGATCATTTCAAACAAAGTTGTAAAATGGAACTGGGCTTAGAGTCCAGCTCGGCCACTTGCAGTTGATGTGACTTTACGCACACTTTCTGAGCCCCCATTTTCTCCTGTGTAACTGTTGGGAGTGGCAGGGGCACCAAGGCTCAGCAGAGTAATAACATCTACCCAGTTGGAGAGTGGACGTAAATAGGGTGAGAGTCAGTGATTCAACCATCTGACGAGAGTTTCTGGGTCTCTCAGGCTGACAGATTGCTCGACTGGATGTGGGAGTAAGAGATGCACACATGTGCAAGTGAAAGAGAAATCCAAAAAGCCAGAGGTAGCTTCTGCAATGCACAGTGAAGACCAGAGCTCTCTGGAACTGAGGTAGTTGAAGGCAGTACTTTCGCACCTGTGCTGCCTTGGGCCTTAGAGATTGGGAAAAAAAAAATGTATCTTCTGATTGAAAACTCAAGTCTTTAGGATTACAATGGGTTTAAGCACCCCCCACCCCTGGACTTAGATGGTCTGAAGAAAGAGGAATTTTCAAGGATCAAGCCCCTTATTCTGTGCTTTCATCATGCACATAGCAACTGGAAGGGGGCCTGACCTTTAGCCTTATTAGCCAGGCGCCAACCCAGTGAGCCACCAGCTGCACTCGGAAAGTCCCCATGTATTCACAGCATATATTTGCCTCATCTTTATGAACCATCCTCTTCTTATCCAGTCATTTATTAACTCTGCAGCATTAGTTGTTATTTTAGGCTGCGTACTAAGGCTCATTGAAACAATTCGAAGTATTGAAAATAAATCGCGTGTTTAGAATAAATCTTTACCCTATGTGTCTTCATAAGCCTTATTCACTTTTATGATTTTTGTTGAAATTTCAATTTAGCAAGTGGTTTCCTAGTTTGAGGAGTGGATTCTTAAGTCCCCACATATATCTCATACCTTTGCTTTTTCAATAACATCTATGGTAGAGAAGACAGATCACTGGAGTTCTTACTTAATAGCTTCTCAAACTGTGTTGTGCATATATGACTCATGCAGAATATCATTAAAATGCAGATTCCAATTCAGTAGGTCTGGAGCAAAGTCTGAAATTCTGCATTTCTACCAAGTGCCTGGGTGGTGGTGATGCCAGTGGTATCTAGACCACACTTTGAGCAACAGAGACTTAAATACATTTCTCAGCATTTATGAGTGTCATTTACCAAATCTATAAATGGATTTAGTAACACTCACAAGGTTTTGGAGAATATCAGTATAAATGAAAACGTGATCCATTTATACATGCACATCAAGCAGATAAAACATAAAATCCATGATCAATGGATCTAAGAGTACTTTTGCTATGATAATCTAGGAAAGAATTGTGTAAAAAATGTTTGAACGATATAAAGGGCTTTGGGGGAGTAGTACTTGCAACCAAAAGACAGAGCTATCTACATGTCCCTTCAATCCTTCTCTTCATGTAAGAATAGCAGGGAGAGGACAAGCCGTCTTCAGAAAAATGAGGCTCTTATCTCTGCAACACCCAAAGTGAAGGCTGAACTTCCTCACCAGCCATTATTCAGAGGCCAATAGAAGTAGAAAAGACCACCAAGCTCTGTACAAAGATCTGTGAAGACTGAACTCAAAATGATGACTGAGAGATTAAGAATCCTGCATGTGAGTATCAACATGGGTCATGAAAGTACTCAACCTAGCATTCATCACTGGAGAGAAGACTCAATATGAGACAGAAAAGCATGCCAAGATATAAACAGGTTAAATCAAAGAATAAAAAGATTGTTGAAATGCACATCCATAATCCTTCAACTGAAACTCCCAGAGCCAGATGTATTTTTGGATTTTAGAAAGGTGCAGCACCTGATAGATCCAGTGTGGTCTGAGGGAGCCCCTACTTCCCCACCATTATCTAGCACAATATTTATAACTAAAATACATGAATAGTCACAGTAAGTAGGATAAATACAGACTGTGAGTAGCCTTACGATAGTGCAGGTCAAGGTTTGTCACCAAATAAATTATGGGGAAACAAAACTATTGGTTTTGGAGCTTTCTAGATTTTGAAATTGTATATGGGGAAGAAAATGTAGATCTCTGCTAACTGAGGTGGGCTTGATAGTGACTACCAGACCCTAACTATCACAGGGTCTGTTTGTTATCATTATTATTTTTCTGTACTCCTCATCCGTCCACTAACACTTTAGTAACCTGCTAGTTTATTTCTTAGACCAGTTTTTTGGTTTTTTTTTTCCCACCAATTCCCTTTATTGATGTTTAAACCCTGGTTTCAAAATCCCTACATCTTGCTGAGACATGTGTCAGGAATTTGATAGACAGAGGTACCTCTCCTCTATCATAGGAAGTGATCCCTACAGTGATTTCTAAAGTGAATGAAGGAAGGATTGTAAGAAAGTGATTCCTACGGTGAATGAAGCATACAAGTGGTGGAAAGGGCCCCTAAGCATCCGCCGTGGAGCAACTGAGAGCCTCACATTCCCTTTGTAAACTCTCACATGCCTGTGTGTGTGGGAGAGGGTCCCAGAAATGGCGAAGTCCTTCCCTCCCTGCTATGGAGGGTGTATTCCAACCTGCCACTAGCACAAAGAGAAAATCATTCGTATACATGGATATGACTTTATTGAGGCATATTATACATCTCATATAACAGGGAAAGATACTTTTTAAAAGATCATTTATCTTCATGCCACAAATTCATGTCTTAAACATACCAATTTAATCTCTTGTGCTGGAATGGGATCCACTAATCTTATCTGAAAATTCCAAAAACTCTTCTCATGCATTTGGTAGCTTTCCTTGGTTGGTTAGCTTAAAATAACATTCTTTTATTTAACTTACTGCGTGATATATGCTGTTTTCCAATTCTGAGAACATGCAGTGGCATATGGCAGGTAAGATTTGGACCCTCTTCTTTGGGTTCATTGCTGTGTGCAGGCGTGTGTGTGTGTGTGTGTGTGTGCACGCACACATACGTACATTTAAGAAAAGGTGTTCTTGATGTAAAAAAAAGCCAGGGAAGGGATTGCAAAGAGAATGTCTGCCAAAGATCAGAGAAATGTGAAGAACTATTAAGATTTTAAACAAATTTCCTTTGGTTCTATGTAAATTAATTCCCTAATGTAAGGTTATAACTTTTGTATTTTTTTTGACAAAAAGAAATCTCCCTGGTGTCAAAGTACTAACTTTATAATTCTTTTTTCACCCTCACCAACTCCCAGCAACAGTGTCAAACTTAATTAACTTGTGGTTTAACCACATTTATAGTGTTCCTGAGCCAGTTTCTATTAAGCAAGTGACTCAAAGTGAGGGTCAAGGCTATTTTTTTTCCCCCAAGTGAATCACAAAAAGTACTTCTCTTTGTAGGTGGACATAAAATCAGTGAAAGTATGCAAAGTCACTGAGTTTGTAATGAATTCTCTTTTAAAAGAAAGGTTGTTAAATGAGTTTCTTTTTTTAATTTCTCAAATGAATATAGGGGAAATGGCAATATAGTCATAAACTAGAAGAAAGGCCAACATTTTTGTGCTCCTTTTCTCTGTGCTCGTTACCAACACAGCAGAGATAATCCTGAACTCCGGTTCATGATTCTAATCTTGTTTTAAGTGGTTACATAAAGGGTGTACTTTAATGGTAAGTGTACCATTGTTTCATTCAGGATGAAATTTCATAAAGGTAATACATATTTAATTGTATAGCATTTGCTTTTTGTTGGGAAATTGATAAAATGGCGCTTAAGGCAAGATTCAAGGGCTATTGCAAAAATGCAAGCATGTACATATACACACATACACACATACATATACATATACAAATACATATACATATGCAAATACCTATACATACACATATACATAGACAAAGACTCCCCACCATCAGGTTATCCTCACACAAATCAAACTGTTTAGAGCAAAGAAAAGTATTTCCACCACTTTATATAGAACATATTCAAAATTTTTACTACAGTCCAGATCAATGCTCTTGGATTTCCCTTCATATGACCTAAATTATGGGAGAAATTATACCTGAAAGAGCCAGAGATAAAAGCAGACAAGCACTTTTTACAAGGAAAATTGCAGTAGTAAAAAATGTCATACCTTCTTTATTTTCCCCAAAATAAACCAATGAATAAAATTCACAACTTGAAAAGTTCTGTACTCTTGGAACAGTTGTTTTACCCAGCAGTTAACTGAAAGCCAGAAGAAGCTGATGCTCTGGACTGCAGATTAAAATGCCATATATGTGAACACCTTATCATTGTTCTCATGATATGGAAACTGCATGTTGAAGAGAGATGTTTAGGTGAAACGTGCTTCTGATCTGAGTGTGAACAATGGTTCATTTTGAGAATCTGAATCTGGAATCTCACATGCCTACCCCTAGAGTATACACAGGACCTAAGAATCACAGAAATAGCAATACCATGTGCCTCCTTGTGAGGTCACCCACCACTAATGAGCACCATAATGAGCACGGAGATTCTCACAGATTAGGCATCAGCCTGCTAATGCTTACCCGCCAGGGTCCCCTCAAGGGAAGCTACTTAGACTAGAGCCTAATAAAGACATCTGTGCTTGTCTCCACTCAGAGGCAACTCCCAAAGAAACAGTCATTTGTAAGGATTCTTTTTTACATGCCATAATGTTCTTGCACATGAAAAACATCCAAATGTTCGTAGGTTAAAATAGTCAGGCATTATATGCTCTGGGATGAATCATTAGTCCTTTGATCATGTGATTCATTTAATTCTCTCATGGACTCTCTTTACAAAATGTGATATGCATATTTCTCTCTACTATATGGTATTTGAGCAGATAGCAATATTTTTAGCCTCTGATTATGTCCACAAATAGAAAACAAAATAGGACCTTGATCTATTGAAATATCCAGCCTCCAAAATATTGGCTGCAATGTCAAACTCACCCTTGAACACTCAGGAAACTGCCTTAATCATAGTACAGAATCAAAGACCTAATTTCTCCTACTCTGACGCACAGGAAAAATCAGAGAATTCAATTTCAGGTCTATTTAATAGAAGGAATGTCTAGGTGTTTCCTCATAAAATGCATACTTGTAAAAAATTTGATATGTAGGTATGCAAGGTTATGTGCAAATACACATAGTTTATTCCGATATAATTCCATACTTATTTTATTGAGATTAATGTATTCCATTTGCTTTCCTCTTTCAACCAAGGCCATCAGTATACAACATGGAAAAGTAGGTACACTTCAGATGAAATTCAATGATCAGCCATCAAGTTGCACCTGAAATTATGCTCAGTGTAAACAGCAGGGGCCAGGGAGGGCAAATGTTATTAAAATTCACCAGCTCCCATCCTTTTCTCTGGGGGAAGTAGGCATGTATATAAATAAATAAATATGAAACCTGGCCAAAACAGGGACTTCCACATTTTTAAGGCTCTTCTCAGCAGAGTGATAAGAACCAAATAAACAATATGTCTGACTTCAAAAACCTTTATAGGTAATGTAAGACGTTTACTGAAGGTTTCCTTGAGGGCAGAGTGGCAACAAAAGGACTCAATCAACTGCACACAATAATACTTCCTAAAAATTCTCTTTACCCATATCTCTCCCCAAAGTTATACTCCATGTGACTCTGCCCAAATCTCTCTGTCTCTTCAGAAATTCCACCTTCCTCCAGCTCTCAGCCTCCCTGCATCTCGTCTCTCCTCTTTCCTACCTCTTTCTTTTCTCTCTGTTCTTTTCTCTCTCCCATGCTGTGTGCAAAACAGTTTTCCCTGCTCTCTTCTTCAGTAATACATCCCTACCAATGACTGTGAGGAACTCCACAAAGGCCTGCCAGCAGAGCATCCAGGAAAAAGTTTGCAAATTCTGCTGAAGTTGGGCTTATTGTGATGTCATTTACATAGAGTAAAATTCATCCTTGTAGGATATAAAAGTCTGATGAGCTTTTATAACTATGTATAATCATATAACCACCACCACTATCAATCGGCATTATCGAGAAAAGTTTCTCATGCCCCTTTGCAGTAAACCCCTTCCTCTCCATTATCCCTGGAAAACACTTACTGATTCACTTACTATAGTTTTGCTCTATTCAGAAGTCAACGGGTATTAGTCTGTTAGGGTTGCCATAACACAATAGCACAAGCTGGGTGGCTTAAACAAAAGAAATGTATTGTCTCACAATTCCAGAGGCCAGAAGTCTGAGAACAAGGTGTCAGATAAATTAGTGTCTTCTGAGGTCCTGGAGGGAAGAATCTGTTCTACACCTCTCTCTTTTGCTTGTAGGTGGCTTTTCTCTCAGCATGTCTTGACATTGTGTCTGTCCCCAGATTTCCCCTTTCAATAAGGAAACCCATCATATTAGATTAGGGCCCATCTTAATAACTTTCTGATTTTAACTTAAATACCTTTGTAAAAGACTATCTCCAAGTAAGGTCACATTTTAAGGGACTGGGGGTTAGGACTTCAACTCATAAGTTTTAGGGAATACAATTTAACCCATACATCATATAATAAAATGATACAATATGTAGCCATTTCTTTCTGGCTTTTGTCATATAGCATATTACGAATACTTTTGAGAATTACCTATTTTGATACATATAGCCGAAGCTTGTTCTTTTATTGCTACGTAGTATTCCATTTTATGGGTAGACCACCATTTTTATTTTTATTCATTGGATTCCTGTTTGGGAAACTCCATTGTCTCCAGTTTGGGGTTATTATTAATAATCATTTGCATATAGATCTTTGTGTGTACACATGCCTTCACTAGTAAGGGTGGGATATAGGGGTCATGGAAGTGAGTGTATTAGCTTGTTCTTGCATTGCTATAAAGGAACACTTAAGACTGGGTAATTTAGAAAGAAAAGAGATTTAATTGGCTCACAGTTGTATAGGATGTACAAGCATAGTACTGGCATCTGCTTAGCTTCTGGGTAGGCTTCAGGGAGCTTTTACTCATGGTGAAAGGCAAAGCAGATAAAGAGATGTCATATGGTGAGAGCAAGAGCAAAAGAAAGAGTGGGGAGGTGCCACATACTTTTAAGTAACCAGATCTCACAAGAAGTAACTATAGTGAGGACAGTACCAAGGGGATGGCATTATCCATTCATGAGAAATCTGTCCCTGTGATCCAGTCACCTCCTACAGGGTCCCACCTTCAACACTGGGGACAACAATTCAACATGAGATTTTGTGGGGTCAGATCCAAACCATATTGTTCTGTCCCTGGCCCCCAAATCTCATATCCTTCTTACATGGCGAAATGCAACCATCTTCTGCCACTAGCCCCCAAAAAGTCTCAGCTTGTTTCAGCATCACTCAAAAGCCCAAAGTCCATAGTCTCATCTGAGACAAAGCAAGTCTCTTCCACCTACTAGCTGCAAAATCAAAACACATTATTTACTTCCAAGATACAGGCATTGGGTAAACATTCTGTATTATCCTGTTTTAACTCTGCTAATAAATACATACCTGAGACTGGGTAAGTTATAAAGGAAACAGGTTTAATTGCCTCACAGTTCCACATCACTGAGGAGGCCTCACAACTGTGTATGGAGGAAGGTGAATGAGGAGGAAAGTCACATCTTACATGGCAGCAGGCAAGAGAGCTTGTGTGGGGAGCTCTCATTTCTAAAACCATCAGATCTCCTGAGACTTATTCACTACCATGACAACAATAAGGGGAAACCACCCCATGATTCAGTTATCTTTACCTGGCTTCACCGTCGACACGTGGGCATTATTATGATTCAAGATGAGAGTTGGGTGGGGACATAGCCAAACCGTATCACATTCATATTCTCAAAGGGAGAAATGAGCAAAAAGAAAGGGGATACAGCCCCCAGTTGAGTCTGAAACCCAGCAGGGCAGTCACTAAATCTTAAAGTCCCAAAATAATCTCCTTTGACTCCACGTCCCACATCTAGGGCACACTAGTGCAAGACGTGGTCTCCCAAGGCCTTGGGCAATGGGTGTTTAATTTTATAAGAAACCAACCAACAATTTTCGACTATTTTGCATTCTCATCAGCACTGTAAGGGGTTCAGGTTGCTCCACATCTTCATCAGCATTTTGTATTGTCCATATTCTTTAGTTTCATCATTTTAGTAGATTTATTGTGATATCTCATTTGGTTTTAGTTTTCATGAACACCTTCCGATGTGCTTATTCATTTGTTGTATTTTTATTGGATTGTTGGCCCTTTTATTGAGTAGCAAAGGTTCTTTGTACATTTCTTTATGTAGTCTGGATACAAGACCTTTGTAGATAACATGTTGATATAGTTTGAATTTGCGTCCCCGTCCCAAATCTCACGTTGAATTATATTCCCCAGTGTTGGAGGAGAGGCCTGGTGTGAGGTGACTGGATCATGGATGCAGATTTTCACCCTTGCTGCTCTCGTGATAGTGAGTAAGTTCTCATGAGATCTGGTTGTTTAAAAGTGTGCAACATTTCCGCTTTGTGCTCTTCCTCCTGCTCCAGCCATCAGATCTACGTCCTGTCTGCTTCCCCTTTGTCTTCTGCCATGGTTTTGAGTTTCTTGAGGCCTCCCTAGCCATGTTTCCTCTATAGCCTGTTGTACTGTGAGCCAGTTAAACCTTTTTTCTTTATAAATTACCCAGTCTCAGGTAGTTCTTTATAGCAATGCAAGAATGGACTAATACACATGTCTTGCAAATACTTCCCCACAGCCTGTGGTTTGTCCTTTCATTTTCTTAGTAATGTCTTCTAAAAAGAAAAACAAGTAGTTCTATCTTATTATCTTAATATTTTATTCTTGTCCCAGAAAAAATGAGAAGAACTTAAGATCTGAATGAATAGCTGTAAAACAATTTATTAACTCCAAATGTTGAATGAAAATTTAATGAAAAAATGGGCATTTTAATTGTAACAACTCCCTGTAACTCCCAGGGTTCCCCATTTTTCTTGAAAATTTACCCCTATTAATCCTACTTATATCATATTTCCTCAATATTCACATCGATTGTTTTTAATAGTCAGTTTCTTGGTGCCTGGACTTTTTGACAATGGTCTTTTTCTTTTTCCTGTTTCAACCACTCATTCCTATGGCCATAACTCCAATGATGTCATCTGCAGCCTCCTCCTCCATGTTCTCTGACCACCATCTCCTGTCACCCCCCTCATTTTCTCTAGCACATTGCTTTCAATGATCCTTCAACCCTCTTAGCACGTTCAATGCATCGATCTTGTCACTGGGGCACTGCCAACATTTCTGGGGCCTAAGTAAATATGGGCTCCCTAGTACAAAAAGCAAGGAAAACGCAAAACAATGCAGTTAAAGATTCAAACATTAAATATTTTCCTTTCTTCTATGGTCTTTCTCACAACGAGTGATGGTGTTATTTTAATTGTGATTTAATGTGGCATTCCCTCAGACTCAGGTGAATGCAGAGTCTCATAGGCACCTGGACACCATGCCCTGTGACTGTGTGCTGAGGCCCACCAGCTGCCTGAGCAACATGCTGTGCCCCAGCCTGGGACATGGAGATGAAACTCTTCTCCTAACAGGCCCACTACCCTGAACCACAGACGATGGGTGTTCCCCAAGAGATGGCAACCACTTCAACAAGATACACTCAACACGTGGATTGGGGTGAGCAAGAAGCAAAGTGCTCATCAAATGCACTGTGGCACAGCCAGCACAGAGTTAAAGTGCACTGCCCCAAAATGTGTCAGGGCACATATGCGCAACTCTGGAGCCTGGGTCCAGGCCTCTGCCAGGGATGGACAGTGGTTCTGGTAACTGGTAAGGGAGCATGCAGGAACTGTCTGGCTGGCACCTAGAGCACCAGGGAGCTGGGGCAGTAGTGGTGGCTAGGTAGAGTGAGAAGAGGGGGCCCTGGTGGGTCTTGGGAGGCCATGGAGTTGGAAAGTGGGCCGCTGAGAACCCATCCCTTGAAGGCAGGGAGGTGGCAGGAGGCTGAACAGTACATGAGCCAAGGGATCAAGCCTCCAAGTTCCTACTATGTGTTCCATTGCCTCTTCTGACATCCCTGCCAAAGCATAGAGTCAAAGATAAAATGATTAATGATTTCAAGGTGGCAACTGCAGAGTATTAAACCAAACATGGGGTCCTCCTGAATACAGGGCCCTGTGTGACTGCATAGGTCACATACCCATGAAGCTGGCCTTGTTTACCATGATTGTGCACTCCTGACTTCAATTCTGTGGTCCTTCATCCTAATTATTTTTTACCTTGCCTCCCACCTACATATAACCTGATCCAACTTGTATCTTGGCCATAGCCCTCTCTTCTACTCAGGATCTGGTCTGAAACAAATCTCTGCTGATGGAGAAAAAACTCCATACTTGTGGCAAATGATAGGATTTCCCCTTTTTTGGCCAACTAACCTTCCATTGTCTATCTATGCAAGATTTTGCAGAGTGCAAAGATACTTCTTTGACATACTGATTTCCCTTCTTTTGGATAAATACCTAGCAGCAGGATTGCTGGGATCATATGCTGATAACTAATGTCACTTTTTATATGTTCTCTAACACCAACTGGCACCTAGAAATTCTATGCATGTATGCACATGCCTGGTTCTTTTTTTTTTTTGAGACAGAGTCTGGCTCTGTTGCCGAGGCCGGAGTGCTGTGGCACCATCTCGGCTCACTGCAAGCTCTGCCTCCCAGGTTCATGCCATTCTCCTGCCTCAGCCTCCATAGTAGCGGGGACTACAGGTACCTGCCACCACGCCCGGCTAATGTTTTTGTATTTTTAGTAGAGACAGGGTTTCACCGTGTTAGCCAGGATGGTCTCGATCTCCTGACCTCGTGATCCGCCCGCTCAGCCTCCCAAAGTGCTGGGATTACAGGCATGAGCCACCATGCTTGGCTGTGCCTGGTTCTTTCACTCTCTGATTGTCTTAGCAGAATTCCCCTCTCCTTGAACTTCCCATACGTGCCCCTCCTCCTCAGCCTCCTGTCATGAGGCTCCAGCTCCATGTTGTTCTTTTCATATCCCCTTGCTTATGCTCTAATCCAGCTTGTCCCCACCATTTCCCAAGACTGTTCTCATCAATGACATCTGTGTTAGTCCCTTCTCATGCTGCTAACAAAGACATACTCAAGACTGGGTAATTTATAAAGGAAAGAGGTTTAAGTGACTCACAGTTCAGCATGACTGGGGAGGCCTCAGGAAACTTACAATCATGGCGGAAAGGGAAGAAAACACATTCCTCCTTACATGGCAGACAAAGGAGAAGTGCCTAGCTAAAGGGGGGAAAAACCCTTATAAAACCATCAGATCTCATGGAAACTCAATCACTATCATAAGAACAGCAGCATGGGGGTAACTGCCTCTGTGATTCAAGTATCTCCTATCAGGTCCCTCCCAGGACATGTGGGGATTATAGAAACTACAATTCAAAATGAGATTTGGGTGGGGACACAGCCAAACCATATCAACATCCTCTTTGCTAACTGTTTCAGTCCTCCTCTGATGAAGTGCACCAGCCGACTTCACAGAGTGCTCTTCTTACTTTGCTTTTCTCCTAGTTTGCTGGCTTCCCCTACAGAAAACGCTTCTCGGAAACTTCCTTATCTCCTTGACTTCTAAGCCTAAAGAGCTCCAGGAACTGAGCAGGCATGGTGGCTCACGCCTGTAATCCCAGTATTTTAAGAAGCTGAGGTGGGAGGGTTGCTTGAGGCCAGAAGTTCAAGACCAATCTGGGCAATAATACAAGACCACCATCTCTCCAAACACACACACACACACACACACACACACACACACACACACACACACACAAACTGTTTTAAAATTAGCAGAGCATGGTGCTGCACACCTGTAGTCCCAGCTATTCGGGATTCCTTGAGCCCAGGAGTTAGAGGTTGCAGTGAGCCATGATTGTATGCTGCACTCCAGCCTGTGCATCAGACGACCCAAACTCAAAAAAAAAAAAAAAAAAAAAAGAACTCCAGGGCTTAGCGGCTCAGCTTTGTACTTCTTTATTTTGTATCTATACCCCTTTGCCAGAGAAAAGCAGTCTCTCATATGGATTTAATAGTATCAGACTATCTATAAAAATATCACTCCCAAATCTCCTCTTTATGATTCATATAATTTCCAGGTAGTAAATGTTGTCAAGCTTTTCAAGCAGAATTTAGACTTCCCATGTTTTGCCTCTGTGTTTCCATGTGTAAGCCCAGAAGACAATGTGGACTTCTGTAGTAGGCTGAATAATGATCCTGGAAGATAGCAGGTCCTAATCCCTATAAGGTTATTTTCTATGGCTAAGATTATGCAGGTATGATTAGATTAAGACTGCCCCCCCTACCCTGATCAGAGGATTGTCCTGAATTATTTGGTGGAGGCTCTAAATGTAATCAAAATTGTCCTCATAAGAGAAAGGCACAGATATATTTGAATACAAGTAGAGGAAAATATGATGTGAAGACAGAGATAGAGATTTGAGTGATGTGGCCACAGGCCAAGGAATGCTAGCAGCCACCTGAAGTTGGTAGATGAAAGGAAAAGATTCCCTCTGCCCTATCAACACCTTGATTTCAGCCCAGTGATACTGATTTCAGACTCCTGGATTCCAGAACTGTGCGATAATGAATTTTGGTGGGTTTAAGCCACGTAGTTTGTGGTAATTTATTTCAGCAATAAATTACTAGAAACTAATAACATTTATCTAGGATCTGTGATGGCACAGGAGGGAAGACTGGGGAAAGCTGCAGATGACCTGGAGGACTGAGTATCTGTTATCCCCTGACTGACAATGAGCATTCTAATAAAAATTCGATGTGGCACTAGACTATCAGGGTGAGAAGTTTTCAGTCTGCAGGTTAGTATTTAATTTCACTGGGGGCCGTAATAACTTTCTAGATGTATGTATCTTTCAATAGTATATCCTCTGCCTGAAGATAAGATCAGTGATTATACACATATGACAACATTAATGTCACATCTCATTTCACCACACCAATGTGGTAATTGTCCACGTTGTTTTCATGCACTTAGCAAGATTAATACCACACGCTTTAGGTTTGTTATCCCTCAGTTGTAGTAGGTATATTAGGTTTTAGTAGCATTTACTAAGAGCCTGGCCATTTCCAGGAGTAGAGTAGTTCTCTTTAACTGTAGTTTTACTTTCCACGCTTTTAGCTACCTGAGGTAAAATACAATAAGATATGAGAGAGAGAGAGAGAGAGACCACACTCACATAACTTTCATGAGAATATATTGTTATAACTGTTCTATTTTATTATAGTTATTATTGTTCATCTCTTACTAAAATTAAACTCTATTGTGGGTATGTATGTAGGAAAAAAAGACACTGCATACAGGGTTCAGTACTAGCTGTGGCTTCAGGCATCCACTGGGAACCTTGGAACGTATTTGCTGTCGTTAACCAGGGACAACTAGATATGAACTAGACCCACCAAGTAACATAAATCCAACAGTGCAACCTATAAACAAAACTGCAAAGTACTGTAAAAATTGGCATGTGCAATACATATGTAAATTCCAGCGGAACAAATCCGAAATAATCTACCAGAAGCAAACTATGAAAGGAGGTAATGTGAGTTCATGACAAGTAACCCAGAGAAGCCATCAAGAAACCTGAGCTCTCCTTTGATATACATTTTCTAACTTACTTGCTGTGTCACTTTAGACTGGTCCTTTAACAACTCTGGGACTTACTTTCCTCACCTATAAAACTTAATTCTAACTATAAATTTCCCAAGTCTAACAATCTACGATTCTATCTAAATATTTTGTACAATTGCTGGTACTTATTACTTTTAAAGATTTCTTTTCTATATAAATCATCTTTGTCTCGGCATCACGCAATTAGGGGTTCTGTCAGTGCCCTCAAGCTGGCTTTTCCAACTTAGGCCTAAGTGGAGCTGTCCTCGGGAGCCCTGCCCTCCAGAGGACGCAGGATGTCACTGGATTCTCTTGTTCCTGGCCCCAGGGTCTGAATGACATCTCCACCTGATTCTGCTTTTCACAGGAATCTCAGATCCTGGTTTTTAGGTGATACAGAACCCTCACAGTGAATTTCCCCATCGCCTTCTGATACAATTTGGGTAGTTCCCAGAGAGTTAATTATGTCTACAAGGGTTAATTGGGGTAGGTTAACTATACTCTGTTTCTGTTAAAATCAGCATTGAGATTTAAGCCATTTTTGTGGCATGTTCAAATCTCTCTCTGTGTCTCACACACACACACACACACACACACACACACACACACACATTAGCAGTCCCAGTCAAAACAACTTCCATAATAAAATCTTTAAACATAAATTCTTCCCAAACTGAAATCGGGTATTGACAGCAGAAATGTCCCCAGTCCACCTTCAGTGGTATTTTTATTTCCCAATCTTGTCAGAAGTGCTAGGTATTTTTGTAGATTCCAGTAAAAACCCACTTTTCCTTTGAAGTTTCCATTAAATTCTCTTGGAAGTGTACAAGAAGGAAATGGGTTCTCCACGGATACAGACTTACAGACATACTTTTTCCAGACATATTAGCAGATGGAACAAAATGAAATATGTATAACTGATTAACAGTTCAGAAGGACCACAAGGCACACCACCATATTTGCACAAGGGGAAAAATATCTCTGGATTTTTCTGGTAACAGAAGAGACGTAGTAGAGATACAGGTTAGGTTTATTGAGTTGTGCACTCTTAGATGCCATAGATGGGATAAACTATGAGGAGGAAGTTGATTACACAACAGTGGAGATTATAGAGACCAATGACACTCTTAATTTGATGGAAACGCCAGTCCTCAGCCCTCCCATGCTTAACACAAGGCAGACAGATGCATATCAATCCTACCTATGTAATTCTGGACAAGCTCTTTATCTTTTCTAAGAGGAGCTAAAAAGAACTCCTACAGAATAGAGTTATGTGAAACCGAACCAAGACGTGGGAGGTAGTTCTTAGTGCATGTCTGAACGCAGCAAACACTCCCTGAACAGCAGTGCTTTTGACAGCAGTGGCAGCAATAGCCGTTACCATGCACCAAGCTGGGATCTGAAGGTGTTGTGTGGGAGTGGTAGGGCACAGGGGGAAAACAGACCCACCAGGGCTGGTGCAAAGCCTGAAGATAGGAGAGTAATAGAACTCAGACTTCTTGAAGAAGCCCATTTTGTTTTGAGGTGACTAATTTTTAAAATCTTGACATTACTAAATTTCAAACCTCTGGTTCAAAGGCTTTTCTCTGAGCCAACTAGAGCCAAACAACAACAACAACAAAAAAACCCGATCCTAAATATATCTAACAGCCATAGCAATTTGGCAATATTGCTCAAGAGCTCTAAGGAGGTATTACACTATGACATGGTTATTCCACCTCTTATACCCTTCACCGAGAAATATTCAAGATATAGATTGAGTTATATGGAAAATGTTTATCTCTGGCACTATTTATAGCAGAGAAAAACTAAAAACTCTCTAAACAGCTTACAGTAAAGGAATAGTTAAATTGGTTGTGATACAGTAATAAGATAAAATATATCTTTAAAAATATTTAAGCACAAAAAGAAATATATAAATAGAAATGTACATATTTATACTAAATCAGTCACTGCTCATTTTTGGATTGTGTAATCTTCGGTAATTTATGTTTCCTTTTTTTTTTTTTTTTTTTTTGAAACGGAGTCTCGCTCTGTTGCCCAGGCTGGAGTGCAGTGGCATGATCTCGGCTCACTGTAAGCTCCACCTCTTGGGTTCATGCCATTCTCCTGCCTCAGCCTCTCGCCACCACACCCGGCTAATTTTTTTGTGTTTTTAGTAGAGACAGGGTTTCACCGTGTTAGCCGGGATGCTCTCGATCTCATGACCTCATGATCCGCCCACCTCGGCCTCCCAAAGTGCTGGGATTACAGGCGTGAGCCACCGCGCCGGGCCTATGTTTCCTTTTATATATGCATTTTGTACTTCCAAAGATTATTTTATTAATATTGCATTTGTTTTTATAAGTGATAAAATTAAGTTGTATAAAATAAGTTTTAAAAATAGAACCGTATTATAAAGTGCTTGATTAACATGTGTTTCTACATTTGTTGAGTGCCTGCTACAGGGGGTTCAGGCCCTCAAAATACCAAAATCAGTGAGGTACTCTACACATCCTCAAAGAGCTCAGAAAGAGATATAATCTTATTTAAAAGTGTTTATCCATTTAGTCACATATGTTTACCAATGCACATCTGTTTAGTGCCAGTATTCATTAGGTCCTTGACAAAATCCACACTTCTGACAAAAACAAAAAAACACCCTCAGCATCAATAATTAAGGCACTGATGCTGAAAAAGAGTATACAAAAATTATTTTAAATTTATCTGCATAAAGACAATGAATAATATTTCAAATGGCAAATAAAATGTTTTTACAAACAATTATAGGAAATATCATTTAAAATGTTTGCCAAGAATGAGACCCAATTACTAAATGTATTGGAGAATTCTCTAAGATGCATTAACATGTATGATCTAGAGTTCATTGTTATGAATATCTTCATTTCAGGCACATATTAATTAGATTTTCTTATATTTCTTAGTTATAAAACACATTTAATCAATATACTTTTGAGAACAAATTAGCAAAACATTCAATTTGATTATGAAAGGTTATGTTATGTATTTTA
The DNA here is from genome assembly GCF_029281585.2 of Gorilla gorilla gorilla. Classification (NCBI taxonomy): domain Eukaryota; kingdom Metazoa; phylum Chordata; class Mammalia; order Primates; family Hominidae; genus Gorilla; species Gorilla gorilla. The sequence continues at coordinate 98,360,900 of NC_073240.2, read as the reverse complement.
AATTTGAATCATTATATATTTCTTATGTTTCTCATCTGTAAATCTTGTGATTGCTTTAATATAGCCAAAGGTCAAAATGAAAGAGCCATAAAATTATTCATGCAGAATATGTGCATCATGGAGGATTTTTGTAGAATTAGACTTAGGGTCTGAAGACAATGAGTCAGATTTTATTCCTTACCATGGTGCCAATTTTAATATAGTGGACTAAGTATTTTTGGAAAAGTTTGCTCACATTAATAAATTGTTGAGTGCTTTGTTCTTCTGCACAGTGGAGCTATATAAGGGAAAAGGTGGACAGAGCTCTGGAAACTTGGTGTCAGGAACAGAATCTCCTTTCTTTCCAATCCCAACTTCCCTATCAAAACAGCTATTGAGGACCATACAAAACAGAGCTCAGTGGAAACTTTAGGGTATGTTGGAGCTTCTGAGAAAAGATTCAGTGTGGGAACTCTCTTTCTGTCCTATGAGGTCTCCAGGACAGTTTGGGAAACCAGGGTCAAAAAGGCCTGACAGATGGACTTCTGGTGGGCAGCCTGAGGAGCAGTGTGGACAGCCTCCGTAGTGAAACTGCTGAGAATTAGAAAAATGACAATCTAAAGTTTCTGGAAATGTACCTAAGAACATACAGCAAATGAAAAAATATACATACGTAATTGAAAAAAACCTACTCAAATTTGCTAAGAACAGTAAGCACCTGTGGTGTTTGAACCATGCATGGTCCACTCCCTCCTTTCCCCATGCCAACTCAGTATGATGGAAACTCCTCTCCAAATAGGTATAGCCAAGAATACAGGAATCCTCTCCACACAGTTCCAATTGCAGGGCTGTGGTATCTCTTCAGGAGGGGCAGTACATCAAAATTGCTCACTGTGCTCCAGCTACGTATTGCAGAGGCTAAGTTCCAAACAGGCACAGCCAAGAGGTAAGAGCGCCATTTTTCTGCCCCGCCCCAACTTATGGGATAGGGGCTCTATCTTGGGTGTAGTGTGTAGAATATTCTGAGACCCAGATGGCCACCTCTCTGTCCCACTCAGAGAGAAACAAACTGAGAAGACCTGAGGCTTCAGCCACAACTGCCCCATCCCTATACCTAGTTGATTGCTCACTTCCTAAGAAGTGTCAGAGAGAAATGCACTGCTGTCCCTCCGCTCAGCTTAGAGCCCTGACTCAGAGATTTTGCCCCAGGGTAGAGGCCGTAAAACAGAGCGGTCCACATTTTTTTTCCTAAAGGAACTGCCTGAATTGCAACAGCATGGGAAAGTTAAGCCTAGGAGCACTAAATCAATGGACTGTGTGGCTTAAGGTAATTAAAAGGAAGCTGGCAGGCTATTTAGACATGTAAGCTAAATCCTTATATGGATATTTTACCAGAAGAAATCAGGGAAATAGACAGCTAAGGAAAGACATTCTGTGGTGAAAACAATCTCAAACACAGACCTCAGAAACCCCCTACAGGAGCCTGAATTTAGTTGGATCACTCTGTGGAGCAGTATATGCCCTAGGTCATTATTGAACATAATGGAGCAATCAGCCAGAAATTCATGGAACTTAACAGTTACATGTGGTCAGAAAAAAAAGACAATCAAAGATGGCTCTGCCAAAACCATCATTAATCCAGATGACAATGCATATGCCCAAGGTTTCATTTCCAAGGGGAAGAATCAGAAGCTTTATACTGTGGGGATGAGTAGGCTTCACTAAAATAACTAAGGTAGTCACTGAGTGAGTAATAATAAGTCTTAGAAAGGTGGGTGTGAGGGGCAGATATCCAGAATGCAATAATACATTATTTTAAATGTCTGAGATATATATATACAAACACACACACACACACACACACACCCATGCACACACACACACACACACACACACATATATATATTTAGAGATAGATAGATAGATATAGTAATGTAACAGGACAATTTGACAAAAACCTGAGAAAAAAAGGTGAGAGTGAATGGGTGTCAGATTTAACAAAGACTTCTAAATAGCCATTATAAATATATACAAAGAACTAAAGAAAACCATGCTCAAAGATATAAAATAATACTTTCTGATGATAATGTTACAACAGTTAAGAAATCTCAGTGAAGAGACTGTATTATTTTTAAAAATAGAAATCTTGGAGCTGAAAAGTACAATAACTGAAAAGAAAAATCCAATAGAGGGGCTCAACAGTAGATTTGAACTAGCAGAAGAAAGGATTATTTAACTTGAAGATAGATCAGTGTAGATTATGCAATCTCAGAACAGAAAGAAAAAATAATAATAAAGAGTAATAAAGCAATTTTTAAATTTTAATAAAGTACGACATATCAATTTTTTCTTACATGAATTGTGCTTTTAGTGTTGCATCCAGAATCTCATTACTAAATCCGAAGTCATTAAGATTTTCTCCTGTGTTTTATTCTAGAAGTTTTGTCATTTTTAGCTCTTACATTTAGTTCTTTGTTCCATTTTGAGTTCATTTTTCCACATGCCATTAGGAAAGGGTTTAAATTCATCCAGATATATATTATTATCCGGTTGTACCAACATTATTTATTGAAAATATATGCTTCCCCATTGAACTGCCTTGACATGGCTGCCAGAAACTATTTGATCATATATGCAAAGGTAAATATTTAGACTCTCAGTTCTGTCACATTGGTGTATATTTATATACTTATTCTAGTATCACAGTGTTGGTTATTGTAGCTTTGTAATAAGTTTAGAGGTTAGAAAGTATAAGTCCTCCAATTTTGTTTGTTTTAGCTGAAACATTTTGTTTATTCTAGGACTTTTGCATTTTTCTATGTGTTTTAGGAATGCCTTGTCAATTTTTACTAGATACTTTCTGGAACGTTTATACGGATAATATTGAATTTATAGATCAGCTTTGAGAATATTGTCATTTTAATAAATTTGAGCCCTCCAATCCATGAATGTTGAACTCCATTCTATTTGATATGTTGCTGCTACTTTGAATGAATTTTTTTAAAATGCCACTGTTGCTACTATGCAGAAAGACTATTGATTTTTATATATTAATGTTGCATCCTGTGACATTCGTGAACTTATTATTTTTGTCAAAATATTACCTTTGCCAGTGTTCTTCACTTCTTCTTGCGGTTTCAAGTTATTCTCTCGGTATCATAACCTTTTATTCTAAACAATTCTGTAGAATTTGTTGTAAGGCTATTTTGTTAGAATTTTTTTCTAGCTTTGTTATTTAGAAATGTTTTTATTTTATTTTATTTTATTTTATTTTATTTTATTTTATTTTATTTTTTGAGTCAGGGTCTTACCCTGTCACCCAGGCAAGCTGGAGTGCAGTGGCGCAGTAATGACTTACCACAGCCTCTACCTCCTGGACTGAAGTGATCCTTCCACCTCAGCCTCCTAAGCAACTGAAATGACAGGTTTGTGCCACTATGCCCAGCTAATTTTTTGATTTTTTGTAGGGTTGAGGTCTCATTTTGCTACCCAGGCTGTTTTTGAAATCTTGGGCTCAAACAGTTCTCCTGCCTTAGCCTCCCAAAGTGTTGGGATTACAGGCATGAGCCACCATGCACTGCTGGAAATGTTTTTATTTCACCTTAATTTTTGTAAGATATTTTCTCTAATAAAAAATTGTTGATGGATGGATTTGAAATTTTTTTCAAGCACTTTGAGCACATCATTCCGTTGCCATTTTGCCTACATTTCTCCTGATATAAGCTTAGCTACTAATCTCATACCCTTTCTTTCTCATTAAACACTGTCCTGAGAGATAAAACATTTACTATTGGGTATTTTAGGAAAAAGTGTACTTATTCATTTCCAGATGGTGCTAGGCAGCCTGATTCCTGGAGTGAGGAATACATGGAGTAGAACCCCCAATAGCCAAAATGGATATGTAAGATGAGAAAAAAATTAATGTTTGATGATTTAAGTCATTAAGATTTTTGAGTTATATATGATAAATATACAATTTTATCTATAATTTTAAAAGTTTATTAAAAATATTTTAAAATGTGTACTAAAATTTTTAAAAGGAAAAAAGATTTTGGAGTTGTTTTTTTACCATAACATAACATAGCCCTTGCAGACTAGTGCAGAAACTGATGAAATTGATACCTAGAAGGAGAATGCTTCCATTGCAAAAATAATAAGTGTTATTTTATTGGGGCTTTTATAGACTATACAAAAACTGGTACCTAGAAGGAAGGTTCTTTCCTAACAAAAATAATAAAATAAATGTTATTGTATTGGGAACAGAGATTAAGGAAGCTTTTCTGAAAGGCTGGGAAAAAATCAATCCCTATAAACAGTGGTAAACAATTGTTAAAAAAAAAGTTATATGAGATAATTTTGAAACTAGTAATACACCTAAAATTTATAGCTTTAAGGTTACAATTTGAAATTAAAAGTTAGTATAGTATTTATTAGTGACCACTGGCTGCATTTGAAAAGGTATTTTAAGAGAGAGATGAACTCATTAAACAGTTCCAAGCTGAAATGAAAGAGAATAGAGTCTAGAAATTGGAAGATTTTCATGGTTAATAAAATGAAAATCTCCTCAACAAATACCCGTAAAGAAAAACACTGATAAATCTTTTGAGTAAAAAGATGAATTATCTCAATGTTGCCTGGAGAACCAAAATTACTAGAATTACTGACACACTTATTGTTAAAACTTCCCAATGGTATAATTTATTTCAGAATAAAGATCAAAATAAGGTTGTCAAGACCAGTAAAGCCTTTCAATTAGACAAAATGTTCAAGAAAAGTGAAAATGTGGCTGAGCCTGATTAGGTCAAGATACCCCAAATTAGAACATCTTCAGATTGGCTTCTTTCATTTAGTAATATACATTTCAAGTTTCTCCATGTCCTGCAGTGGCTTCATAGCTACTTTTTTTTTTTTTTAACACTGAATAACATTCCATTGCTTGGATGTAACACAATTTGTTAATTCACCTACTGAAGAATATCTCAGTTCACTTTCAATTTGGGTGATAATGAGTAAAGTGCTAAAAAGATCCAGGTGAAAGTTTTTGGGTGGCCATAAAGACAATTCCTTTGGGTAAATACCAAGAAGCATGATTACTGGATTGTATAGGAAGATGTTCAGTTTTGATAAGAAACTGCCAAACTGTCTTCCAAAATGGCTGTACCATTTTGCCATCCCATCAGTAATAAATGAGAGTTTCTTTTACTCCACATCCTTGCTAGAATTTAGTGTTGTCAGTGTTTTGGATTTTCACCATTTTAATAGGCGTGTAGTGGCAATTCATTGTTGACTTAATTTTTATTTTAAGTTGCAATTCTTTAATGGTATATGATATTGAACACCTTTTTATATGCCTAAATGCCATCTGTATATCTTTTTTGGCGAAGTGTCTTTTAAGGTCTTTTGCCCATATTTCAAATCAAGTTTTCTTTTTGGTGTTACTGAGTTTTAAGGTTTTGTTTTTTCTATACTTTGAATAACAGTCTTTTATCAGCATGTCTTTTCCAATTTTTTTTTTTTTGGTCTGTGGTTGGTCTTATTTTCTTGACATGGTTTTTCACAGAACAGAAATTCCGGATTTTAAAAAAGTCCTTAGTTGTTTCTTTTTTGTATCATGCCAAAAATATCACAATATCCAAGGTGATCTAGATTTTCTGCTGTTATCTTCTGAAAGTTTTATAATTTCATATTTTACATTTAGATCTAGGATCCATTTTGAGGTAATTTTGTAAAGTGTGTCAGGTCTGTGTCTAAAATCTTTTTTAATATGGATATGCCGTTGTTTCAGTACCATTTGTTGATAAGATTATCATTGCACTATTATATTGCCTTTGCTATTTCGTCAAAGATCAATTAATAATATATATGTGGGTCTATTTCTGACCTCTCAATTCTGTTCCTTTAATCTATGTGTCTATTATTTCACCGATGCCACACTTTCTTAACTATTCTAGCTTTATAGGTAAGTCTGGAAGTTACATAGTTGCAGTCCACACTGACTTTGTTCTTCACCTTCAGTATTGAGTTGGTTATTTTGGGTCTTTTGCTTCTCCATATAAACTTTGGAGTCAATTTAACAATATTCACAAAATAACTCCCTGGAATTTTTGTTGGGACTACATTGAAACTATAGATTAGTTGGGAATAACTGAGATCTTGACAATATTTAGGCTTTCTATCCATGAACACAGATTATCTCCTCATTTTTGTTTTGTAAATTTCTTTTTTCAGGTTTTTATGAGATTTTTAAAATACAGATCTTCTGCATCTATTTTTTAGATTTTTACTTTATTACAAGTAAAATTCATTTTTAAATACATATTTCATTTTTAGAGCTAATGTAAATGGTATTCTGTTTTTAGTATTTTTAAAATCAAACTTTTATTTTAGATACAGGGCATACTGTGCAGGTTTGTTACATGTTGTATGGACATATTTCTTTCAGGTAATGAGCACAGTACCCAAAAGGTAGTTTTTCAACCCATTCTTCTCTTGCACCCCCCACCACCCATAGTGCAGAGTGTCTCTGGTTCCCACATTTATGCCTTTGTGTGCTCAATGTTTAGCTCCTACATATAAGTGAGAATATGTGACACTTGGTTTTCCATTTCTGCATTAATTCTCATTATGGCCTCCAGCTTCATTCATGGTGCTACAAAGAACGTAATTTTATTCTTTTTTATGGTTATGTAGTACTCCATGATGTGTATGTACGACATTTCCTTTATCCAGTGAATGACTGATTGGTTCCTAGGTAGATTCCAAGTCTTTGCTATTGTGAATAGTGCAGTGATGAACATGCACGTGTATACATCTTTTTGGTAAAATGATCTATTTCCTTTTCGATATATACCCAGTAATGGGATTGCTGTGTCAAATGTAGCTCTGTTTTAAATTCTTTGAGAACTCTCCAAATTGCTTTACACAGTGGCTGATCTAATTTACATTCTCAGCAATAGTGTATAAGCATTCCCTTTTCTCTGCACCCTCACTAGCATTTATTGTTTTTTGACTTTTTAATAATAGCCATTCTGACTGGGTCTGAGATGGAATCTCGTTATGGTTTTCATTTGCAGTTCTCTGACGGTTAGCAATGATGAGCATTTTAAAAATATATTTGTTGGCCACCTGTGTGTCTTATTTTGAGACATGTATGCTCATGTCCTTTGCCCATATTTTTAAAATGGGCTTATTTGTTTTGGGCTTGTTAATTTGTTTAAGTTTCTTATAGATTATGAATGTTAGACCTTTGTTGGATGCATAGTTTGTGAATATTTTTCTCTTATTCTGTGGGTCATCTGTTTACCCTATGAATAGTTCTCTTCACTATGGAAAGCTCTTTAATTAGGTCTCACTGTTTAATTTTTTGTTGTTGTTGCAATTGTTTTGGGGGACTTGGCCAAAAATTCTTTACTGAGGTTGATGTCAAGAAAGGTGTTTCATCTTTTCATCTACGATATTTATAATTTGAGGTCTTACATTTAAATATTTCATCCACCTTGAGTTGATTGTTGTCTATGGTAAATGTAAGGGTTGAGTTTTATTCTTCTGTATATGGCCAGCATCATTTATTTAATAGGGAGTCATTTCCTTATTACTTGTTTTTGTTGGCCTTGTTGAGGGTCAGATGCTTGTAAGTGTGCAGCTTTATTTCTGAGTTTTCTACTCTGTTCCATTGGTCTATGTGTTGGCTTTTGTAACAGTACTGTGCTGTTTTGGTCCTAATAGTGTAGTTTGAAGTTGGGCAGTGTGATAACTCCAGCTTTGTTCCTTTTGCTTAGGATTGGTGTGGCTATCAAGCTCTTTTTGGGTTCCATATGAATTTCAGATTTTTTTTTCTAATTATGTGAAGAATGACATTGTTAGTTTGATAAGAGTAGCATTGAATCTGGAAAATTGCTTTGGGCAGGATAGCCATTTTAATGATATTTGTTCTTCCAATCCGTGAGCATGGAGTGTTTTTAGTTTGAAATCTACTTGTTCATTGCTGGTATGTAGTATAGCAACTGACTTTTGTATGCTAACCTTATATCCTGAAATCTTCCTATAATCACTTATTAGTTCCAAGTGGGATTTTTTTGTAGACTTAAACTTATTCCTAGGTATTTTATTCTTTTTGATACCATTTTCTGCTGTTGGATGAAATGTTCTGTAAATGTTATTTGGGTCCCTGTTGTTGCTTAAGCCTCCTGCTTCCTGATTGATTTTCTGTCTGGGTCATCTATCCATTATTGAAAGTGGGTTATTGAAGCCTCCAATTCTCTATTGTATTGCTGTATAGTTCTTCCTTCAGTTCTGTTAATATTTGCTTCATATATTTTGGTGCCCTGATGTTGGATGCTTATATATTTACAGTTGCTATATCCTCTTGATAAATCGACCACTTTATTGTTATATAATTACCTCCTTTTTCTCTTTTGATAGTTTTTTTTACTTAAAATCTACTTTGTCTGATATAAGTATAGCCATTTCTGCTGCACCTGGTTATCATTTGCATGTGATATCTTTGTCCCTTGACTGTCAGCCTATGTGTGTCCTTAAAGCTAAAGTGAGTCTCTTGTATACACCATATAGTTGGTTCTTTTTTTCTTATCCATTGAGCCACTGCATTTCTTTTTATTGAAGAATTTAATCCATTTGCATTTATAGTAATTAATGACAGTAAGGACTTATTACTGCTATTTTGTTAATTGTTTTCTGGCTGTTTGTAGCACCTTCATTCCATTGTTCATTTCTTGCTGTCTTTCTCTGTAATTTGATGATTTTTTTTTGTATGCTGTGCTTTGATTTCTTTCTCTTTCTCTTTTGTGTATCTACTACTGTTCTTTTTTTGTGGTTACCATGAGGTTTACATAAAACATCTTATAATTATCCTGTTTTATGTCAAAGATGTCACAAATTACATCTTTTATACATTGTATATTCATTAATAAATTATTGTAGCTATAGTTACTTTTACTTATTTGGAAATAACAAATATTTATTATTTCTCATGATTCTGTGTGCCAGCTGGCAGTTACTTTTCTCTGGTCAAGTTCTGCTGTGGAGACTGAACAGTCCAGGATGCCTTCACTTACTGATAGTGGCCAGGCTGTTGGTCTCAAGTGGCCTCAGCTGGGTAAGTTTGTCTTTGCTCCACTACACATTATCTAATTAGCTCAAATTGTACTGGCTGTGCCCTTTTATGTACGGCAAAGACCTCCAGCATCCCCCTAGACTCTTAAACACACATCCAGTTATTTATTTTTTGAATCTTGGTTGGAGTCTCACATAAGCTCATCACTTGTCATCTGAAGTTCTTCCTCTTCAGTACTCTTGTGGAAATGTGTTTCCCACAAAACCACTGCAGGTTGGTGTCTACACCCTACCACAGCTGGTGATGTTCCCACTCTGTGAGAATACTGCTGTTTGTGTCAAGGGAATACTCTTCCTAGGTTCCTAATGATGAAAATCCTCAAGGTATCAAAACATCACCTCATTCCCTAGAGTTCTTGATATACCTACCAAAGCCAGGTCTTTTGTGTTTATTTTATTTTAAGTTCTGGGGTACACGTGCAGGATGTGCAGGTTTGTTACATAGGTAAATATGTGCCATGGTGGTTTGCTGCACCTATCAACCCATCACCTAGGTATTAAGCCCAGCATGCATTAGCTATTTTTCCTGATGCTCTCCCCTCCACCACTTTTATTTTTTTTTAACTTTTATACTACAGTTAAAAGTGGCTTACACACTACCATACAGTATTAGAGTATTTTGTAGTTGATATTTTTACACTTCAGTGACTTTTATACTTTCATTTGTTTTTTTCTTTTTTTCTTTTTTTCTTTTTTTTTTTTTTTGAGACGGAGTCTCACTGTGTTGCCCAGGCTGGAGTGCAGTGGCGTGATCTCGGCTCACTGCAAGCTCTGCCTCCCAGGTTCACACCATTCTCCTGCCTCAGCCTCCTGAGTAGCTGGGACTACAGGCGCCCACCACCATGCCAGGCTAATTTTTTGTATTTTTAGTAGAGACGGGGTTTCACCGTGTTAGCCAGGATGGTCTCGATCTCCTGACCTCGTGATCCGCCCGCCTCAGCCTCCCAAATTGCTGGGATTACAGGCGTGAGCCACCGTGCCCGGCGTTTGCTATTGTTTTTATTTCAACTTGAAGAACTCCCTTTAGCATTTTTTGTAGGGCAAGTCTAGTAATAATGAACTCACATAGCTCTTATTTGTCTGGGAAAGATTCTGGGTGAGCAGCTTTGCTGCTGGAGTCCTCAAAAGGTCCAGCCTGATGCCTGGGTCAGTGGGTGGCACAGCTAGAGCCTGGACTTCAGTGGCAGGCCTGGATCCTGGGTCTGTTGAGGCCATCCTAGACCTTGGTCTTCAGGGACTAGCCTGGCACTAGATGGGCCTGGACCCTGGGTCTGCTATTATAGATCTGGTACCAGGTTTCACTGGGATGACCTGGAGCTGGGGTTTGTAGCAAAGTCAGGTGCTCACTTCGTTCTCCTTCCCCCACATGGAGGATATCTCTCTTCATGCTGTACTGTGTAGGCTTGGGGCTGGGGTGATGAAGGCAATACAAAACTATCCTTCCTACCCTCTTTAATGCATCTTTTCTTATTTCTGTGCTATCGCCAGGTGCTATAATCTCTTACCTGGATTCTTTAGCTCTTGTGAAAATATTGTCATGTGTGGATAGTTGTTCAAATTGATGTTTTGGAAGGCGACAAGTATCACTCTCCCTGTATTGCTTCATAGAGGTAAGTGCACACTTTATTTTGCCCCAAGATGTGGGAATGACTGACTCTATCTTGTAGTGGAGAAAGGGGAGGCAAGAGTCAGAGGAAATTTGCATGAGTAATATTCAAGCCAGGCATTGAAAGATACATGGGAATTTAACAATAAGTAACGTGTGACAGAGGTAATTGTTTAGGGTTATGGGAGGCAGAAGTTATGGAAATGGACAAATCACAGAGGACTGTGTATGCCACGAAAAGCGGTTTGGACATTTAGTCATAAAGCATGAAAGAGCCACTGAAAGATGTCAAGGCCCATGCTCAGATTTCGAAAATGAGCTAGAATGAAAATTCAATGTGCAGAGTGAAGAATGAATCAGTGGCAGAAAGGGGGAGAAAGCAAAAGGATAGAAAAGAGGTACTGAAGAATATTCTATCAAATAAATAAAGTTTCCTCACATGGCTCACTTCTTTGGAACTTATGGTGGGTCCATAATTATATGATCATTGCTTCTCATATAATAATTACTTCCAGAATTTTTCTGACCAGTGACATCATAGTAACTTCTAAAATTTGCAGATCCTCCCTCTTTATATTTTTATTTTCACACATTGGGATCTCTGTTTATATATAGTCTTTTAGCTCATTCCCCACTAGGGCCAGCGTCTATCTAGCTTTCTTATTTCCATCAACCAGTTCTTTTAGCAGCCTTTTTTGTTATTTATCTCACAAGATATTTGAAATATAAATTTTAGAAAATTTGTTTTGTTCTACCAATGTTTGTTCCACCTGTTATGATTAAACATTTTTTCCTCCCCATAAAAACAAACCAAAGAAAGAAGATAGTAAACAGGATATTAAAGTGGGCCTTAATTTAAGTAAAGCTAAAGTAATACAGCTGTGATACTAAGTATGTTTGAATAATATGTTTGAATAATTGTGTGATGTTTTTTGACAAAAATAGTTGATTGGGGAAAAAAAATCTCATGACAACTTCTTTGCAATCTTGATGTACTTTCACGGATCATTCAAATGACATTTCCCAAATTGTATCTATTGAACATAGTAACTATTTGAACAAGTTTGCATACGAACAATTGTCAAAATAAATCTACCTAAACCGAAATGATTTTACTGTCTTCATATTCTCAAATTCTCTTTCTGACTCAGGTTTAGGTATCAAGGAGGTCTGTATGGCATGTCTAATACCTTGGAAGAAAATTGCCCTGTGTACTAAAAGAAAACAAAGATTCAATTCCTGCTGTATCATAAAAGTCTAAAGATGCATCTTCTACAACCCTAGTATGTTTGCCTTTCTTCTCCTTAGTTGGAGTGGTCAAGTAGCTTTCTCAGTATAGGCTAGAAATAACTCCTGTTGGAATATCTTCAGAGAGGGGTTAACATATTGATAAATGCACTTGAGTATAGCTGAAGGTATCTGTGATTGAGGTAGTCTCAAAGGGAAATAAGGGGCCTGGAGACAGGTTCAAGCATATCAATATGTCAATCACAGCCGATGATGCAAAGGATGGTAAATGGTGGTTACTCGCATAGCAGTGGGATGTCTCAAGTTACCTAAGTGCCATAACTGGATACAGTAATCACACACTTGTCTCAATGTGACACAATCTTAACAGGAACGTCCACTGTCCACTTAAAAAGGAGACAGTCTGGCAAACCTGATCAGATTATTGCTGTCATTATATCCAGCAAATTAACAGGTTACCACATTGTTCACCTTGCGTGACACCACTGTGGGGTTTGACAGCCTGGGCTCCAAGTGAGAAAATACACCAGGCTGATTTGCAAAGCGTCTACCTGAGATGACTCATCCAGTCTAAGAGGTTGCTACATTGTGCATTGTAAGCAATGAGAAGTTTCCCTAGAACAGTTTAGCAGTGAAGCCATCTGTTGCCACTTCTTCCAGAGGTCTATGGAATAGTTAAATTCTAGAGGTTGGGCTTTTGAAAATGGCAGCCTGATCATTCAAACTCATTACAGGTACGCTTTGAGTGTAGAGGCTGTCTCCCCAAAAGCCCCGGCCTTACAGATAAATCATAGATACATTTAACAGGAAAAAAGTTTTGAGTGCCATGTGTTAGCATCGTTACAACTTTAGCAAAGGGGAAAGAAAGTTCAGTCACTGAAGGTTGGGAGGGCAAGAACCCTCCTCAGTACACAGTCATTTCCTCCATGTCAGAGCACAGTTAGCAAAGCTGAACATTATTTTGGTTCCTCATCAACTTTTTACGGTGCTTCTGCTATATATTTTAGGATTTGGGGCATGGGTCTATGTATACACACGCGCCTGTGTGTGTTCAAGGAGCACTCGTGCCGTGCTATCTGAAGCCTCCAGTTATTTATAGCATCTGTTTCCTGTCCATCCTTATCTCATAACCTATTATGTCTCAGCTTAAATGCCATGTCATGCACAGTGCACAAAGAAGGAGTATATGACCCTAACTCCCCAGCCCCTGCTAAGTCCGGCATATTCCACTTTTTCTCCCACATTGTCCATAACTGCTGAAAAGTTCTGCCTCCTCTTTAATTCCTTGTCAAAACTCCTGAATTTTTTTAAACCCCTAACACAAACTTTCTTCACCATTTGCTGAGTACTACCTGTCAAAGCTGCTGAGTATGACGTTTCTAATTCAGAAGTAAAAAAAAAAAAAAAATGTTATGCAGAAATTCCAAGGAATCACTGAAAATATTCGCCACTTTGGCCTGGGAAACCTTAAATGAAAAACGTATTATTATTAAACTATTTTGGAGTTTCTCCATGGCCTGAACATTTGTTTGATTGCCTACATTAAATATTTCCATTTCTTGGACATTTGGAAATGGGGCAATGTGTTTAAGGGATCACGGGCCTTTGGAGGCCTGTCCTCATGTGTATGGAACCTGTGTAGGCTATTTAATTGCTGTGTGACCATATGTCATCACATTAGCTGAATTGATGCCTGTATTGATACCTGTACCAATCAGCCTTCTAGAGGAAACATGGTACATTTAGATGAGGTAATTAGAAAACAGTTTAATGAAAGCACTATTTATGAAGATTTTTTATGGATTATTTTATAACTCACCACTTTACTAAATTCTCATTTTTTCATATGGTAGGTTTTCCTTTAATTTTTTTAAATTAAAAAATGACTATATGCTAGTTTTAATAGCATAAGTAAAATAATGTATTAACCAAAATAAAGCTAATATGTAAACGTTAAATAGACTTTAAGGCAAAAGTCATCACTATTTATACATAGCACCATTAAATAGTGACAAAAGAACCAATTTTCTAGAATGTCATAAATAACTTGAGTCTTTGTACATCCCTAAAATTGGCATCAAAAATTATCAAAAATATTGACAAAATTTCAAGTAAAAAGGGACAAATACACAACCATGTTGCAATATTTTTAATATCTTCTTTTCAGAGCTAAAAATTGGGTGGACAATTGAGAAATAAAATAAGCAAGAGTGGATTTGAAGCCGGACTTAACAAATACAAAAAAAGAAAAATCTGTTAATAGAAGACTATATTCTCACACTACAATTATGGGGTCATTCAAGAAATAATGATTAACATTGAAATCTATACAGGATCAAATGCACAATGAAAATTCCACTTATTAAAGTTTGTGTCATGGTGCTAAAACCGGTATTTAGAGGAGAATATATAGTCTGAAATGTATATGTTAGAAACTAAGAAAGAATGTGAATTAAGCTAAATGCTTAATTCTTAGGAACAACATAAAAATTAATAGTAAATAAAGAAACACTAAAAGGAAGGAAATAGAAGACAAAATTAATAACATTTTAATAATAATATGCCTAATTTGCTTTTACCAATTGTTATTACTGATATTAATATATCTTGATTTTTAAGTTTTATCTAATATTTTCTCTATATTTTAATGAATTATTTTCTTATTTTCCTTTTCTCCCTTCCTGACTTCCATCAGATTAATTATTATTTATTACCATTTTTGTCTTTTATTGTTTTGGAAATTTTTCTCTACTTTTGGCTTGGACACTAAGAATCAATTCATCTATGATTTGATTATTTGAAAAGAATAAACTCAGCTGGAGTTTTTAATAAATAAGAAAGTATACAAAAATAAAGGCTATTAAAGTGAAGAAGGGGACACATAGCCAAAGCTGCAGGAAAATGACCAGCAAAGCTGTGCCAGGAGCTGACTTAGTCTTTGAAAATGACCTTTGTACATTTGAAAATATGTCACTTCCATAGTTTGAAAACTGGAGGGGCTTTGTAAATTACAAGAGACTTTCTGTCTTTCTGTGTTGCTGCTTACCATTGCTACTGCTGTAGCTACCACACTTCTGCTGCTATTAGACATTTATGAAGAACTCAACTGTATCGGGCCTGAGCTTTTTATAATGCATGTGTGCTTTTTAAATAAAAGAAAATTGCCTTAGTTTTACAAATGCTGGCAAAAGATGTAAGACTTTATGACTTACAACCAAGCAGTCACTATGAAATTCTTGTTTATGTCAGTTTCAGTAGTCTCCCAAAATCCCCAGGTGATAATGGGAACACAGGGCCGGAAGGATGCTATACACACAGTATTGTGCATCACGGCTGAGGAATTCTGAGTGAGCTTAGGAAATCCTCATAATTTATAAGAGGGTGCTAAGTAAACCTGCCCAAAGTTTGATCCAGAAGGAGCCTTTTTTTTTTTTTTTTTTTTTTGAGACAGAGTCTTGCTCTGTTGCCCAGGCTAGAGTGCAGGGGCACAATGTCGGCTCACTGCAACCTCCGCCTCTGGGGTTCAAGCGATTCTCCTGCCTCAGCCTTCCGAGTATCTGGGATTACAGGTGCCTGCCGCTGCACCTGGCTAATTTTTGTATTTTTAGTAGAGACAGGGTTTCACCATCTTGGCCAGGCTGGTCTCAAACTCCTGACCTCATGATCCAACTGCCTTGTTCTCCCAATGTGCTGGGATTACAGGCATGAGCCACGGAGCCCGGCCAGGAGGCCTCTTTAAACAAAATAATAATATTTTGAGTTCCAGGATACATGTGCAGAACATGCAGGTTTGTTACATAGGTATGCATGTGCCATGGTGATTTGCTGCAGCTATTGACCTGTACTCTAAGTTCCCTCCCCTCACCTCCAACCTCCCAACAGGTCCTGGTGTGTGTTGTTCCCCTCTCTGTGTCCATGTGTTCTCATTGTTCAACTCCCACCTATGAGTGAGAACATGTGGAGTTTGGTTTTCTGTTGGTTTGCTGAGGATGATGGCTTCCAGCTTCATCCATGCCCCTGCAAAGGACATGATCTCATCTTTTTTATGGCAGCATAGTATTCCATAGTGTATATTTGCCACATTTTCTTTATCCAATCTACCATTGATTGGCATTTGGGTTGGTTCTATGTCTTTGCTATTGTATGTAGTGCTGCAATAAACATATGTGTGCATGTGTCTTTATAGTAGAATAATTTATGTTTGTTTGGGTACATACCCAGTAATGGGATTGCTGGTTTAAATGGTATTTCTGGTTCTAGATCCTTGAGGAATCTCCATACTGTCTTCCACAATGGTTGAACTAATTTACAATCCCACCAACAGTGAAGTGGTCCCATTTCTCCAGAGCCTCGCCAGCAAGTATAGTTTCTTGACTTTTTCATAATTGCCATTCGGACTGGCATGAGATGGTATCTCCTTGTGGTTTTGATTTGCATTTCTCTAATGATCAGTGATGTTGAGCTTTTTTTCATGTCTGTTGGCTGCATAAATGTCTTCTTTTGAGAAGTGTCTTTTCATATCCTTTGCCTTCTTTTTGGTGTGGTTGTTTATTTTTTTCTTGTAAATTTGTTTAAGTTCCTTGTAAATTCTGGATATTAGACCTTTGTCAGATGGGTAGATTGCAAAAATTTTCTCCTATTCTGTAAATTACCTGTTCACTTTCATGATAGTTTCTTTTGCTGTGCAGAGTCTCTTTAGTTTAATTAGATCCCATTTGTCTATTTTGGCTTTTCTTGCAATTGCTTTTGATGTTTTCATCATGCAGTCTTTGCCCATGTCTATGTCCTGAATGTTATAATTTTGGATTTTACATTTCAGTCTTTAATCCATCTTGAGTTAATTATTGTATAAGGTATAAGGAAGGGGTCCAGTTTCAGTTTTCTGCATATGGCTAGCCAGTTTTCCCAGCACCATTTATTGAATAAAAGATCCTTTCCCCATTGCTTGTTTTTATCAGGTTTGTTGAAGATCAGATGGTTGTGGGTGTGTGGTGATATTTCTGAGGCCTCTGTTCTGTTCCATTGGTTTATATGTCTGTTTTAGTATCAGTATCATGTTGTTTTGGTTACTGTAGCCTTGAAGTATAGTTTGAAGTCAGGTAGTATGATGTCTGCAGCTATGTTCTTTTTGCTTAGGATTGTCTTGGCTATACAGGGTCTTCTTTGATTCCATATGAAATTTAAAGTAGTTTTTTCTAATTTTGTGAAGAATGTCAGTGGTAGTTTGATGAGAATAGCATTGAATCTATAAATTACTTTGGGCAGTATGACCATTTTCACAATATTGATTCTTACTATCCATGAGGATGAAATGTTTTCCCGTTTGTTTGTGTCCCCTCTCATTTCTTTGAGCAGTGGTTTGTAGTTCTCCTTGAAAAGGTCCTTCACATCTCTTGTTTGCTGTATTCCTAGATATTTGATTCTCTTCGTAGCAATTGTGAATGGGAGTTCATTCATGATTTGGCTCTCTGCTTGTCTATTGTTGGTGTAAAAGAATGATTGTGATTTTTACACATTATGTATGCTGAGACTTTGCTGAAGTCGCTTATCAGGTTAAGGAATTTTGGGGCTGAGAGGATAGGGTTTTCTAAGTATACAATAATGTCGTTTTCAAAAGAGATAATTTGACTTCCTCTCTTCTTATTTGAATACGATTTATTTCTTTCCCTTGCCTGATTGACCTGGCCAGAACTTCCAATACTATGTTGAATAGGAGTAGTAAGAGAGGGCACCCTTGTTTTGTACTGGTTTTCAAAAGGAATGTTCCTAGCTTTTGCCCATTCAATACTATATTGGCTGTGGGTTTGTCATAAATAGCTCTTATTATTTTGCGATATGTTCCATCAATGACTAGTTAATTGAGAGTTTTTAACTTTAACATGAAGGGATGTTGAATTATATCAAAGGCCTTTTCTGCATCTATTGAGATAATCATGTAGTTTTTGTCTTTGGTTCTGTTAATGTGATGGGTTATGTTTACTGATTTGCATATGTTGAACCAGCCTTGCATCCCAGGGATGAAGCCAGCTTGATCGTGGTGGATAAGTTTTTTGATGTGCTGCTGGATTCGGTTTGCCAGTATTTTGTAGAGGATTTTCACATTGATGTTCATTAGGGATATTGGCCTGAAGTTTTCTCTTTTTGCTGTGTCTCTGCCAGGTTTTGGTATCAGGATGATGCTGCCTTCAATGATTTAGGGAGGACTCCATCCTTTTTACTTGTTCGAAATAGTTTCAGAAGGATTGGTACCAGCTCCTCTTTGTACCTCCAGTAGAATTCAGCTGTGAATCTATCATCCTGGGCTTTTCTTGGTTGGTAGGCTGTTAATTACTACCTCAATTTCAGAGCTTGTTATTGGTCTATTCAGGGATTTCACTTCCTCCTGCTTTAGTCTTGAGAGAGTGTATATGTTCCAGAATTTATCCATTTCTTCTAGAATTTCTAGTTTATTTGCATAGAGGTGTTCCTAGTTTTCTCTGATGGTAGTTTGTATTTCTGCAGGGTCAATGGTTATATCCCCTTTATCATATTGGTCTATTTAATTCTTCTCTCTTTTCATCTTTATTAGTCTAGCTAGTAGTCTATCTATTTTGTTAATTTTTTCAAAAAAAAACAGGTCCTGGATTCACTGATTTTTTGAAGGGTTTTTTGTGTCTCTATCTCCTTCAATTCTGCTCTGGTCTTAGTTATTTCTTGTCTTCTGCTATCTCTTGGATTAGTTTGCTCTTGCTTCTCTAGCTCTTTTAACTGTGATGTTAGGATGTCTATTTGAGATTTTTCTAGCTGTCTGATGTGAGCATTTAGGGCTATAAATTTTCCTCTTACCACTGCTTTACCTGTGTCCCAGAGATTCTGGTACATGTTCTCTTGATTTCTCCCTTAGTTTCATTATTTACCCAGGAGTCATTCGGGAATATGCTGTTCAATTTCCATATAATCATGTGGTTTTGAGTGAGTTTCTTAATCATGAGTTCTAATTTGATTACACTGAGGTCTAAGAGACTGATTATTATGAATTCAGTTCTTTTGCATTTGCTGAGGAGTGTTTTACTTCCAATTATGTGGTTGCTCTTAGAATAAGTGCCATGTAGCACTGAGAAGAATGTATATTCTGTTGATTTGGGGTGGAGAGTTCTGTAGATGTCTATTAGGTCCACTTGATCCAGAGCAGAGTTCAAGTCCTGAATATCCTTGTTAATTTCCTGTCTTATTGATCTAATATTTAAAGTGGGGTGTTAAAACCTCCCACTATTATTGTGTGGAAGTCTGTCTCTGTAGGTTTCTAAGAACTTGTTTTATGAATCTGGGTGCTCCTGTATTAGGTGCATATATATTTAGGATACTTAGCTGTTCTTGTTGAATTGATCCCTTTACCATTATGTAATGACCTTCTTTGTCTTTTTTCATCTTTGTTGGTTTAAAGCCTGTTTTGTTAGAGACTAGGATTGCAACCCCTGCTGTTTTTTGCTTTCTATTTGCTTGGTACATTTTCCTTCATCCCTTTATTTTAAGCCTATGTGTGTCTTTGCATGTGAGATGGGTCTCCTGAATACAGCACACTGATGGGTCTTGACTCTTTATCCAATTTGCCAGTCTGTGTCTTAATTGGGGCATTTAGCCCATTTACATTTAAGGTTAGTATTTTTATGTGTGAGTTTGATCTTGTCATCATGATGCCATCTGGTAATTTTGCACACTAGTTGATGCAGTTCCTTCATAATGTCGTTAGTCTTTATACTTTGGTGTGTTTTTGCAGTGGCTGGTACTGTTTTTCCTTTCCAAATTCAGTGATTCCTTCAGGAGCTGTTGCAAGGCAGGCCTGGTGGTGACAAAATCCCTCAGCATTTCCTTGTTGGGAAAGGATTTTATTCCTACTTTGCTTATGAAGCTTAGTTTGGCTGGATATGAAATTCTGGGTTGAAAATTCTTTTATTTAAGAATGTTGAATATTGGCCCCACTCTCTTCTGGTTTGTGGGGTTTCTGCTGAGAGATTCACTGTTAGTCTAATGGGCTTCCCTTTGTAGGTGAACTGGCCTTTCTCTCTATTTGCCTGCTACATTTTTTTCCTTCATTTAGGCCTTGGAGAATCTGATCATTATTGTGCTGGGGTTGATCTTCTCATGGAGTATCTTAGTGGTGTTCTCTGTATTTCCTCAATTTGCATGCTGGTCTGTCTTGCTAAATTGGGGAATTTCTCCTGGATAATATAATGAAGTGTGTTTTCCAGCTTGTTTCCATTCTCCCATCTCCTTCAGGGACTCCAGTCAATTGTAGGTTTGGTCTTTTTATGTAGTCCCATATTTTCAGAGGCTTCGTTCATTCCTTTTCATTCTTTTTTCTCTAATCTTGTCTGCATGCCTTATTGAAGCAATATTGTCTTCAAACTCTGATATCCTTCCTTCTTCTTGGTCAATTAGATATTGATACTTGTGTATGCTTCACGAAGTTTATGTGCTGTGTTTTCCAGCTCCATCAGGTCATTTATGTTGAAGGAGACATTTTTATTATACTGGATAGCAAACAGTTCTTCCCTTTGCTCTCTGGAAGGAGAAACTGTTTCTATCTTCCAAGGCTATTCTCTATACAAATATCTTTGAAAAGATAGTTTGGAACAAAAACTGTCAGTGACTCTACTTGTAAGATATTAAGAAACATGAGAAATACAACAGAAAGTTG
The DNA here is from genome assembly GCF_029281585.2 of Gorilla gorilla gorilla. Taxonomy (NCBI): domain Eukaryota; kingdom Metazoa; phylum Chordata; class Mammalia; order Primates; family Hominidae; genus Gorilla; species Gorilla gorilla. Next base: position 98,340,258 of record NC_073240.2, on the reverse strand, counting down.
TCCTCCGAAATGTATTTCTGCCACTAAAGCTGATATTGATGCCACCGTATTGAAGTTAAAATATAATTTCTTTTTAAACTTTCTCTACATTCCTTGTGAAGTACTGAATATAAGGAATAGCATTTAAAAAACTCATGATTACTCTTCAAATTGTATCTCTTATTTTGAAAAAAAAGAAAAAGAAAAACAATCTAACAAAAGCTTACTGATCCAAAGAGTTAATGACATGGAATACTGAAAATACAAATTTTCAGTATGTATTTTATCTGAAATCCCCATAATAGTTGAAGAATATACCTTTATTCACAGGCATGTTAAATACGTCAGCTTTACCTACATGGCTAACATTTCTGGAGTAGGAAGACAGTCTGGGTATAGTCTCATTTTCACCTTTGCAAATCACCTTATAGCTCAGGAGCTGTGTAATAAAAGACATCAGTATAAACATGAAGAATGCAAAATATTTGCATTCTTGATCTAAATCAGCTAATTATTGATCAATTAGATCAATAACATCTATTATTGATCAATTAGATCATAATCATCTATTATTCATCTAAGTGTACTCATATTTAATGGCAGAATTTCTGAAATGTTCCATACCTTTTACAAATGCTAATGTTGAAGTTAGTTCTTTCTAGCCTTTATAGCTATTCTCTTGAACAAACATTTTCTGCTATAAACTATTCATTTCACAACTCTGTATTTTCTATACATTTCCTGACACGTAAAAGTCAAAGTTGGAAATTAAGCATGGGGAAAGATAATAATTGCTGTGACCTTTGCTTCAAGGGATATTAGACTCACCCATGTTTCTGAAAGTTTTATACAAAAGAATAAATTTGAGGAGTTAATCGTTTCTTGTCTATGAAATCGCTAACCTGATTACATTATGAACTGAATGACCTTATGCTTTTTTAAATTTTCTTTTTACTAAAATTAGCAGCCATTTCCTATATCTTAAATATATTGTCCATAGAAATTTTGCTCATATGCCTCACAGTCCCCTGAAGTGTTATCAATTCAAAAGCACTTATCTTTTCAAAAATTTTCTTTGTGATTATTTCAATTTCTGATTATAAAGTTGAGCTTTAGTAAACCAAGATCTAATAATTTGCAGTTTTATTCAAGGTACATTTCATGCTAAAACTATTAACAGCCATGGTCATGATTGATATGGTTGATGAGACTACCAGGTTAACCGACATTTAAGCTGGTTAATTCTACTTCAAATCTGAATGCCAATATGCAGTAACTGTTTTATTCATGATATAGATTATCTTCTGTACTTACCAGTGATATATTTTTCCCAATACTAACTATAGAGTTTGTAATTTATAGGGAACTTTCCAGCAAACCTGTCCAAAATGTGCACCAGAAGGAGACATTGTCTGAATTACACTTGATAATTTTAATATCAAAATTCAACCAAATAAAATATAGCAGTATGACATGTAAGATGCAGTGATATGGCAAAGCCTTGTAAACCAGGCAAGATAGAACCAACAAGTGGGGAATGAGACACAAAATCTTGTGGAGCACCCGATTCTGTTGCTGTTCATGGCGCCACTATGTAACACACACAGACCTAGGGGGACTGAACAATGGTGGGCGAATGCGGGAATAAAAGACAAGAGACAAAAAGAGTATATATGGAATAAGGGGTCAGCGGACATCTTGCCTCTAGTGGACAAGGGCCCTGAGCTTTACACAGCCCTCCATATTCATTAGGCAAAAGAGATAGCAAGAAGGAGGGTAGAAGAAGAGGTCAGCTGCTCCGTACACAGTAGGGTTGCAAGACTGCATTCTCTAGATGTCCCAGTAGATAACCTTAAGGAGCCTGGTGCCAGGAAGTGGTTGCCCTTAGCAAATCTCCTGGCAGTGGGAGCAGTCGTGAGGTTGCCCACATCCTGCATTCATGATAAACAGTTTGTTGTTTGATCATAGAGCCTCCAGTGGAATGCTGAGAGGGTCATGTCCCACGGGCCTTCAGCTCCCCACAAAATTTTAAATGAGATCTTGAAGTCCAAACCCCTGAAATCCTTTCTGGGACCAAAAAATAAAGACTTAACATATAATAAAGCAAAAACCCAGGAACAGGGAAAGTATTGAATCAGTAGAGAAGTTGGGGGTGGCAATTAGAGGGTCTTGGGCAGTTACTACAGGTGATGTTGCCATGTGCTTAGTCCACCTAATTGGTTACCAGGTATATTGGTCAGGGTCCTCTAGAGAAACGGAGTCAATCGGAGGTAGATGATAGATAGATACATAGATAGATAGTCAGATAGATAGATTAGATTAGATAGGTACATTAGATAGATAGACATAAATAAGAGGGAATTTATTAGGGAATTGATTTACACAATTAGGGAGGCTGAGAAGTCCCTTGATAGACCATCTGCCAGCTCAGAAACCAAGGAAGCCAATAGCATGGCTCCATCTAAATCCAAAGGTCTGAGAACCAAGGGAGCCACTGGTGTGACTCAGTAGGAAGCCAGAGCCCAAGGAGGGGCCACTAGTGCAAGTTCCAGTGGACCAAGGCCAGAGAACCTAGAGTTCTGATGTCCAAAAGCAGGAAAGGAGTGTCACAGATCCACGAAAGAGAGAGAATTCAGCTTTTCTTGACCTTGTTGTTCTATCCAGGCCTTCAGCCAACTAGATGGTGCCCAGTCCCACTGGGTAAGGGTAGATCATCGTTACTCAGTCCACTGATTCAAATGCCAATCTCTTCCAGAAACACCCTCACAGACATGCCCAGATATAATGCATTACTAGATATCTGGGTATCCTCTAATCCATTCAAGCTGACACTTAAAATTAACCCTTACAGCAGGTGTGTCAGATTGGCATAAAAGTATAGGTTGAGACAAATAGTCTTTACTTGTCAGCTACCCTTTTAAAGGCCTCATCTGTACTTTGGGTTGTAATGGTGAAAAGCTATCATTGAAAGACTTGAAATATAATCAAAATCGTAAAATGTTAACACAAAAGTATATTAGTGTGCTAAGGCTGCCATAACAGAATACCACAGACTGGGTGACTTAAACAACACAAATTTATTTTCTCATAGTTCTGGAGGCTGCAAGTCTGAGATCAAGGGGCTGGCAGGGTTGGTTTCTGGTGAGGCCTCTCTCCTTGGCTTGCGGATGGCTACCTTCTCCCTGTGTTCTCACTTAGTCTTTTCTCTGTACTTTCACCTTCTTGTTCTCTCTCTCTTCTTACAAGGACACAAATCATATTGGATTGGGGCCCCACTCTTACAATCTCATTTAACCTTAATTACCTCCTCAAAAGTCCTATCTGCAAGTATAGTCGCATGGTGGGATGGCAGGTAGGGCTTCCACATATGAAGATGAGGGGTGTTCAATTCAATCCAAAACACAGAACTAGCTTCTGGATTCACAGAGGAATTTCCAGTAAATATAACTGGGGTCTAAGATGAAGGATGATCTCCACCCATCTTCCCTCTACATATAACCCCCACACAGAGTTATGGCCCTTTCCACACTCCCGTTATCTGAAGGGAAAGACATTGGCCCACTATTTCACATCATTTTCTACATAGGTGGATTTCAGTTGTTTATTTGAAGAATATTACTGTAGACCAGAATTTTTGTTGCTTCAAACCACCTTTGAAGCAACATAGGTACTTACAATCACCCGCCTCTTCAGCGATAGTTACAATGTCCTCACTAGGACAGGGGCCGGCGCCTCCCACGGTCTATGGGCGCATCCAAAGCCATCATGCCCTTCACAACCAGGTGCCAGCTCAGTGCTCTGTTGCTGCTTTACTAGGAATACTTATTGCCCTAGTCATTATATTTTATGTCCTCAAAAAATGAAGTTTTTTTTCCTGACCCCCTATATACACAACTTTTCTTAGGTGACACGTCAGCCTCCCACTAACAGTAAGTATCCCCCTTACACAGCATTAAAAAACTCAGCTAAATGTTGGGAACACCTCACAGTGGTGCAAGGTTGTCTCAGAGCTGGCCCTCTCCCGAGAGCTTGAGCACATTAAAGTTCCTTAGTAATCCACCCTAGCCACCATTTCTGGCATGACAACATGGCCAGAGGCAAAATATTTATGATTTAAAAGAAAATTTTCTCAGGTAAGAAGTGGGAAGAGACAAGTCTGGAAAAACCACTTGAGGGGTAATCTCTGAAGTGTATAGTAGTTCATCTGTTATTGCTGGTAAAAAGCAGGCGGGTAGGAAGAAATAAACTACTGGTTGCTTTAAGTTATCACAAAATAAATCTCAAATTTCCGAGCTGGACAACCATGCAGTTCACTCCACTAACCAGTATATCCACATAAAATAAATGACTGCTAAACAACAAATCACAGGACAGGGGATGTGTACATTAGGCAAGTTGGAACTTCTGAATGAAGGAGAAAATTCTCAAAGGACTTAGCGGGTCAGTGAAGGACTGAGAAGCAATTCAGTCATTCTGTCAATAGGCACACCCTAACTCTTTGTAGCCTTTGCATATTCAACAGAATGAACCTGCCCAGGGTCTACAAAAATATTTAAGAGCAGTACTAACAACCAAGGGAAGAAGGTACTAGTGAATATGTGGAGAAAGATCTTAATCTGGAGAAGGACTAACTAGATTACATATAAACACACATATATATGTGTGAATATTCAGTCTATGTTTACAATAAAATGTAAGAAAAATAAAAAGATGAACTCTTTGAGATTAGAGGTAATAATATCAAGAAATATCTGTTCTCATCTGAGTGCATGTGTCTCTGCAAAATTCATATGTTGGAACTTAAAGCCCAGGGTGATGGTATTAAGAGGTGGTAGAAAGGCTTTTGGGAATTGATTACATCATGAAGGCTCTACCCTGATTAATGGGATTATGGAACGGTCTTCAAAGAGCTACCTGGAACTTCCATCACTTCTACCATGTGAAGATAAACATGAATCTCTTTTTTCCCTTATATTTCTCCTGCCATGTGAGGACACAGTATTTGTCTTTTCCACCTTTCCATGATGTGAGGACACCCCAAGAATGTCCCCTAAAGACAGGAAACAAGACATGGAATCTTCTGGCACCGTGATCTTGGACTTCATAGCCTCCAAAACGGTGAGAAATAAATTTCTATTGTTTATAAATTACTCAGTCTTTGCTATTTTGTCATAGCATCACATATGGGCTAAGACAACGTCTAATTTAGATCAAAAGAGCTGGTTGAAGCAGGGTGAGTGAGATAGGAGGTATGATATGAAATAGAAAATTCTGAAAAGCAGAACCAACATAGTAGAACACAATGATGTAACTGAATATTTTGAAAACTATCACATGTGAAAAAAAAATGCAAACACTTTATCCATGAAAATCCTTTCTATGCAATTAACAGAAAAAAGTACTTGACTGGTTTAACAATAAGAATAATCTGAAGTAGAGTACTTCCAAGATTACTAAATACAGTTGTTCAACAACATTCTCAAAGACCCAGATCCTTTCCATATATCATTAGAAGTGTCATCATTATAATGACCTATTATGTAGGCCTATTATATAATGGCCTATATTTGACTTGAAATATTTACTTGTGTATTTTAATATGAAACTTGAATTTAGGGTTATAAGAATAGAGATAATATTAAACATGTTAGTCATGGAGTGCAACATTAAAGATCTCTACTGGAAATTTTCTTAAATAGTAAAATTATTATTTTTTATTTAAATAATAAAATTAGTATTTTATTGTTTTAATAAAATATGGAGAATAATGAGATCATATTACAAAATATATTCTTTGTAAAAGTTACCAATGGCATGGCATTAGACACAGATGCAACTAAGAAACTCATTAAAGCAAATTAATAATAACAAGAATAATCATTTTGCTTATATTATTTAATGTTCTGTTAATCAGTAGTTATATGCATATGAATTTGTTATGTTCACTTTTTAAGAAAAAAATTTATTTTTGAAAATTTTTTGAATAGGACTATTTTATAAATTCATCTGTATATTAAAACCAATTTATGTATTTCTATAAATAAGTATTTCAAAAATTACTTTTCATTATTTTAAGGCCCACTTTCACTCTCAGAAGTGTTTCAGTTTGAACAATAATTTGCATATTAGACCCATGATTAAAATTTTTAAATTAGAGTGAGAGAATATATAGTCTATGGTCTCCATAAAGTCTATACTCTATGAAGAATGAGTATAGATAAGAAAAAGTGGAGGTTCAATCAGTTAGTCTAAAAAGAATCCAAGTCATAAGAAGTCAGGGATTTAAGAGACAATCAGTGAAGGAGACAGAAGAATTTCCTACTGAAGACTAAAAACCAAACAAGCAAACAAATAGGTGAGTGTGATGATTTGGATGCTAAGTGAAGCAACTATTTTAAGGAAAAGCAGTTGTCTGCCATGTCCAATGTTGCTTTTAGGTTAAATAGGATAAGGACTGAGAATTTTATATTGGACTTGGCAACATGGAGGGTCATTGGTGACCCCAAAAAGAGCAGTTCTGTTAGGTGCAGGCTAAGGGGAGGGCAAAGCCATTGGAGTGAATTTCTTAGGAGAGAACAGGATAACTTGGGGAACAGTGAATGTAGACAACTCTTCCAACACAATCTTCTGTAATGGAGAGCAGAACCATGGTTCCTAGCTAGAGGGGAAAATGGATTCCAGAGAGACAGATTATGAGCCTTTATTATCAATATAATAATTACTATTTTTTTTCAAAAATGAAAGACATAACAGCATGTTTGAATCTTAATGAGAATGAACCAGCAGAATTGAAAAAAAAATTGATAGTACAGAAAAGGAGAAACCTGGAGCTGTGGGCTTGATTGGTGAGAGGTAATAGAACTTAGTGCCCAAGTATAGGCACCAGACCATCCCTGGGTTCAAGAGATAAAGCAGACTATGTGGGCACAGGTGTAGTAAAGTTAATAGAGATTGTATCTGGAGGCTCTGGGTTGCTTCTAATTTTTCAGAAGAAGGACAAAGCCACATATGAAATGTGAATGAGGGAGGAAATAGAGGTTCCAGGAAAGAGAAGCATGAAAGAGTAGCCTGGGATCTTGCTATTTAATGTATGGTCCCTGGAGCAGCAACAGTAGCAGCACTTTGGGGCCCCTTCATAATGCAGGATTTCAGTCCCCTCTCCCAGATATACTGAACCAGGAACTGCATTTCAAGAAGATCCCCACGTGACCCAATGTGTGCTAAAATTCAAGAAGCACTGGTCTCAGACTGAGAGAATAAATGAAGAGAGGAAATACAGTAGAATAGTTAGCATAAAGTTATATCACACTGACAGCTTGGTTGAAATATGTTTTCCAACTAATAAAATGAGTTGGTTAACTTGAAAGGAATAGTGGCTTAACTAAGGTAGGGGTTTTGCAGGTTAGCAAGCTGAAGCAAGGGAAGAGAAAAGTTTAATAATCAAAGAGCGTGATTATAATGATGCCCCCATGGAGCTGAAGGTAAATGGTCTGGGAAGTGAGAGCATGAGGAGATGAAGGAGAGTGAAAAGGAAGTAGGTCAGTTGATTTAATTTTCCAGCAGGGATTGAGGATTGTTGGATTTGGGGCACTAGGGGCAAGCTGGAGAACAAGAAGTGCTGGTCAGAGAGGGGCCTGTTTGAAGTTGAGGTAATGGGTGACGTATTGTATTGATAATGGCTTGACCTAACTTCTGGACATTGGGTGGCTGAAGTGGATTGGAGAATAAGACTTTCTGGGGGAGAGGAGGTCAAGGGCATGAATAGCCAAGATAAGAATCACCTATGTGGATAATGAAATTATCAAGAACTATGACAATGATGCTGGAGAGAAAGACCATGAGCCAGGAGCTAAAATCTCAATGGAAAAACATGGGACTCAGGTCCCACAGATAACTGCAAAAAGAAAGGTACTGGATGATATAGTGTGATGACATGAGACTCATATGAGGTGTGTTAACAGAAGTGGGAGGGAAGGAGTGAGGCAGAGAGAGAAACACATCTATTCTACCCCCAAACCAAACAGGTGTGTGTGAAAGAGAAGATACCTGTTCCTTAAAAGCATGAAGATGGAGTCAGAAAAGAAAATTACCACAAGCCAGAATAGTAAATTATCCCTGAGTGAGTCAAGGAAGATAATGGTGTGAAGGTGTAGGATGCTTTTAGGGAATTGCAAAAAAAAAAAAAAAAAACCAGATAGGTGTGTTCAGGAGACACCCCTGCCCATGGTGCTATGGAGGCTGAGGGGAGAAATCTTATGCACACACAAAACTCTACGAATCTGTCTTAGTTAGCTCAGGCTGCTATAACAAATTGCCACAGAATGAGTGGCTTGAACAACAAACATTTATTTCTCACAATTCTGGAGGCTAGGAAGTTCAAGATCAAAGTGCCCACAGGCTTGGATCTGGCGAGAGACTCCTTCCTGGTTGGCAGATGGCTGTCTTCTCATTGTATCCTCACATAGGGGAAAGCAGAGAGACAGAGCAAGTTCTTTCATGTCTCTTCTTATAAGGACATTAATCCCATTCATGGAAGACCCACCCTCATCATTTTTTTATTAATTTTTTATTTCAATAGGTTTGGGGGAACAGGTGGTGTTTGGTTACATGACTAAGTTCTTTAGTGGTGATTTCTGAGATTTGGGTGCACCCATCACCAGAGCAGTGTACACTGTACCCACTGTGTAGTCTTTTATCCCTCACCACCCCCTACCCTTTTCCTTGAGCTCCCAAAGTCCAATTTCTCGTTCTTATGACTTTGTGTCCTCATAGCTTAGCTCCCACATATGAGTGAGAACATATAATGCTTGGTTTTCCATTCCTGAGTTACTTCACTTAATAGTCTCCAGTTCCATCCAGGTTGCTGTGAATACCATGATTTTATTCCTTTTTTGAAGTTGAGTAGTATTCCATGGTGTGTGTGTATATATATATATATATATATATATATATATATATATATATATACACATATACATATACATATATGTCACATTTTCACGTGACATATGTCATGGTGTGTGTTTGTGTATATATATATATATACACATATATATGTCATGGTGTGTGTGTGTGTGTGTATATATATATATGTGTCACATTTTCTTTATCCTCTCGTTGATTGATGGGCATTTGGGCTGGTTCTATATTTTTGCAATTGCAAATTGTGCTACTAAAAGCGTGCGTATGCAAGTATCTTTTTTGTAAAATGACTTATTTTCCTCTGGGTAGATACCTAATAGTGGGATTGCTGGACCAAACGGTATATCTACTTTTATTTCTTTATGGAATCTCCACACTGTTTTCCATAGTGGTTGTACTAGTTTACATTCCCACCAACAGTGTAAAAGTGTTCCCTTTTCACCGCATCCATGCCAACATCTATTATTTTTTGATTTTTTTGTTATGGCCATTCTTCCAGGAGTGAGGTGGTATCGCACTATGGTTTTGATTTGTATTTCCCTGATAATTAGTGATACTGAGCATTTTTTCATATGCTTGTTGTCCATTTTGTATATCTTCTTTTGTGAATTGTCAATTCATGTCCTTAGCCCACTTTTTGATGGGATTGTTTTTTTCTTGCTGATTTATTTGAGTTGATTTCTTTGTAGATTCTGGGTATTAGTCCTTTGTCGGATGTATAGATTGTGAAGACTTTTTCCCACCCTGTGGGTTGTCTCTTTACTCTGTTGATTATTTCTTTTGCTGTGCAGGCTCTTTTTAGCTTAATTAAGTCCCATCTATTTATCTTGGTTATTGTTGCGTTTGCTTTCGGGTTTTTTGGACTAATAAACTCTTAAAGACCCCACCTCCTAATATCATGACACTGGGGGTTAATGTCTTAACATGTGATTTTGGAGGGGATGCAAACATTTAGTCCATAATAGAATCTTTTTTTCCCTTTTAACTGAAGAATAGAGAACCTACAGACCCACAGGTATTGAAGTTTGAAACCACCTGTGGAAACAGCACACAGATGAAGGACCACTTTACCCTGTTTCTCACACCATAGGTGAGTTTTCTGGATTCCTCTGTGCTTCTGTCAATGAAGGCAAGAGGCGAGGTAAACGATGGTCTCGCCATGAGTGGGCAGGTCTACGCAGCTCTCTTTTGACACACTGATTATTAGCACAAAGGCCATGGCAGCTGCAGAATTAGCTATAGAGCTTGGATCCATCTGGAAATCGATCACTACTTCCCTGCATTTTTACAGTGTTTTGTGTCTACTTCAACAACAGTATGTTTACAACAATACTGTAATTATCTGTTGATCACCTTTCTGCTTCCAAACACACACATACACACATATGCACACCATACACACACACACCATATACACTCCTGAATTGATATAGCAAGTATTATTACTTTTTAAAATAAATTCCTGTGGCTTTGAATAGTGCCTCTTACATTGTATATGTTTTTTGAAAATGTAATTTATTAAAAATGGAAATCAATATCACTGTCATTGATTCTAAAACCACGTGAAAATCAGTTTCCCAGCAAAACCCTTGTTTATGCCAATTCTCCCTTACTCCTTCATAGTAAACATTTTATAAAGCTATCCTTCGATCATCTCAGAGAAGCAATAACAGCGAGCTTGTTCTAAATATGTCTCATAGCAAACTGAATTCGGTAAACTGATTTTGTGAAGCATATAATTGTAGGAATGATATTGTACAATGAATTAGAACTACCTTTATTTGATCTTTCACCTGAAATCCTTCAACAGGGGTCATAGACATACTAATTAAGGGCCTGCCTCACACAGAGAGCTATCTTACAAGGTTCTGAGAATAAAATGAGAGCTAGAAGAGACATGATTTCTACTTCAATATTTTATTTGGCAACATCCTACTGAAAAGACAAGTAAAACCACTATGATTCATAATACTTGCAGATGAAGGCAATATGACACAAGAAGGTTAAACGGCCTCTCATGACAATGTGAGTTAGATTCAAAAGCCTTTAATTCTAGTCCATGCTTTATACTGGTTATAGCTTTTCAATGCCTGAAACTTTACTATCAGTGATTTGTTCCTTTCAGTAAGTTTCTGTAGTCTGTGAAAATGAAACCATCTTATTCTCGGGCTAGCAAATACCCCTTAGTTTAAAGGAGCTAGTTTTCATAAAGGAATGAGGGGGACTCATGTGCTGGGAACAGCAAAGGAAGAACCCAGGAGACTAGAAGCATAGGTGTAAAGGGTCCATTGCTCTTAAGTCAAAGAAGAGTCAGGCGTTCACAGACCTCAACTTAAAGCTGTTTATTTAATTCTGAAGCAAATGCAATCCAGTTTATAATAGTAAAAAATAATACGTAGGTAACCACTGTTGAGATGAACAATAATTGAACATATATTTAGTTCATTCAATTGATAATTACTTCAGGCCTATCATAAGGCAGGCACTTATCTATATATTGGAGACAGAGCAATAAAGAAAGAGGCCTTGAGAGTCCCAGCTTTCAAGGAGATGGCATTCTAATAAAAAATCACTGTGTTCTAGAAAATACCTAATTTTAGCTACCACCTACAAATGAACAGTTTTGCCTTGTTAGTCGTAAACTGTGTGCCAAATATACCTATTGTGATGGTTCATTTTTGTATTGGTCAGGGCTCTCTAAAGGAACAGAAATAATAGGATATAGGTATATATGAATGGCAATTTATTAGGAGTATCGACTCATATGATCACAAGGTAAAGTCCTACAATAGGCCGTCTGCGGGTTCAAGAGCGAGGAAGCCAATCTGAGTCCCAAAACCTCAAAAGTAGGGAAGCTGACAGTGCAGCCTTCAGTCTATGGCCAAGGGCCTGAGAGCCCCTGGCAAAACATTGGTGTAAGTCCAAGAGTCTAAAAGCTGAAGAACTTGGAGTCTGATGTTTGAGGGCAGGAAGCATCCAGCATCAGAGAAAGATGAAGGCCGGGAGACTCAGCAAGTCTGCTCTTTCCAGTTTCTTCTGCCTGCTTTATTCTAGCTGTGCTGGCAGCTGATTAGATGGTGCCCATCCAGATTGAGGGTGTGTCTGCCTCTTCCAGTCCACTGACTCAAATGTTAATCTCCTTTAGCAACACCCTCACAGACACACCCAGGAGCAATATTTTGCATCCTTCAATCCAATCAAATTGACACTCAATATTAACCATCACAATTGTATACACCAACTTTCCTTGGTTAAGGGATGCCCCAGATAGCTAGTACAACACTATTTCTAGATGTGTCTGTGAGAATGTTTCCAGAAAAGATTAGAATTTGAGTCCCTCATCTATGTGGGTGGGCATCATTCAATTTGTTGAGGGCCCAAATATAATAAGAAAGTGGAGGAAGGGTGAATTATCTCTCTTTGCTGGAGCCAGGACATCCACCTGCTTCCGCCCTTGGACATCAGAGCCCCTGGTTCACTGGCTTTTGAACTCTGAACCTCTTACCACTGGTCCTCCCCTCCATATATTTCCTATATTTCCACCTGACTCAATATGTCCAAAAGCAAGCTCATGGCCTCCTTTCAGACAGCCTGTATTCCCAATTATGGCATCATCTTCCATGCTGTCACTCATATTGGAAACCTAAGAAATATTCTTGATTACTTCCACTGTCCCAACACTCTCAGTGATCAGTCTTAGCAACTCCCCCCCACCCCTTCCCCGCATCTTCATCAGCCATCATTGTCTCCAGCCTGGACCACTGCCATACCCTTCAGAGAGGGGTCTCGGCTTCCTGCCACTCTGCCTCTTCAATCCAGAATGTCCACTCTTCTCAGAATAATTATTCAGAACCCCAAAGTCCAGTTATGGAATGCTTCTGAATAGGAACTTTGTATTAGTCCATTCTCACACTGCTATGAAGAACTGCCCAAGACTTGATAATTTATAAAGGAAAGAGGTTTAATTGACTCACGGTTCTGCATGGCTAATAAGAACTCAGAAAACTTACAATCATGGCAGAAGGCCCCACTTCACAGGGCGGCAGGAGAGAGAATGAGAGCTGAGCAAAAGAGGAAGCCCCTTATAAAATCATCAAATCTTGTGAGAACTTAGTATGACAAGAATAGCATGGGGGAAAATGCCCCCATGACTCAGTTACCTCCCACAGGGTTCCTCCCACCACATGTGGGGATTATGGGAACTAGAATTCAAGATGAGGTTTGGGTGGGGACACAGCCAAACCTTACCAAGATTTTAAGAAGTTATCTACAAAATACTATGCATGATGACAATAAAGATAACTGAACCATAAAGAATATTCCACATACTTCCTTGTATCTCCAAATAACCTTGTGCACCAGGCAAATGCGATTACACACATTTTATAGAGGAGGACAATGGATTAACAGATTGAGGCTCTTCCCTGAGCTTTATCTCAGCACATCTGAATTGTCTTCTTAAAATAGTCAGTTTGCACCATTGTGTCTCTCCTTTCTCATTTGTAAAACAAGGACATCAGACAAAAATCTAATGACATTAAACCCAGCCCCCTGCCCTTTTTTTAGATAGGAATCATGAATTTCTTTAAAAATTAAGTGAAATCTATGGACTCTCTCCACAGAAAATTTATCACACGCATATAAAAGTAGACCTTCTAGGGGTCCATGGAAGCCATGTTAAGAATACTTGTGCAAGTTCTAAGATAAGTCTAGTGTTCATGTAGAATCTGTTAAGTTCCTTAGCCAGTGTCAATAACAAAACTCGAACTTCTGAAAAGTGTCTGAAACTATGTCATAGAATTGCTCGCACCACTCATTTCCTCCTTCTCTGATTGCATAGAATTTCTGGCTCATTGGTGGTTTTGTCATATTACATAAGGACTAATATTGCGGAAGAACTAAGAACTATGGTTTACTCTTGAAAGTGTCATTAGCAATTATCTGTTCCAGATTGCAGATATCATCCAAATAGGCCAAAGCAAAGATTTCCCCTCCCTGAAAGACACCTGGGCTGGAAATGGACACCTGATTGTGGAGCATGTGGTAGCGTCTTATCAATAAGAATGAATAGAGTGCTGTAATCCCAGCACTTTGGGAGTCCGAGGCAGGTGGATCATGACGGCAGGAGGTCAAGACCATCCTGACCAACATGGTGAAACCCCATCTCTACTAAAATACAAAAAAATTAGCCAGGCATGGTGGTGCGCACCTGTAGTCCCAGCTACTTGGGAAGCTGAGGCAGGGGAATCGCTTGAACCTGGGAGGTGGAGATTGCAGTGAGCCGAGCTCATGCCACTGCACTCCAGCCTCGGCAACAGAGTAAGACTCCATCTAAAAAAAAAAAAAAAATGAATAGAGCTCCTCTCCAGTAAGAGCTGGGAATCTTCATGGGACCTGAAACATGAGCAGGCAATTACAATTTTAAAAGGCATGTGTTCCTAGCTCCAGACTACCCTGGTTTCATTCTGCATTCTGTAACCAAACACAACACTCATGGACTCTGAAAAAGTGAGGTTCCCCAATGATTACACTCCCTGGGAGTAAGTTTGTCATCTGTGGAAGTATCATTTTCTCATCTAGTGCTGAAAGATGACCTGAAGCATGGACCTATCTCCAAACATAAGCTTACACTGAGAAAGAATTCAGTTCAGAATATTAGATATGAATACAGTAAAAAATATACAAAGGCTGAGGAATGTTTTTTGACATAGCCAAGAACAGCAGAATATTAAATTGCTGTTAATTTAATTGCTACATAGAATATTAAATTGATGTTAATGAGCAGACTTGTTATGTATCCAGCTGTCCCTTTTCTAAATGACATAAGCATATAATCCCATTGTGTATAAGTTGTAAACTTAAGTCTTTAGTTACACATTTGCAGGAATTTTGGAGGAATGCTCTATCTCCTATGTAGACATTTGCCCATTTTACAGATATTATTAAGCTTCAGCTATGTACAAATGACTTAGCATGTGTCAACGAATAAAACCGATAGAAATACCTGCCTTCTTGGAGCTTACAGCCTGCCTGATGGGGAGAGTTATCTGGGAAGATAGGAAAAGTTGAACATTATAGACATGTAAATCATATAGTGTATTAGAAGGGGAGGAAAACAATGGACAAAATAAAGCAGGGTATGAAAATCAGGAGTTCCAAACTAGCTATGTGCTCAATTGTAGAGATGCCTGAATAAATATCTTTCTGAATGGCTCACCATGTGCCTGTCCCCTCTGAATACCACTACTGTGGGGTAAGACACTGTCTCTAGAAAGCACCTATATTAGGGCTAGGTTAGTGGAGGGACCAGGCTTGGAGGCAGACTACCTTGTCTTTGGAGACTTAGTCCCCTCACTGCTGCCAATGCATCACTTCTTTCCCAATAGGTGCCCAGTATCTTTATGTTTATTTCTAGCCTCTTTTCTGAAACTGCTCTGTGAGTGTTCTTTCAGGGTGAGGAAGGATTTATACTTTAATCAATTACACTTCCATATCTGCAGAAGATGGAAATGTCCAAGGTGCATGCTGCTAACCTGGGCAGAGGAGTCTAGATGAGGAGTCAGGGCAGAAAAGATGATGGTGGAGTTCCAGGTGTTGACAACCATGCAGTGAGCAGTAGACAGGACTTGGTATGTCAGAAGGTGGTGACCAACTCCACATCCAGCACAGAGCCTCCTACACCCTGCTGCTTACCTCATTGCACGTGGTGGGTTCCAGGAGGTCCATGCTCATCCACACCCCTCACTGAGATCATTGCCTACTATATAGTACAATTCTGAACAAGACTAGTTTGATTTTAAACCAATTGGCCTTGAAGTATGTGCTCAGTTCCTTTTTCAGTAGAGAGTACGTTTTGGAGTACAAACTGAGTTAGTGGCTTTGGGATTATTTAGACAAAAAACTCATTTTCTGGATGGTTACAGTCGCAACTATGGAGGATTTTTGTTGGTAACTTTGCTTCGTTCATTTGTTTGTCTGAAATAAACCTTGTTTATTGCAACATCCATATTTCAATAAGTGGGCTTAGAAAGTTAAGAGCTGAAGGATTCCTATTTCAGCTGATTTAAAAATCACAGCTTTCTTACTTGTGAGAGATACAAAACAGCATTCCTCAAAGAA
Organism: Gorilla gorilla gorilla; assembly: GCF_029281585.2. Taxonomy (NCBI): domain Eukaryota; kingdom Metazoa; phylum Chordata; class Mammalia; order Primates; family Hominidae; genus Gorilla; species Gorilla gorilla. Next base: position 98,324,238 of record NC_073240.2, on the reverse strand, counting down.
CATCATCATATGTACAGTTGCTTGTGATTATTGCTGAAAACATAAATTTGTATGTGAAAATATAATATGATTGTAATAACACATTGCACTTAAAGAGTCTATGACACTGAAACTAAATGCTAAACAAACAGCAAATAAAAATGAAAGAAGGGAAAGCTCTTTTCTATAGTAGAATACTAAGTATTAGGTTGATGCAAAAGTAATTGTGGTTTTTGCCATTAGAAGTAAGTGGCAAAAACCGCAATAACTTTTGCACCAACCTAATAATATAGAAGGAATATTAGAATTAGAGCATAACCACTTTGCAAACACCATAGTCATAGTTAATGTAGGCAAGAGTCATCAATGGATACTAAGAATATTGGGTGAATGTTTGTTAAAGAATAGCATACTGCCAGGCATGGTGGTTCATACCTGTAATTCCAACAGTTTGGGAGGCGGAAGTGGGAGGATCTCTTGAGTCTAGGAGTTTAGAGACCAGCCTGGGCAACACAGGGAGACCTTGTTTCTACAAAAAAAAGAGAGAGAGAGAGAGAGAGAATTTTAAAAAGAAAAAAAATAGTATATTTATGTAGATCTGAATCGAATCATCAGGAAATAATCAAACAACCTCAAATTGGGGACATTTTTATAAAGCACCTGGTCTATACTGTCAATGTCATGAGAGAAAGAATAAAACTAGAACAGTTTCTGTTTAAAGAAAGTATAATGATATATTAACAACTAAATGAAATGTATGGTTCTATATTGGAGCCTGAGTTGAAAGGAAAAATGAAGACTGAGACATCTAGAGAAGATTGAATTTGACCTATGTATTACATACTATTATCATAGGTGTATGAAATTTGCTTAGTTTGATAACTGTATTGTAAATGCTGTGTTCTGCCATTAGAATATACTTATTCTTTTAAGAGATACATATGGAAATACTTAGGAGTCTGCAACTTACATGGTTTCACAAAACAATGACAGAGTCTGTACAATAAAGAATTTGTCTGGTTTTTGACCTCAGTTTCTGGGAGGTAGATTCTAAGCCCTTGGAATTTCCTGAGTGATAGGACTGTCTCTCTTTTGTATTCATGATGGGCCCCATGGACCACATTTAATAGTTGATGCTAATGAAATTATTTAAGATGGTATGCGGCCATGCCAAAAGGAAAAAGTATGTGATCAGAGAGAGGGGACTTTGAGCCTCTTGACATTTGCCCAAACTTTGAGAAGGGAAGCTGGCTGGATAGTAAGTCATATGGCCAATAATTCAATCAATTGTGCCTACTCACTGAAGCCCCAGTAAAATCTATAGACACCAAAGCATGGGTGAGTTTCCCTAGTTGACAACAGTCTGTGTCCTTTCCCACATCGATGGTGTCGAGAAGATATGTCCTCAGAAACTATGGAACTGCAGCATTTTCCCAACATGTCTCTCCCTTTGGGTGGTTCTGATTTGTATCCTTTTAACCTAACAAAACTCTAATCATAAGTATAGCACCCCCTGAGTTCAGTGAGTCACTGTAGCAGATTATTGAGCCTCAGCATCTAGTGGGAACCCCCAGATTTGAGGCCAGATGGTCAGAAATGCAGTTGGTCTGGGGACCCTGTCAACTTGCCACTGGTGCCAGGAGTGAGGGCTGTCTTGTGAATGACCGTCCCCTTGACCTCTAAAGTCTGGCCTCACTCTAGGTAATCGGTTAGAAGTCATTGCAGATGCACTGTACTATTGCTACAAATTTCTGTAAGCCTATTTCTTTTTTAAGAAAAAACGGTAAAGAGCTTATGACTCTTTTGTAACTTTAGGAAGTGAAACAACAATCTGAAGATGATGTCGGGTAGACTGCCCGGTATCTCGACGGGCACGTCATATCAAACACCGAGATTTGTCTGACTGGTGAACCATCAGATTGGTAGAATTATTTTTCTCCAGAGGTTAGTTTGTTTGAATTGAACCTGTTTTAAGCCAGCTTGATTTTATAAGCTTAAAAATGTCAAAAGCTCAACATTAAGTGCTAAATCTGTGCCATTAGTAGCACGACAATGAATAAATTTTACTTGATCAGTTTGGAAAAAAATTAAAATGAGAATTTCTAAACCACTCTAAAACAGCAATCTTCTTAACACTGAAGGGCAGTCAATCAATAGAGAGAGGTAGCTATCCAAATGCATTTAAAAATAACAATAAAAATCCACAGCCAGGCATGCAGGCCTGGTGGCACACCCCTGTAGTCCCAGCTACTCTGGAAGCTGAAGCAGGAGGATCCCTTGAGCCGAAGAATTGGAGTTCAGTCTGGGAAACATAGTGAGACCTTATTTCAAAAAAAAAAAAAAAAAAAACTGTGCTAGCCACCTAGTGGGTGCTCAATAATTAGTAAAATTGATAAACAGCAGGCAAGAAACGTGAGGTACTTGAAGAAATGCTGGCATCAATAATTCCTTTCTTTGCTATAGCACTGTTCATTTTTAAAACTAAAAGAAGTCTCTGCAGCATATTCTCAGCAAGCTGATATGAGATCCTGGCTAAACAGGTTTAATTACCATTGTGATCATAAAGCAAAAATATAAATGTAAACAGGTTCTCATGGCCATGAACTGTAAAGTACAGATCAGTTTAGTTTCTTTTTCCACCACGTCACACATAAGTGCCCAAATTGAGGAGTCTGATCATTCTTTTAGTCTTCTAGATTGAGGGAGGGAGGGAAGCAGTGAGGGGGAGAGAGAGAGAGAGAGAAGAAACAAAGAAACAAAAAGGAAGGAGAAGGAGGAGGGAGAAGAAGAAGAAGGAGGAGGAGGAAGGAGGAAGAGGAGGAGGAAGGAGGAGGAGGAAGGAGGAGGAAGGAGGAGGAGGAAGGAGGAGGAAGGAGGAGGAAGGAGGAGGAGGAAGGAGGAGCAGGAGGAAGAAGGAGGAGGGAGGAGGAGGAAGAGGAAAGAAGAAGAGGAAGAAAAACAAGAGGGAGGCAGGCAGGCAGGCTTTTGCTTGTTCAGAATGTATTACATTAACAATTAAAAATGGTACTTCAGTTTTAATTTCTTTCCACCTGCTACTCAGTTGTAGTGCCACTGTTTATCAGCACCATGTTTTCTCCTGTATAATGAGGGTTGTCTTCCCCTATGCCTTCATTGTCTACATCTGTATCTCAGACAAATGGCTTTTAAATAAATTTCATAAAATCTTGTCCATGTTACTTGTAACTTCTATTGCAGTAATACAATGTGCTTGAAAATACATATTAATTTATTTGCAATCAACTTAAATAAATGCAAGAGGGATAATTTACTCTGTCTTGCTCTCTTCCTCTCATCTCTATACATTATAAATGTTACATGTATTTTGCAACCTCACATTGCTATGGGGCTGTCATTCTGAGCTGTTCCAGGGAGTAAAACCAATTCTTTCCCCTCTCCCCTGAAGACAGTCAACTATCTGACAAGCTGGTTTCTTTCCTTGCCTATATATAACAGCTTAAAGCATCAGAATATTTCAGCTCGACTTTTTAATTATATAGCTTAGCAAGCCAACATAATCAGGAGCTGTACTTAAATATTCAACCTGAAATGGACTGAGTATTAAATTAAAGTAAGCTACTAACTAAAGTAACTTTACTTGATATATCTGCCATAAGAAGTGACAATTCATCTAATTAGTTTGCAACACACGAGTCGTTCTGAATTATTTCCCTCTGCTGTGGATTTTTTCATAGTAATGGTGCATGTAGCATCCACTGATACACATGGTTTCTATGAAAGGATAACTTCTACCAGCCAACATTTTAACAAGTATTTTTTTCTGTTCCTAATGATATGCATAAAGTATTGTATTGAGTCTGTGGATGACCCAGCACATCAAAATGATATATTTGGGGACATGATGACATACCTCGAATACCTAACACCACGCAGCAGTTAGTCATCAGTGACCTCTGAGTTCCATAAGACAGGCTTCAAGAAAGGTGCAATTAAGGTTGTGCAGCCCCACCCTTTCCTATCGTTCTTAAAAATATATCAGCTTGCCAGTGAGAGAATAAGATGATTAAGGATAACCTTGAGTCCACCCCAATTATCATTTTAGAAAAGCAAATCATTGGCAAATTTTGGAAGTTCAGCTGTTTTTGGCAGCAAATGTTTGTATGATCACACTGATTATAATCCAAGCAATTGTACTGCAGTGCTTTGCTGTGACTCATTGGATTGGACCAGTTTCCAAAGGTTTCCAAAGGGGCTGAGATTGATACCAGACCTTGAAGGGTGAGAGGATAGAGGAACAAAGAAAGACTGAGAGTTCTGTGTGTCTGGGGTTAGGACAAGAGAACAATATGGGGAGAGTCTCAAGGCTACAGCAGAGCATAGTGGAATTTAGGACTAAGTGCAGCACGTATAGATTATAAGATGAAGTCCTAGGAGGAGTCTTTTTTTTTTTTTTTTTTGAGATGGAGTCTCACTCTGTCACCCAGGCTGGAGTGCGGCAGGATCTCGGCTCACTGCAGCCTCCTACCTCCCGGGTTCAAGCAATTCTCCTGCCTCAGCCTCCTGAATAGCTGGGATTACAGGCACCCGCCACCATGCCCGGCTAATTTTTGTATTTTTAGTAGAGATGGGGTTTCACCATGTTGGCCAGGCTGGTCTCGAACTCCTGACCTCAGGTGATCTGCGTGCCTCTGCCTCCCAAAGTGCTGGGATGACAGGCATGAGCCACCTAAACAGATGTGTTTAAAGCAAACTGAATGCAGACTAAAGTACTTGGCTTTCCTTCTTTAGGCAAAGTAGTGGGTTTCCATCTAAACTTTTCTATTGTTGATGCTGTCATGTAATGACATCTTTTAAAATGCATTTCAGTTGGCTTTATTTGGAAGAGCTGCAGAAAGTAGGTGGAAAAAGGAGGAAAGTCATGTATGGTAAGGATTCAGACTATGTCAATGAGTTTGCTTAGCAGGCAACAACAACAACAAAAAAACAAAAATTGGAAAAATGAGATTGCGGAGCCTTGGTGTTATTTACTGCTTAATGGAATGTTGGTTGAAAACAGTAAAATAAATACTTCATTTTACCCAGCATCACTTAAAAAGTAAATAAGGTGCACAGCCCTTCTAAGACAATTGCTGTGGCAGTATGGGGTAGATATAATGGGCTTCAAGCAGCATAAAGTTTAAGCTAATATGCTTGGGCTTAGGAGTTTATATATTCCTCTCCCCTGAAACAGTCCCCTATATGATTCCCATAGGTAAAATCATCTCAGTGGGTTTCGCAAACCAGTGTAAATAAGTGCAGGTTCGCCTTAAAGCTCCAGCTACATATTAAAGCCAAATCAACACCCTTTGCTAATAGAGATGTTCAAAAAAGATAAAACACCTCAAAGCCCGCGTGCTGAGTTGGTGCTGCTATTTCATGTCAAGGCAATTACAGTGATGGTATTAGGAAGATCAGGTCGGGAGCGGTGTTGTCATACCGGGGAAAGGAAAGCACGCCTTTAAGCAATCATGTAGAGCATGCAGGACATCTTAAAGCTGGGGAAGGAACAAAGCTTCGCGCTGTCGGAATATTGATCTGCTCCAGAAGGTGCAGGGAGCTGCACTATGGTGATTGCCTTCCCCGCTGGGTTTAGAGAGGTCTGAAAGAATACACTATTGATCTGGCCCCGTTCCCAAGAAGTAACTTAAAGATAAGCCCTAACTGGAGGCCACCAACCTTGAGAACAAACTGTTGCAAAGAAGCCCCGTTTGCCACACAGTCAACATCAGAGCTAATGCTGTGTGGGTGATGATTAGAATATACTTAAGTCGGGCCCAGGACAAACTGACCGTGTGCTTTCTTCCCCACCTAAATCACAGGTGTCTCCCAATTCTGAAACAGGTAAAACAATGGCCTGGGTGGAAAGGAGGGCAAGGCACAGTGGGAGTTCCATGTGTGAAGCTGTTTTATGTCAAGGAAGAAAGATGGGAGTTTCTGAAGTTTTGTTTGTTTGTTTGAAACCACTCACAGCCTGATTTACTTCATGTTTTAAATGGGAATAATACTGCCAATTTCACAGATCATGGTCTGGATTCAAGGCGATAAATAAACCTACTCAGAAAATGGCATCTCTGGCCAGGCGCAGTGGCTTACACTTGGTAATCCCAGCACCTTGGGAGGCCAAGGCAGATGGATCACTTGAGGTCAGGAGTTCGAGACCAGTCTGGGCAACATGGCAAAACCACGTCTCTACTAAAATACAAAGCAAAAAAAACAACAACATACACACACACACACACACACACACACACACACACAACACCTGGCACGTCTTAACAATCAGGGTATTGTTTGGAAGGCAATGAGGAATCCTTTATCATCTACTGTCTGCTTCGTCTCAGAAAGACTCTCTTCCAGCTACTAAAATTCTATGAATAAAAAAGAACATTTTTCAGAGAAAGGCAAACTTTCAACATTTCTGCTTCCAGAGCTGTGTGTAGAACTCATTTGCCAGTGAGTCTGTGTTTATTACCAAACCTCAACTTCAAACTTGGAAATAAAAATACACTGTCCTGAAAATTCTTCACTGACATGCCACTCAGCTGCTCATGGTTTCCTGGTGGAAATTACTGTAACCACAGGATTTCACATGGTTTCAACCTCTAGCCACAAGTTAAAATTAGCCAGATGTTACTGAGAAGTTAGGGAACTAGGCTGTTTATATTTGGATCTGGTTATACTGAGTGTGTAAGCAGATCCAAATATGAAAATTCATTTGCAATGAGATTTTAGGGTACAGCAACTTGATTTTCATCACGTTAAGAATATTCCATTTGCTAAGAAAGATGGCTCCAAGATCATTACTCCTTTGGGAAACAAAGCCCAATAATTCTGCCATGGTCCTATAAATCCTCACCCTGTGAAGGACAACAGTTTCACTCTGATATATGTTGTGTGTAAAATGGGGTACATCCCTACAACCCTGGTACCAAGGATTTTACAAGTCACATATACAAAAAAGACCTGGTGTCCTGGGTGTTTTGTCTTTCTAAAGCATCAGTTCATCGTAGCTATGATGTAACAGTTTCATCAATTTCTGAATTGAGTGTATTGTGTAAGCAACTACTTCTGCTAGACTGTTTAGACAAAACTGGTTTTGTAATTTTGTTACATTTGGATCAGTTCAAAAATTAAAGGTAGACACGTTACTAGTTCCACCTGTCTGATTACTTTCTCCAACAGTGAAGGGAACGAGAGCAAAGCCACCTGCATATCTTCCGCAGTTAAAGATCAGAATCATAACAACAATAACATCTCACAATTTTCCAAGTGCTCCTTCGGCTCTGTCTTTTTCCTCCCACCTGAGGCCCCTGGGGAGGGTGTAGACATTCATCTCTGCTTCATTTGATCCACCTCTGCTTGGCCACTGCTGGACTTTTTCTCAGGCAAAGGAGAACCCCCAGGAGAGTGGATAAACTGGACCAAGGAGCTGCAGAGGTAGTTTGATTTCACCACAATCATTTCATCTGTCTTAGCAAAACCCCCTTGGGCTTGCCCTGTAGTACACAACTTGGATTTGTTCACGCAGCTCAAATAGAACACTTCTCCTTCAAAATTTAACTCAGCTCTCAGAAACATTGAAAGGAAATGTGGCCTATAATTATCCAACGTGAGGTGCAAGGATTGAATCCTTTGTCCAAAGTAAATACTTAATCTTTTAAAGTTTCCAGGAGGTATCTTTGAAGCTGCGATAGAATTTGTAAAGCGAAATAAAATATATACTAAATATGCATCTGCCATGAGGAAAAGGAAGTTTATTAAAAGCATTAGCACTTAGCTCTATTGGAAGCACACCATTAGTCAGTCCTACACCTCTCGTATACTACCATGGAAAAGGCATTAAGACAATCGATTTTCTGAAATTTATCCATATTGAAAAGTCGTTCTCATTGTCTTCTTTTCAGGAGGACACGATTTTCAAAACTCACATGTTTCATGACCAAGTTTCACAATCTACAAAGGTAGAAATGCACAACAACTTACAAACTCCCTACACATAAAAAAAGTGCCAAATATGTTGTAAATAGAAACCCCCTTGTGCAGCAAGCCCACTGCCTCCCTGACATCCCATGTATGTGAGCACAATAATTACCCATGTGATAAGAGCATCAAGGTCCTTTGTTATATCTTTCAGCCCTCCTTTTTTCTTCCTTCCCTAGCTTTGCTGTTCTAAGAGAAGTCAAGGTGAAGGGTTTAGTGCCTCTGAAGCTGGGGCAAGAAAACAATCGGCTTCTCCAACGGTCAGTAAAGAATACAAGGGCACAGTTAAAACAGAGCCACTGAAGTGAACAACCTTCATGTGACCAACAGGAGAAACACCCCCTCCAGGTATTCCCCACAGGGTTCCCTTTCGGTTACAAGGCCAGGAAGGTCAGCCCATCTCTATGGCACTCCCTTTCAAGTGTGCGGGCGGCACGCCAGCAAGCAGGTTCCGCATGACTGCTGGTGCACAGGGAAACTCCTCAGAGAGAGACCCCTGACCCACCAGACGGGCGAAAACCAAAGCAGGGATCAGGCACTTTATTTCAAGAGTATGTGTATGCGTATGTGTATGTGTGCGCGTGTGTGTGTGTGTGTGTGTATGCTACAAAGGCAAAGGAGGCCATTCAAATCTAGGAACGCTACACACATACACACATTAGGCAGAAGAAAAATAGGAAACAGAAATAGGAGAAATCACATCTTCACTATTAAATGACTTATAAGACACTGAGAATATCAGTGACACTGTAGAGTTGGAAATTTCTATTTTAATTGTATCCATTGTTTTGAAGGAACAGAGTGAAAATAGCGGGATTTACACTTTTGTATATAATATACAATTTTCCAGATAAGCTCTTCTCTCTAGGCTGATGTCCTTCCACCAGTATTGATACATGAAAAGATGAATACAAAAAAATGCTCAAAAATGGCCAGGCGCAGTGGCTCACACCTGTGATCCCAGCACTTTGCGAGACTGAGGTGGGCGGATCACCTGAGGTCAGGAGTTCGAGACCAGACTGACCAACATGGTGAAACCCCATCTCTACTAAAAATAAAAAATTAGCCAGGCGTGGTGGCACATGCCTGTAATCCCAGTTACTTGGAAGGCTGAGGCAGGAGAATTGCTTGAACCCAGGAGGCAGAGGTTGCAGTAAGCTGAGATCGTGCCATTGCACTCCAGCCTGGGCAACAAGAGCAAAACTCCATCTCAAAAAAAAAAAAAAAAAGGCTAGAAAATGCCATTCTTGCTATCGGGATCAGGCAGAGGATTCTGTCTGGTATATATGCACAGGGCTGTGGTCTTTTGCTGTATTATGCCTCCTTGGCTGCTTACAGCTTACGTGACAAGGTGAATCAGCAAAATCATCACAATGAGTGGGTATCCCCAGCAAGTTTGTGAAACTAGAGCCCCTCGGACCTAAACATTTCCTGTTTGCAAAAGAGCAGCAATTATGTTCCCTCACAAGCAGTCTTGCTCATAAGCCAATGATTGATAAGCATCTGACACTATCAAGCAGCTCTTGGAATGCTTGGAAGATGTTTCAGATGCTAGATGTGTTGCTGAGCACTGTGGTTACATTCCATTTCTGCATCTACTGAGAGGCTCTGGGTTGGAAGAAATTAGAGACTTGCTGTGATGAAAGTGTGGGGGGTGATTGAGCTTAGACTGGAGAATCGTTGCAATGGGAATACCGTAAAGCAGGTTCAAGCATTGTGCCTTCATTCAGCAAATATTTACTGAGCTGTGACTTTATTTCAGTCCCTGGATATACTTAAATATGATGGACACAGCTGAGCCCTCATGGAGCTCACATCCTAGGAAGGATGGTGACATGAGAAAGGTCATTCTCCCTGTGTTGAGCCACATGAAGGAAAAAATGATGGACACCAATGGAGCATACCAGAAAAGCAAACCTAGGCTGAGGAATAGGGAATGCTTTCTGGAGAACAGGATGTTTACATGGTAAAGGAAGAAAATTAATGTGCATTTGACTTTTAAACCTCATTTGACTGCTTCTCAATTATGACTATCAGATATATCTATATAATAATTTCCACACTCATTTTCTCCTTTCCAACCCTGCACTGACTTCTTTTGTTAGCTACCGCAACACACTAGTTAGATTTGAAATCTCTCTTTCAATTAAATTTGGAAATCCCAGCAGGGAAACATTCTCAGTCGTCTGTCTGATTAAGAATAGAAAAAGAATTGTATTTTGACATCTATAATCAAACCTCACAAAATAGCCCCAATTGATGTAAAAATTCACACTTCAACCATATATTATATTTTTATTTTCAATAGCACTAACTCTGTAACACTTTACACCTTATCATTTTTTAATTTATAGTCCTTACAAAATTCTGTATGATTATGAAATTGACAAGATGAGTTTTAAGTAGAAATGAGCTTCCTTTTTTCACAAAATTTGGGACATTAAATTCTTGCTTTATTGAACTAACAAAAAAAGATATCCAATTTTGTGTAGATATGGCTTAAGGTGGTTGCAGGTATAGTCTTTTTGGAAGAGGGAAATAAGACTTTTAAAATGTGGAATTTGAAGATAAACTATGAAACGTTGACTTGCCAACTTGCAGCATATCAAAATGTCAGCTCAGCACCTTAAAGAGTCTAAAGGGATTATTCAGCCCAATTTTCTCTGTGCTTAATGCCATATCCTGGCTTAGAGTCAGTTTCCTTTGGAAGAATATTTAACTCTTTCTGCACATCATTATTCCATTTTAAGCAATAAAGTTGTGATTTCCTAAATGACATTCTAATAATCTGAAATATTTCCCCCAGCTTTGAAAGGATCCGTGCTTTGAGGATATAGCTGACATACTGCGATAACCTCAATCATTCCGTAGCAAGAATAGTATACCAAAATTACACTTACATGTCCATTAGTAAGTCCTAGCACAAATGATAATAAGAATATTCTTAGCATTATCCCAGGAAGAGACAGTGACTTGAGTCTTACGACAACTGTCTTTAAGCCTGTGGGCAGTGCTCAATGGCTTTAATGAAACAACATACATCTTTAACCATGGCATTCAACCTCTGAAGGAACAGGTACGTTACATAACATTTGGAAGCAGTCTCAGAGGTGGTCCAGTCTACTTTCCGTATGATTAATGAATCCCCTATGTTGTTCTCCTGATAGAAGGGCTCAAGGACTCTGGGACCTTTGCTATCAAAGAACTCCCCACCTCAAGAAGCAGCCCATGACCTTGTCTAATAGCACTAATATGAAATTCTTCCTTGTAGCCTGCCCTAATTACCCTTCCAAAACTTTAGCTACCTGAGCAATTTCTATACTAATGGGTTGCACAGAGTAGATCCAATTATTTTCTCACAGGACAGCCCTACTACTATTATGATTAAATCATTCATTTATTAATTCAGCCATCTATTGGGCATCCACTGTGAGTTAGACACCCATCTAGTCACTGGGGATATAACAGCAAACAAAGTTACTTCCCTCCTAGAACTCACATTCTGGAGAGAGTACAGAGGAAGAAAATAAGCCAACAATTATAAGTAAACATGTAATATGTCGGTGGAGAAAACTCAGGAACGGGGGATTGCTACAGTATGTGGGATGAGGAGGGGAGCTGTGAGGTTATCTCAAGTGGTCATGGAAGCGCTGCCTGCAAAGGATAGGTATGCAGAGACCTCAAGAATTGAGATGAAGTGGGGAGACAGAAATGTGAGTGCAAAGCTCCTGATTCCTCCCAGTCTGGAGTGGCAAGCAGATTTAGCCCCTTCCGTTGATTCTGTTTGGTCGGTAGTGCTGTCCAGATCTCCACATTGAAGGCTGAAATATCAGTCCTGTCCTGGCTGGTGTAAAAGAGTGTTTGATTTGATTAGAAATATCTGCCATGGATGCCCAACAGAGAGTGGCAGTTGCTATTCCGCATAAGCATATTGTAGGTCTTCACTGTATTTCATGCAACTCACACACAGTCTTCTCTTCTCCCACTAGCAGTAACTTCATTCTTTTAAGCAAATCTCTTATTTTAAGGTATTTTTTCCAGTCTTTACCGTATTTGCCTTTCTCAGGGGTAAAGTCTAGTTGGGTAATAATTTCACTTAAAGGGTGAAAGTCAAGACTGTGCATAATAATTTAGGTATCTTCTAAGCATAGAGAAAACCTAAAATCCCAGTAGCTTGTTCTGGAGTCCATAATGAGACCTTTTCAGACTAGGGCTATATTAATTTGGGTTGAGAAGGACTCCTCATTGCATCTGTGTGTTTAGTGCTAAGTGGCTACTGATATGACAGGCTCATGACAGGTACTTTTCTCTCTCCTTCCCCTCCTTGGCTCAAAACTTAACATGAAATTTAAAGAAAGCTGTGTATGTGTGAGGAGTACCATTTGTCATAGCAGACCCCAATCACTTCAGTCTGCAAGTTCTAGCACACAGTGTAAAACCGCAGCTCAACATTGCCCCATTCTTAACGAAAGGTTAATGCTTTAAGCTTTAAAAAAAATTTGGATCTGTTGTTCGGTAATTGGAATAAACATTCAAATTTGAGTATCAAATTTCTCATTAGTTTCACATCAATACCTGTGCTGCAACTATGGATCAGTGAACTGGGCTCCTCGCTGCCCAAGTGAGTTCATTAATCATTCTCCCCTAAGATGGCTGTGTAAGTAGACAGCTGTTCTAAGCAGCTGTCTTCGGGCACAGCTCCTCTCATACAGACAGTGGGAAACTTTGCACGAGTCTGCTGTCGTTTTAGATGGAAGTCCTACTTGTATTTACAGGTCCAGAAGCAACTGGATCTCAGGTCAGTAACACATTTCAATTTGTAAATGGTCACTTTATGGTCACAGAGAGAAAGGTTTAAAACCATTCAGGCTAAGTTTCCATGTCTTATCTGACTTATCACCAGGAAAAAGAAATACGAAGCTATGTATTTCAAGCTCACACTGCATTTGGTGAAAACCACAAACCTAAACTGAACTCTTGTAACCCTTTTTTCCTGCCCCAAATGATATGCCCTGGCTTATTAGTGCTCCTGATCTTCCAACTATAGATATTTAACTTTATTTTTATATTTTTGGATACACTTTGCTGCGTAGAGAGATCAGAATCCACACGCAGCTCCGATTCTCCATTATATTGAAGCAAGTACTCCAGTAATTGGAGCTTATCCTGTTTTAATATATGCAATCAGGAAATTTGAAACGGCCTTGATGGCCCCTATAATATTTCCTTTAGATGCTCTCTGATATGTCAGTGTCTACAAGTTCATCCACACAGCAATGACCTCGTGGCAACCTTTTTCCATCTACTAGAACACTTAGTAGTAACATGAGAACCTGATTATCTTCTCTTAGAGAAAAAAAAGAGGAAAGACAAAGAAAAACAACACACATACACACAAACTTAAGAGGTATTTCTCTCTTGGAAGCAAAACCACCAAGACAAGTAGACACACGTTGGAGAAAATAAAAATCACAGAATCCAAACAATTGTTTCCTGGGCAGAAGGTGGGTGGAGGGTTGTTGGGAATCAAAGGAGAGCCAAGCATATCTATTTCCTGGAGATGTATTTAGCCTTTCACATTAAGGAAAAGTGAACATGCCAAAAGTTCAACTCAAGAAGATTTTTATTTCTCTCATTAAAGGCAATCGAAAGTAAACACTGGGAGCTGGTAGGGAAAAGAATGAATGTATTGCCTGGGCACTTCTTAGATAAATCATTTAAAATTGGACTTTCCTAGTGTGTGCTATGAAAAGTTCTGAAGTAGGTAATGCCATCCCCAAGTGAGAGATGAGGCAACAAAAGGTGATTCATTTGCTCACTCATTTAGTATTCCTGTAACAAACAGGTACTGAGAGCCTACTGGGTACCAGGTAGTATTCTGGGCATTGGGACTTGAGGTACACAAGGCAGAAAAGGGTCTTGCTTTCATAATGTTTAGATTTTAGTGGGGAAAAGGCAGAAAATAAACAAATTAAAATAGTAGCTAGTGGCCAGGCTCAGTGGCTCACACCTGTAATCCCAGCACTTTGGGAGGCCAAGGCAGGCAGATCACCAGAGGTAAGGAGTTGGAGACCAGCCTGACCAACATGGTGAAACCCCATCCCTACTAAAAAATACAAAAAGTATCTGGGCATGGTGGCGCGTGCCTGTAATCCCAGCTACTCCGGAGACTGAGGCAAGAGAATTGCTTGAACCCGGAAGGCGGAGGTTGCAGTGAGCCGAGATGGCGCCACTCACTGCCCTCCATCCTGGACAACAGAGTGAGCACCCTGGCACAAAAAAAAAAAAAAAAAAAAAAAATGCAGCTAGTAATAACTGTCAAAGATAAACATAAAATAGAATGATATCATGAAGAGAGATTAGAAGTTTTTTAAGGCTGGGTGATATTGGAGGTTTCAAGGAGGTTGGAGAATTTAAATTGAGACCTGTAAAACAAGAAGAACCAGGGCTGGAGGAGTTGGCAGAAGTCACTCTCCTAATCCTATAGCTGCTACAAAATGGGATTACTTAAGCCCACATCTGTATGACTGCAAAGCCTCAGTCTTTCTCCCAATCTCCACTTTACTGGAGCATCATGAAATGTACAGCCAGTTTTGTCAACTATTAAATCGAGAGGATAACTGGCAATTATGTGTAAAATGGGAGTTGTGTAAATAGCATAAAAGGATAAAGTATAAATTGTCTGCTTCTGCTTGGGCCTGTCCAAACTGGTTATCAACTCAGCCTCATTTCTGTAGATAGTTGTCCACATTGGACATAGCTTTACCTTGAGAGCATTATTTCTAGATGTGTCCTCATCCTTAAAATTAATGTATTTTGCCATTATAGAAGTGTTGTGTATTTGTCTTCATTGATTTTGGATTCTTACTCTCTTCAGATCCGATTTACTCTAGTGTAGCTTAAAAGTGCATGGGCTGCAGCATGGAGTATGCTGTGACTGGAGTTTGATTGCATTCCAGTCAATGTTGGGATGCAGTGAGAAATAGAATGTAAAAAGACTTACAAAACATTTAAAAATAGTACATGAAAAGACAGACCCAGAAAGCTTTGCAGAGTTGAGCCATCTATGCTCAGTGGAGAATATTAATGGAAATTGTTTAATGAGTGTCTTTCATAGTAATTATGTATTAAAACGCTAAACACTTGAATGGAAACTTTGGTCTCTGAGATTCTTGGAACGTTTTCTAGATTCCACTCCAGGGATGATTTCACCCCCTACTGCATCGCTCCCCTTCTGAGGCTGATTGTTTCATCTCCCTCAATGTACTAGGCAGTGGTTTGTTCTTTTATAAATCTAGTTGACTAAAAAAGAACCCAAAAGTCAAACCAAAGTTGATAACCTTTAACTTTTGACATTTTTCAAAGCCGGTTGAAGTAAAATCTGTTATTTATACTTTTCTTTTCTTTTACTTTTATGTCCTTATCAACTTGTTTATATAATTGGTACTTGGATCTCATCAGACAAAACTGTCAGTGTTTTATGGTGTATATGGAGGAAATTACCAGGTAATAAATATTATATAAAGAGTATTGATAAAACTCAGATTTTGAAATATGTTTTATAATATTACATCCATAAATATGAGTTACATTATATCCCTGGAATGTTCCTCCTTATTCCTGTTTTTGCTGAAATTACAAATATGGATTCAATTTCTCCTTTAAATTTCAGTTATATTTCATTCCTTGGGCTTCTAACCTCAAGGGTCAAACTGAAGAAAATTGTATATATTTTATTCTATTGAAAGCTAACAACAATCCAGAATGATTTGTATAAATGAACCTGGTGAGAAAATAAGAACACATGCATAAATTATTTTGTATGCAATTTTTATAACTATAAATTTTGTAAAATATGTTATTTATAACACTGTCATTTCCGACAGTTGTATCATGGGTGTGAGAACATTCAACTACAAAAAATAGTCACAGATGCATGAAAATTAGAGCTTAAAGAAAGTAAGAACACATCTGGTTTAATCCCCTCTCTTTAGAGATGGAGAAATCAAGATACAGAAAGGCAATGGGCCTTGTTTCTGGTGGCTCAGCCATTTAAGGGTAAAGCCCTGGCATACTGATGGTGTGTGGAAGCAACAGAAGAACTTTCTTCAGACTATTGGTGTAAAGTTTCTATGACCTAACTATGCAATCTTATGTGATACTCAGTGAAATGTCTTTGAAATTTTTATGTAAAGAATATTTTATGAATACAAACTTCTACTAACTAGAAAACTCTATATTATGGATTGAATGTTTGTGTCCCCGCAAGATTTATATATTGAAACCCTAACCCCCAATGTATCAATATTTGGAGATTGGGCCTCTAAGGAAGTAAGGTTAAATGAGCTCATAAGAGTGGGGCCCTGATCCAATAGAATTAGTGCCCTCATTAGAAGACACACCAGAGAGTTCCAGAGAGCACATCCGTTTCTCTCTTTCTCCCTCTCCCCAAATCCAGCATGCATAAAAACATCATCTTAACATACAGAAAGATGGCGGCCACCTACAAGTCCAGAGAAGAGACATCAGAATGAAACCTACCTTGCCAGCTCAGATTTTGCAATATGTTTTGTAATATTACATCCATAAATATGAGTTACATTATATCCATGGAATGTTATATCATGGGCTTTCCATCCTCCAGAACCATGAGAAATACATTTGTTATTAAACCACCCAATTTGTAGTATTTCGTTATGGCAGACTGAGCAGTCTAATACACTATAATAATTCATGTGAGATTTACCTAAATTGCCTGCTTTTTAATTTTATACAAAGAACTGTTTTTTGTTTTTTGTTTTTTTTAGCAAACACATAGTATTAAGTAAAAGAAAAAGAAACTTTTTAGGACAATGATTTCCTAATATGGGTAGGGATATGATAATCAGTTTGGAAGTGCATATTCTCACATTATTACTATTGCAATGAATATTCCTGTAGGTGAAGTTCTGCATGTATCCTTGATTATTTTCTCAGAAAAATTATTGGAATCGTACTTGCTGGACCAAAATATGCACTTTTTAAGGCTTTGAAGTAGTAAGGTTTCACAGAAATATTGACTGCAGATTATACTACTCTCCGGAAATTAGCTTTGCAACATAGGTGGGTATGTCAATGGATAAGAGGCAGGAAAGAGGGCTGCTGTACGTACTCATAGGTAACTGCCTCTCACATTTGGAGAACTCAGCTTAGGTTGTGATTCTAAAAGTGCACTTGGGAATCTAAGAGAGAATGAGGTAAAGGGAAGAGAAAGAACCTGCTCTCACATTTGTTTACTGAAGACAAATTGCCAAAGTACTACAATTAGAAGATACCCTGCTCCCTAAAAATTATTACCCCCCAAAGTCTCTACAACCTAATTAAAATGTAATGTTTGTTTTTTGTTTTTTGAGATGGAGTCCCACTCTATTGCCCAGGCTGGAGTGCAATGGTGCAATCTCGGCTCACTGCAACCTCTGCTTCCTGGGTTCAAGTAATTCTCCTGCCTCAGCCTCCCAAGTAACTAGGATTATAGGCATGCACCACCATGCCTGGCTAATTTTTGTATTTTTAGTAGAGATAGGGTTTCACCATATTGGTCAGGCTCGTCTTGAACTCCTGACCTCAGGTGATCCACCTGCCTCAGCCTCCCAAAGTGCCGGGATTACAGGCTTAAGCCGTTGCGCCTGGCCTCAAATGAAAGTTATTATTGGTCAATTAAAAATAAAATTAACTTTAAAAAAAGATAAGCAGAATTCATGTGTGAATCTGACCTGAAATCAGGCTTCCTGAACTGGGGCATTGATTCAAACTATTTTCTCTTTCCTTTTTTTTTTTTTTTTTTCTTCTTCTTTCTTTTTAAATTTAGGAACCTAAGACCAGTTTTGTACAAGAATACAATTGGTATTCCCCTCAGTCACCCTCACAAGGGACACTTACAAAGCACACTCCAATCTCAGCCATTACTGACTGACAAGGTAAGAATTTTATATTTTACATCGCTTCATATCAAGAAATTCTTCAAAATGATAACTGATGCAGTTAAGCTTCCCCGAAAATGAACAGTTTGGAGGATTAGGCTAGAAAACCTGGTCACCTTTTGAAAATCTCCAGCTTGTAGCCACAAGGGGAATTTTTGAACTGCAAAGGTGAGCTTTGCAGGCCTGCACCTTGACCCCTGTCTCAGTCTGGGCTCAGGAATTGAAGCCTGTATGATTTTATTTGAAATGTCTACCTGGCGTGGAGCAACGACAACAACAACAAAAAAAATTGAAAGTGTAAAAAAAAGAAAAGCTATTATATCTTACAGCAGTATCTCCTGTAGTAATGAACTTTAAAACCAGTATGTTTAAACGCTTCCACACATAGGCACGCCCTCCCATCCACTTTGCACTACTCATACCTTCACATGCTAAGAAAAGTTACATTTTAAAAGGAGAGAAAGTATATCATAGAGATATACTAATCCTCTAATTCCTTAGAGGAGCGAATAACCTTTTCTCTTGATATAGGAACCAAGCATTGATCTGTCACACTGTTTGTTCTAGCAGAGCTCCCAGAGGCACATTCAGTTTGAAACGTTAAGGCTAGTTCATTAGGCGTCCCTGGCTCCTTTCTCCGAGAGAATCAAGATAACACTGTGGTTAGTTAATGGCTTTCTCTTGTTTCCCCCAGAGCCTGCCTGTCTGAAGCCTGCAGGCCCGAGAAGCTTCTTTCTCCCTTCTCTTGGCTATTAGTCACAGCTGGTAAGGCTCACAGGAACCGAGACTGTTTGAAAACAGTCGGATCACGAAAACGTTTGAGTCTTTCTGCTGCAAGCAACAAACTTGGCCCAGGCTGCCACAAGGAGATGGAGTGGGAGTGGGGGTGGCGATGGGATGCACCAGGAAGGAAGAAAGGGAAATTGCTAACCACCTCACTTCAAAATCTTCTCTGAGGGAGCCCGTGGTAAGCACCCTTGCTGGGAAGGTGGACGGACTAACTTTTAAAATGAAGCGATGTTGCCTCTTGGGGCTAATGTCTTCTGCCCAGCACCCAATGTCCTCACCTGGAACCCCGTATTCTGGAAATGGGGCGGTGGGGGCAGAAGCTAATGGTGAGACCCTAGAATGCAGTGAGCTACCTTCGGCTGCTGCAATTCTCCAAGACCTGCCCACCTCTTTTTCTTCTATACTTACTTTGTACAGAACCAGTGGGGGAGGAAAGAAAAAAAAGAAGTTAGGTATTAGGTATTATAGATAAATTCAAAATCCAAAACCCAACCCACAGACCTCTCTCATGTCCAGGGGTAGAACTGCTGAATGAGAAACAGGATGCCCCACAAGTATGACCTGACTTTTAATAGCCCTGTTATCTGGTTGTTCAAAGCACTACCTCACAAAAGCAGCTCCGGGAAAACCAAATCATTTTAGATTCTGCCTCTCATAGGACCTTGTCAAACTACTAACAGGGCCCATATGTCTACCTGTTCCCTGGAGTGGCTGGTGTGCTCCCCTGCAAAGGAGATGCTAAGAAGGTCCATGATGCTGTCGGTGATGACAATGATGTCATCACCAGTAACAAATCACCCTTTGTCACTGCCCTGATCTTGAGTCATGAATACTATGGTTGCATTGGGTTTATGAGACCAGGAAACATATATGCTTCGGGGTCAAGTTTAAATACAAGCTGGAAGAGTTTCATTTCCCTTTCAGGGTGCCTACAGGATTCATATTATACTGAGAAATCACAGAGGAAAGTTTTATGAGGGATCAGGTCAAGCCCATGAAAGTAATGGGGCTCTTCACATCACCTCTTTCAGGGCAGTCTGAAGCTGGTTCCATATCTGGCTTGGATTTTTCAGATAATAACCTTGCCTCTTCTTAAATGGTTTGAGAAAATGTAGGTTCTTCCTCTGAATTTGGAACATGCCAATGACTTACCAGACATGACAAATAAAAGAGGGTATACAGATTTCTAGATTCTAACTTGATGAAAGATAAAACAAAAAGCCACTCAAACACACTTTCATTCTTTTTCCAAAAATGGAAATATGTGTGTCACATTTCTAATTTACAAGGTCTATTGCAATTATGTTTTAGGCTATTATCCTGGTTCAAAGGTCACAGATAGAAGATAATAAAAACAAGAAGAAATAAAATTCAAGATCCATTAGAACACTTCTGGATTGTCCATTACAGCTTGTATCACACAATAGAAAAATGATCACTAATAGATGACAAGCTATTTAATTTTATGTTTACTTTTGGAAGGATGCAGGTACTATGCAGGGTTTCTACAACACACCAGCATTGCTTACGCCAGTACTTCAAATATGAGTTATTTAATCACCCAAGTTAAATGAAAATAACCAAATGATTAAATAAAATCAAGTCATACTTCATGTGAAGACTTTACTTCGGCTTATAATTTGGGAGACTTTGCCTAACGTTGAACGTTCCACATTAATGTATTGCATAATATTGGCCAGGCGTGGTGGCTCACGCCTGTAATCCCAGCACTTTGGGAGGCTGAGGCGGGCAGATCACAAGGTCAGGAGTTTGAGACCATCCTGCCTAACATGGTGAAACCCCGTCTCTACTAAAAATACAAAAAAATTAGGCGTGGTGGCCAGTGCCTGTAGTCTCAGCTACTCAGGAGGCTGAGGCAGGAGAACGGCGTGAACCTGGGAGGCAGGGCTTGCAGTGAGCCAAGATTGCACCACTGCACTCCAGCCTGAGCGAGAGAGCGAGACTCCATCTAAATATATATATATATATATATATATATATATATATACACACACACATATATACATATATTCACACATATATACATATATACACACATATATACATATATACACATATATACATATATACACATATGTATATATACACACACATATATATACACATACATATATATGTATCTATACACATACATATATATACATATACACATATATATACATATATATATTGCATAATGTTATCTGACAACCTATTCTGTGGGGGAATGTTTCTATGAGTATGCATGAAGTTACATTAGTGTTGTTCATTTATTCGTCAGGCACCAATTACAACTGCATTATTTAATGCAGCTCATTCTCAGCACTTTTGGTCCTGGTAACTTTATCCTTATTCTCTTCTTTCTGCAACACTCCTTCTTCAGTGTGTATTCTTCCTCACATTCTCTGCACAGTAATTGTCCATGGTCTCAGTCATTGGTTCTATTGATCTGTATTTTCCTCCCCAGAGACAAAAAGGACTATGTCCATTCACAAAGGCTACATCAGATTCCGTTCCACTATGCCTTCATTGAACACTTACTATATTCATAGCATGTCTTTTTCTGGTCATTGCAGGAAATATAAAGATAAATAAGTCTCAATGCTTGCTGTCTTGGCAGATGAAATGATAATAATGATATAATAACTAAAAACACTTATTTAGCACTAATTACAGGCCATTCTAAGTGCTCCATACACATGAACTCATTTAATCTTTAAGGAATCCTTTGACAGAGTCACTATCATTATCCTCATTGTGCAGAGAAGGAAACAAAGACATAGAGAGGTTGGGTTATTGCTCAGTGTCGTACAAGGATACAAATAACCATGGTGCAAAGGGAAATTGAAAAGTTGTATGCAGAAGACACAAACAAAAAAATCATGGAGAATCAACTGATGGGGCAGGGTAGGGGAGGGGACCATAGGCCATATTTCCTAAAAAGAGAACCTATGAACAAAAATTTTAAAGTTAAATTTAAAGACTTGTTATGTTCTTAGAACTTACAATGAATACTTTGTTTCACATAATTCCAACCAAATCCCCATTTCACCAGTGAGAAATTAGAAACTTAGAAAAATGGGTTTGCTAGCCAGGCATGGTGGCTCATGCCTGTAATCCCAGCACTTTGGGACGCTGAGGCGGGCAGATCACCTAAAGTCAGGAGTTTGAGACCAGCCTGGCCAACATGGCGAAACCCCATCTCTACTAAAAATACAAAAAAAATAGCTAGGCGTGGTGGTGGTCGCCTGTAATCCCAGCTACTCGGGAGGCTGAGGCAAGAGTATCGCTTGAACCTGGGAGTTGGAGGTTGCAGTGAGCCGAGATTGCAGCATTGCACTCCAGCCTGGGTGACAGAACAGGACACTGTCTCAAAAAAAAAAGAAAAAGAAAAGAAAAAAGAAAATAGGTTTGCTAATGTTAAAATGCAATACCAGAGTTTAAACCTAGGGCAGTCTTAACCCAACATCCATGTTCTTAGCCACTCTACTAAACTGCTTGTATCTCCAAGGTAGATGGTGAAGGATGAGTTAAATTTTGAAAGCCAGAATTAGGAGGAGAGGATAACATAAGTGAAGAAGTATGAGTATAAAATCAACGAGGAGGTTTGCCAGAAATAGAGAAAGTGTGAGTTTACCTATTCATGCTGCAGCAAGAATGCATGACACATACATGACAGATAGGAGGCACACAGATGGACTTTTACGGTCTCTGGGGAGGTACGATAAGTCCATGAGACACTGACACCTGGTGTAATGTGGCAAGAGTGAGCCTGAGATGCTTGTGTAGAGAAATAGGGAAACAGATAAGAAAAGAAAGATGGGCTGGGCGTGGTGGTTCACTCCTGTAATCCCAGAACTTTGGAAGGCCAAGGTGGGCAGATCACCTGAGGTCAGGAGGAGTTCGAGACCAGCCTGGACAACATGGTGAAACCCTGTCTCTACTAAAAATACAAAAATTAGTCAGGCATGGTAGCATGCAGCTATAATCCCAGTTACTCGAGAAGCTGAGGCACGAGAATCGCTTGAACCTGGGAGGCGAAGGTTGTAGTGAGCTGAGATCTCACTATTGTACTCCAACCTGGGCAACAGAGCGAGACAAAGAAAAGAAAAGAAAAGAAAAGGGAAGAAAAGGGAGGGGAAAAAGAAAAGAAAAGAGAGGAAGTAAGGAAGGAAGGAAGGGAAAAGAGAGAAAGAAGAAAGAAAAAGAGAGAAAGAAGAGAAAGAAAAGAGAAAGAAAGAAAGAAAAAGAAAAAAGAAAAAGAAAGAGAAAGAAAGAAAAGAAAAAGAAAAAGAGAGAGAAGGATATATCACAATATCACAACGGGCCTTAAATGCCAAGCTGAGACGTTTTAACTGACTATGTCATGCAGTGAGCAGCTACTTTCTATTATTTAGAAGAATGCATGGTAGGAATTATGGTTTAGTAGCACTAATTAGACAATGAGATATATTGGGGAAGTAACAGAAGGAGCATTTTTGAAGTCCTTAAAAATAACTTAAAAAAATCTATGGGTATTTGAATACCAATGGGGACTGTGATAATCAAAAAGAGGGGATAAATCCAAAAGTGACTATTGAAATAGAATACATATTTCTGATGTTGATGGGCTTAAAGGAAGGACTGAACAATGATTGCCAAGTTTCCACACTGATTGACTTGTAAAACAATGGTGTGGTGCCTACAACAAAGGTCAGGAAAGCATGACGTCGCCAGGCGTGGTAGCTCACGCCTGTAATCCCAGCACTTTGGGAGGCTGAGGTGGGCAGATCACCTGAGGTCAGGAGTTTGAGACCATCCTAGCTAACAACCCCATCTCTACTAAAAACACAAAAAATTAGCTGGGCGTTGTGGCACGCCTGTAGTCCCAGCTATTCGGGAGGCTGAGGCAGGAGAATCACTTGAACCCGGGAGGTGGAGGTTACAGTGAGCCAAGATCGCTCCACTGCACTCCAGCCTGGGCGACAGAGCGAGACTCCGTCAAAGAAAAAAAAAAGAAAGAAGGAAGGGAGGGAGGGAGGGAGGAAGGGTGGAAGGGAGGAAGGGTGGAAGGAAGGAAGGAAGGAAGGAAGGAAGGAAGGAAGGAAGGAAGGAAGGAAGGAAGGAAGGAATCGTGATGCCTACTTGATGTTATGCTCAAAAAGATGAGTTTGAATGTTGAAGTACTTGATTTGAGACACCTACCCAGCATTCCACTGGAGCAGTCCAGCAGGCACTTAAAATGTGGGTCTGTGCTCATGGAAGAAGTTGGAATGGGAAACTTAAATTTTAAAATAAACTTTAAAAAATTGTTTTAGATTTGCAGAAAATTGTGAAGATACTATGAAAGGTTTCCATATACCCTGCACCCAGTTCTATTATTAACATCTTGCATAACTATGGTACATTTTTTTAAATTGATGAGCCAATAATTATATGTTCTTATTCACTAAAGTCCACAATTCATTCAGATTTCCTTAGTTCTCACTTAAAGTCCTTTTTCTGTTCCAGGATCTCATGCAGGATACTGCATTACGATCAGTTGTCATGTCCCCTTAGGCTCATTTTGACTGTTAGAGATTCTTAGACTTTCACTGTTTTTTTATGACATTGACTAATTAAGGAGGACTGGTTAGGAATTTTGTAGAAAGTCAGTCTTTTGGGATTTGTCTGAAGTTTTTCTCACGGTTAGACTGGGATTATGTGTCTTTGGAAGGAAGACCACAAAGGTAAAATGTCATTCTCATCACATCATATCAAGGGTATATATTACCAATATGACTGATCATATTGATGTTAACGTTCATCATTGTGTGTAGAGCTGGTTTGTTTCTTTAGTTGCTTAGTTTTGTTTCTTAGCACTTTCTTACCTTCTGCCACTGCAAGATGCTTCAGGATCATCTTGCATTATTTCTTGCCCTGGGCTTAGAATCAGTCCTTTCTCTGAGGATCCCTGGTTCCTTTTTATCTGGGCACTAGATGTGGCCATTGCCGCTTGAATGGCCTTGCTTCTAAGTCCTCCTAGATAACAGAGCAAGGAAATATGTGTGTGTATACTAATCCAAGTACACATACAGATCTATAAATATTTTATATGTAACCATCTGTGTCTATATTAAGTAAACATGACTTTATACTGATGTGTCCAATTCTAATTCATGATCACGTGGGTCATCCTAGCTTCCTCTCCTTGCTTATCTGTAAAGTCCCACTCTAAGAGGAGAAATCTGGCTGTCACCATTGCTATTCATTTACTTAATTGCCCAATATCAGCAGACATTTTTCGTGGTATTAGAATTGTTAGTCGACACCTCAGTGAAACCGCCTTCTCACTGAAGCACAGTGTTTATGTACACTTTCTTTTCACTTTAGTTTCATGGACTCTGCTCATTTCCAAAGTACATAGGTCAGCCTCTCCTCCCCATCCCCAACCAGAATACATTTTGAGAAGCTTAATTTGCACAAAGATGGTGGCAAATAACAAGAGTTTAGATGAGTTTGATGAAGGAGTACAGGACCAAAGGCACATTTTGAGGAAATGCTGTAGTTTTTTGAAAGGGTAGGAGAAGATGGAACAAGTGACAAATGATAGTTAAAAAAAAAAAAGAAAGAAAGAAAGATATAGGAGGAGAATGAAGAGGGGACAGTGGTACAGCAGAAACTGGTAGGAAGTTTTACAGAAGAAAGGCTGGTTAGTTGGATCATCAGGAGCATAAAGTTGGACACAGGTTCTCACATCTATGGCCAGATATGAGCTTCCTACGTGAGACCATTTCGTTTTGACAAATGTCCACCAAAGACACTCCCTATTTTGGGTTCCTGTTGTATATTCTCAAGTAACGTCTTCATTTCACCCCCAAATAAACTTCTCCCCCCATTCTCTTCCTCCTCCTCGTCCGTCTCCACTTATTTTCTTCTTCCTCTCCTCTTTCTTTGTCATCATGTTTTTCTAGCATCACCCAGTCTAGTTTACCTAGATTTTCAAGACTTGATCTTCCATTCATTATTCTTCAAATAAAATGATCAAATAGAATTTCCTTCCAAGAGCCTCTTGATCCTGTATTCTCCAGAAGTAGTGAGATGTTCCCTGTGGAAACTCCCATCATATTTTACTTCCCCTGCTACACCAGTGCTGTTTGTTAACCTCTCTATCTTTTGCGAGCCTGTCAACTGCATAAGAAGAAGACCATGTTTACTTCAGTCACCACTGAATGTGCCAGTAGAGTATGTGACATATGGTAAGCACTTGATAAATAGTTGGTACATAAACACACCCACAATAAGAACCCTTTGCCCTTGCCATGTCAGTCTGACCCACAAATGATATATCTGTTGTCATCTTTGAGACCTATTTATTTAATTATCCCTTTTTCTCATCATCATCAACCCATCCTTCAGCTTTTCAATGATCACTTTCACTTCCCAATTTGTAAAATATTCATGGTTATTCAGTTGCTCATTTTGCTTTACCATGATTTAATTTTTTCATGAGTCCTTGTTTATGACATCAGCAAAGGATAAAATCTATATTTAACAGTAGAAAACATTTACTGAACACCAACACTATATATGTAGGAAGACTTGGCCTTTATCGTTTAGAGTCTTGTTATGTGGCTATGTTAACAGGGACATGGAATGATGAGGGAGTACTTGAAAAGTAACATAGGGGAAAGCATGTGGCAGAATACAGACTTGCTTAGTAATTGCAAATGGAAAATAAAGCCCAACTTTGGGTAAAAATTGTCAGGAAAGGTAAGAGAAAGTTACTGAGTCGTGGGAACTTTTTGGTGGTGGAACAAATACAGCATCCCTTGGAGATGTTGCAGGTTTGGTTCTCTAATAAAGCTAATATCACGATAAAGCAAGTCACATGACTGTTGGTTTCCCAGTGCATATAAAAGTTATATTTAAACTTTTTTTTTTAACACTGTAGGTCTATTAAGTATGTGATAGCATTATGTCTATAAAAAAGTACATACCTTAATTAAAAATACTTTATTGCTAAAACATACTAATGATCATCTGAGCCTTTGGCAAATTATAATCTTTTTGCTAGAAGAGGGTTTCCTTTGATGTTGATGGCTATCGATTATCAGGGTAGTGGTTGCTGAAGGTAATATGGCTGTGGTAATTCCTTAAGACAACAATTAAAATTGCCCCACTGATTGACTCTTCTGTTCATGAGAGATTTCTCTGCAGTATGTGATACTGTTTAATAGCATTTTACCCACAGTAGAACTTCTTTCAAAACCAGAGCCAACCGCTCAAAGCCTGCCACTGCCATATCAACTAAATTTATATAATATTCTAAATCACTGGTTGTCGTTTCAACAATGTTCACAACATCTTCACCAGGAGAACATTCCATTTCCAGAAACCACTTTCTTTGCTGACCCATAAGAAGCAACTCCTCATCCATTCAAGTTTTAGAATGAGAATGCAGCAAATCTGTCACATCTTCAGGCTTCACATCTTCACATCTAATTCCCACTCTCTTGCTATTTCCACCACATCTTCAGTTACTTCCTCCACTAAAGTCTTTAACCCTTCGAAGTCATCCATGAGTGTTGAAATCAACTTCTTCCAAACTCCTGTTAATGTTGACATTTTGACTTCCTCTCATGAATCACAAATGTTCTTATTGGCATCTACAATGATGAATCCTTTTCCAGAAGATTTTCCATTTACTTTGCCCAGATCCATCAAAGGAATCACTATCTATGGCAGCTATAGGCTTACAGAATGTATTTTTTAAATAATATGAATTGAAAGTTGAAATTACTGCTCGATCCATGGGATGTAGAATGAATGTTAGACTAGCAGGCATGACAACAACATTAATCTCCAAGTATACCTTCATCAAAGCTCTTAGGTGACCAGGTACATTGTCAATGAGCAGGAAAATTTTGAAAGGAATTTTTTTTTTTCTGAAGACTAGGTCTTAACAGTGGACTTAAAATATTCAATAAACCATGCTATAAACAGATTTACTGTCACCCAGTCCTTGTTTTTTCATTTAGAGGGCATAGGCAGAGTAGTCTTAGCATAATTATTCATGGCTCTAGCATTTTCTGCATGGTAAATGAGCATTGGTTTCAACTTAAAGTCACTAGCTGCATTCGCTTCTCACATGAGAGTCAGCCTGTCCTTTGAAGCTTTGAAGCCAGGCATTGACTTCTCTTCTGTAGCTATGGAAGTCCCAGATCAGTAGTCTTAGCTAGATCTTCTAGATAACTAACTTAAGTGTCTACATCAGCACTTGCTGCTTCGCCTTGCACTTTTATGTTATGGAGATGGCTTGTTTCCTTAAACCTCATGAACCAAGCTCTGCTATCTGCAAACTTTTCTTCTACAGCCTTCTTACCTCTCTCCAGCCTTCATAAAATTAAACAGAGTTAGAGTCTTGCTCTGAATTAGGCTTTGGCATAAGGGAATGTTCTGACTAGTTTAATCTTCTATCTATGCCACTGAAACTTTCTCCATATCAGCAATAAGTCTTTTTCACTTGTTTTCATTTTTGTGTTCACCAGACTAGCATTTTTAATTTTCTTCGGGACCGTTTTCTTTGCATTCACAATGTGGCTAACTGGCACAAAAGGCCTAGCTTTCAGCCTATTTTGGCTTTCAACATGACTTCTTCACTAATCTTATTCATTTCTAGTGTTTTATTTAAAAGGTCTGTGACTCTTCACTTGAACACTTGGAGCCATTGTAGGGTTATTAATTGTCCTCATTTCTATCTTGTTGTGTCTGAGAGAATAGAGAGACCCAAGGAGTGGGAGACAGACAGGAAAACAGTCTATTGCTGGAACAGTCAGAACACACACATTTATTAAGTTTGCTGCCTTCTATGGGTGCAGTTGATGGTGCTGCAAAACAGCTGCAACAGTAGCAGTAAAACTCACTAATTGCAGATCATCATAACATATATAATAATAAAGAAAAAATTTAAATATTATAATTACCAAAATCTGACACAGAGACATTAAGCGAGCACATGATATTGGAAAAATGGTGTCAATAGACTTGTTCCATGCACGTTTGCCACAAACTTTCAATATGTAAAGCATGCAATATCTATGAAGTACAATAAAACAAAGTGTAATAAAACAAAATATGCCCATACAGGAAACTGACTGCTCTTTCTTATCTGCTTTGCTGGTCTCCTTCAGAGTCAGAGTGGTTAAAAAATAAAACAAAACAAAACAAACAAACAAAAAAAGGTTGTCAGAAGGTCTGACTTCAAGTGAGCCTTGGGTCATGGTTGACTAGTTGTATAACCCTGGGCAAGTCACATAACTCCACCGAGCATCAGTTACTGCTCACTCAGATGGTGTCTTAATGTTAGCCTACTTCTCAGGGACTGTATTAAAGTGCAGATGCCAGTGAACGGTTTTCAAGGGGAGTGGGTAATGGTGAAAGAAGAATCAACACAGATTCCTAGATTTCTAGGCCTCAACCTACATGCAAAGAGTACTGTCATTGACTGAGATGAGAAAACCAGAAGAGGAGGTGGTTTAGGTGTGGAGGGAGGAGAAAGTTGGGGAGCCAGTGAATCACAAGTGCCCTTCTCAACATGCTCCATTCGTGATACCCATTAGATAACGGGCTTCCCCCTGCTTAATTCAGATCTCTGCTTCCTGACACATTAACCCAAATGCCATGCTCAGTCACTTTCTCTTTCTAGTTTCACTTCAATTTTTTCTTAGAATATATCCCTTTTTGAAATTACGTTAGATTTCTATTTGTTTGTTTGTTGTTTATGTCCCCCATTAGAATGTGCATGCTACAAGGACAAGTATTTTGTGTTGTTCACTATAAAGCCTCTAATGCCCGGTACAGTGGATGGCAGATTGTGGATATTTAACAACGAATGAAAAAAATAAATGAAGTAATGAGTCTAAGGAGAGATGTGGATAGAACTTTTGGATATAGGAGTTTGGGGATCATGGGTCAGATCAAAACTTAAAAAAAAAAATAACTTACTGGTTTCCTGCAATCAAATATGATATAAAGTCATGAGAATATGGATGGATAAGAAAAAGAGGAGAAAATGCCAGTTAAGGAAGGTTGAGAGACTTGCCGACACCAAAGAACATATGTGGAGGAGACAGGTTTAAGTTTAGTTGCTTGTTGCCTTCTGAGCTGAGGCTTTGAAGCACTGCTCTGTCCTGCCTCCTCCAATGGGGGAGTAATCTTTGCTCAGACCCCACCCCTCCACCCTCCAAGAAAATCACCCTCACCCATGCCCTCCACCAGACCTTCAACAAGATCTGAGGCAGCTTCATGTTGACACACTATGAATGAGAGTAGCTTGTTGAATTTAAAAGATGTTTGTATTTGTGTAGGGAAAGAAATTTGTAATTCAAAAGAACCTATTTTTAACAGCAGAATTTAAGTTTCAGCCTCAGAGCACTCTCAGAGATTGTTAAAGCAGAAAGCCTTAGGTGTCTGTGTAGTCACTGCCGATAGTTGCTTGTCAACAGTTGAATATGAAAACTCTTATTCCCAGAAGATCGGTGACCAGGGAACTCTGTGATCTCATCCTAGTTTTTCTACTCAGGAATTCCCCAGGGTCTTTCTGCAAGTAGAGTGATAGCCCAAAATAAAGCCAAAATAGTGTCTTTTGCTATTGCTTTTGCTACTCAACTAAAGAAACAGAAAGAGAGGGATAGGCTCCACGTTCCCTGCCAGGTACTTAAGTGGAAAACCATCTGCACTATTTCAATGTAAGTGTAATGTCCCTGGTTAAGATCTTGCAGCCCACTGCACTTGAAAGGCCCAGAAATTCATGAATACAGACTGATTTTTGTTAAGCTGGGTACACTGAGTTAGTTCTTGAGCTTGAAATGCTTGCAAAAAAGAATCAAACACACTGTCAGGAAATCAGGGCTCCTTTAAGGACGAAAAAAAAATAGAACATCTTTCTCATTTGCTTCAGGGGACAAGCAACCTAACATGCCATTTTCCCTACAGAGTCTGTGATCAAGAGTTTTAGGAGATCTTCTTGAATTCATGACAAAATTAAAAAAGCAAAAAGTTCAGAACATTCAATCTGCTCAGCAATTCACTTTGTGATGTTCTTCTGTGGTGTAATCAATGCTGAAACTTGACTCACAATACCAAGAAGGGCATGGGTTATGTCTTCATTACAGGAACGAGGCCTTTTTGTCGAATTCTCATTTATAACTTGTTCTCCTATTATAATATTTTATTAAAGAAATTAGCATTCACAGAAAACATCACTTTCATAAGATCTTTACAGTAATAACAACAACAAAGTAACAGCTTTGCAAACCAGAACGTACGAGTCTCCCTACCGTTTAGCAAGAAAAATTTTTATTTTGCTCGTAAGGTGCAAATTCATGTCAGCATTAATTCATGTAAGCATTTGTATTTCAAAAGCTGTGGTTGGATCACATCATTGTGTCATAATTTGTAGAACAGGAAAAATGAATATTTTTTAAAGTAGTTTGATTAAATATAGTGAAACCAAGCTTGAGCCACACGAGAGTAATTTCAACAGAGTAGTTCTACAACAGCGAACTGAAGAGGATTAAGCTTGACAAATCCTTTCATTTGAAGGCTTTATATGCATGTGTTCTTCTTAGACATTGGGCAAAGCAAGATGGCAACAGCCAATTTGAAACAACAATGAACAATTGTCACCTTAGACACCCATGAAGGCTTAATTTTGCTTCCTGAAGAATCTCCCACAAAGCATCGAAATCCATCTTTACTCCTTCCAGTTAATGCTGTAGTCTATTAAACACACAGTTTAGCACCAAGGTTACTCGAAGACACCATTAAAGTCAGTCTTGAATAATGTATTTATATTTGCTTTTGGGGATGAGGATGGTAGTGGGCTGTATGCAAACTTGTAAAATAAAACTTGGAGTGTCTGAAAGAACTTCATTTCACATATGACCTTTTACAGTAATTGGATCTGAATTATAATCAGTCACCTGAATCCTGAAATAGATAAAATAGTTTTTTAATGTTAAAAAGTTTTAGCCCTTCGTTGATTATCTATCAGTGCTTACAGTCCTGTGAAAATAAGATAAATGAGAAATTTGGTCTCTAATTAGACTTCACTAGATTTACAGCTTTTAATTTATACGCCAATGCAGCTCAGGCCGGCACTGACGCAGATAGAGATGGAGCCACAGTTTTCAATTGATTTAACAATTTAATTGCAGCATTAACATCCATTAACATTTAACTAACCTTTTAAACTAACCTCAGGCACAACCTTAAAGACTAAATGAAGTAAAATTGCATATAAAAAGGTACTAACTGTAAGAAAAAGGTACAGCTGTAAGAAGCCAAAGTGAATCTTGAGGGAGATTTAGCACTGCTTCCTCACATCAGCAGGAGGGAGTCTGTTTTCCTTCTTGCAAAATTCAGTAGGAAAGCATGCTCTAATTTATAGGAAAAGGAAATAGGCACATTTGACAATTATTAACTCTCATTTATATGTTATTGTCTATAGTGATATCTAAAAGATGTAATGTCTCTTCAACGGTGAAGCGCTGATGGTTGAACACTAAAGAATATAAAGGATGGGGTCTGGAAAAGGGGACCACAAAATGACTGAATGCAAATTGGATAGGAAGGTGAACTATATTTCAAGTTTGCTATTGCACTCATGAAACATGGAGAATACATACATTACACCCAGTTAGCAGAACCAGCCCTGTACTTTTGCTTGTTTTAACTTGAGGTAGGGTTACTTGGACCAGTACTTCCTTTACATTTTTCTTATCTTTTTTATGCCTTTTGTCAATTGAATGGAAAGATTATTAATTGAATAACTGATTACAGTTTACATTTGCAGGGAAACTCTGGTTGCAATTGTAAGATCAGTTTTAAGATAAGAGAAGTGAAGTAAACTTTTTTTTTTTTTTTTTTTTTTTTTTTTGAGACAGAGTCTAGCTCTGTCGCCCAGGCTGGAGCGCAGTGGCGCAATCTCAGCTCACTGCAAGCTCTGCCTCCCGGGTTCACGCCATTCTCCTGCCTCAGCCTCCCAAGTAGGTGGGACCATAGGTGCCAAGTGAAGTAAACTTTAAGATATCCTCTGGCTTCAAAAACGCATATTAGGCCGGGCACGGTGGCTCACGCCTGTAATCCCAACACTTTGGGAGGCTGAGGCAGGTGGATCACCTGAGGTCGGGAGTTAAAGACCAGCCTGACCAACATGGAGAAACCCCATCTCTACTAAAAATACAAAATTAGCCAGGTGTGGTGGCGCATGCCTGTAATCCCAGCTACTCGGTAGGCTGACGCAGGAGAATCACTTGAACCCAGGAGGCGGAGGTTGCAGCTAGCTGAGATCATGCCATTGCACTCCAGCCTGGGCAACAAGAGTGAAACTCTGTCTCAAAAAAAGTATATATTACCCATAATATATATAATATAATATATAATATATAATGTTATATTATATATAATACAATTATATAATATATAATATATATTATATTATATATTATATATACATATATAATATATTATATATTATATATTATATATACATATATACATATATGTATGTTATATACATAAGTATATTATGTATATTATATAATTGTATTATATATACATAATACATATATGTATGTTATATACATATATGTATATATATAAAATACAATTATATAATATACATAATACATATATTATAAATATATATACATACATATATACATAATATGTATATATAAATATATATGTATGTTATAAAACTACACGTTTCATATACATATATATATATATAATTGGAAACATCTAGTTTTATAACATCTGGGCACCTCTCTAAACAGAGTCACTCCAGATGGCTCTGTTTTTAAAGTAAATGTAGAATTTCCTAAAAATTGGTTTTATAATGTTACTATAATGTAATACTTGGACTAACTCAACAGAGTGGCACAGAAGTCCTGCCTCATGATGATCAGCACTCTGTCCTGTAAGATCAGTGGGCTCCAATTGCTGTGGGCTGTCTCCCTGGGACCATTCCCATCAACGTCATGGACTGAGGTATCTGCGGAAGCAGTAAGGCCCTCCAGCCCGCAGAGCCACACCACTCGCAGGCTTGATACATCATCCATGTAGCAGTTCAATGATGCAGATATTAAAACCCCATAACTGTAAGCACTGACGCAGTATATTGTCACTCTTTGCTATTTTTCATGCTTCCTGGCACTTCAGTTTCAAGTTATGTTGCAGAGCTCTGAGAATATATTATATTAACACTGTGTTCATGTAGGAAAGGTGGGAGTATTTTAGACATGCCTGCCTTAGAAATTTTCCTGTAGCACCCCCTCAATAAAGGGCTATAATTAACCTTAGTAAACAACAAGAAAAAGTTATCTGAAAAACCACTAGAGTGATAACATTATAATCTGCCTTTTCTGTTTACCTTTGGTTTTGTAATGTTTTGTTTACTAATATCACTGAATTGTATAATTTATCTTATTATAGATAGGTATAGTAATGCCTATCTATTATACAATTCAGTGATATTTGTAAATAAAACATTACAAATACCTATTATAATAGGTATTATAATACTTATCTATAATGTATATCATAATAATATATCTAATAATAAGGCATATTATAATATAGATAGGTGTTAATAGCTATTAATAATACATATTAATAAGTATTAACTATTAATAATGTTATTAGTAATACCCAATAATACCTATCTATAATAAGGTATATTATAATAACATGATAATAAGGTTGATTATAATATAGATAGGTATTAACAATATATATTAATATCTATAATAATAATAGGTATTATTATAATATATCTATCTATAATATACCTATAATATGTTATTATATATTCCAGTTCAGGACAGGAGAGGGGAGCTCTGAAATCAGACTGAGTCTGTATCCTGCCTTCCTACTTGCTAGTTTTATGTTCAAAGCAAGTTCTTAAAACTCTGTCTCCATTTCTCTTCCTTAAAAAAATTGGAAGTAATTAAAATAGCTTATTTTCCACAGGCTGGTTGTGGACATTAAATGACAAGTACCTAGCACAGCATGCATTCGCTACAGTGATTAGCAGAGGGTTTTTATTAAATAAGTGTTGGAAAAAGAGAAAGAGACAGAGTAAGAGACAGAGAGAGGGATAGAAATGAGATTCCAAGAAACCTGCAAATGTGGGAATTATATGTCAAACACTATCCATACAGCTACTGGTGTATGGTACTAAATGAAATCAAAAAGTTAAGAAAACTACTAAAGTTTTGAGTGAGTTACACTAAGAACAAATGATCTACCACTTTGAATTAAAAGATACTTTAATAAAATATAAAATCATAATGTGTTTAAGATATTACATAGGAGAAAAATAAATCTTCAGGTTAAGTTCTTATATTTGATGCTGAAACATGAACCATAAACAGGAAAAATTGATAAAACGGACCTCATCACAATTTAAAACTTTAACTCCATGAAAGACTCTATGGTAAAAGGATAAAAAGACGAGCTAGAGACTGGGAGAAAATATTTATAAATCACATATTCAACAAAAGATTAGTAGTCAGAATACATAAAGGAATCTCAGAAGTGAGTAATCTGAAACTAAGCAATCAAATTAGAAAATGGGCAAAAGACAAAGGTATTTCACTGAAGAGGATACACAGATGGCAAATAAGCATAAAAAGGTATTTAATGTCATTACTCAGCAGCAAAATGCAAATTAAAACCACAATAAGATATCACTACACACCTTACAGAGTGGCTAAAATAAAAAGTAGTGAAAGACCAAATGCTGGTGAGGGTGCAGACCAACTGGATTATTCATACACTGCCAGTGGCAATGCAAAGTACTATAACCAAAGATTGTTAGTTTATTTTTCTTTTCTATTTTGTTTGTTTGTTCGTTTTTTGAGATGGAGTCTCACACTGTTGCCTGGGCTGGAGTGCAGTGACATGATCTCAACTCACTGCAACTTCTGCCTCCCAAGTTCAAGCGATTCTCCTCCCTCAGCCTCCTGAGTAGCTGGGATTACAGGCACCCACCATCATGGCTGGCTAATTTTTTGTATTTTTAGTAGAGGCGGGGTTTCATTATGTTGGCCAGGCTGGTCTCGAACTCCTGACCTCATGATCTGCCCGCCTTGGCCTCCCAAAGTGCTGGGATCACAGTCATGAGCCACCGCACCCAGCTGGTAGTTTCTTTCAAAACTAAATATTTAATTAGCGTATGGCCCAGCAATTGCACTCTTGGGTATTTATCCTAGGTAATGAATACGTAGCTTCATATAAAAAATATGAGTGTTCACAACTGCTGTATAATAACCCCTAACTGAAAACGTAGGTAAATGGTTAAAAACTATAGCTCATCCAGACTATGGAATACAACTTAGCAATAAAAAAGAACACATAACTGATGCATGAAGCAACTTGGATGAATCCCAAGACAATTATGGTAAGTGAAAAATGTCAATCCCAAAGGGTTGCATACTGTATAACTTACTTTACATAATATTCTCAAAATGATAAAATTATACAAATGGAACACAGATTAGTTGTTCTCAGAGGTTAGGGACTGGGGTTGCAGTTACAAAACGGCAGCATGAAGGATCCGGGAAATGTTGGAACCTGTCCTAATCTTGACTGTAGTGGTGTTATACAGAAATACTCCCATGATAAAATCACACAGAACTGAATATAAAACACACACACAAACACACAGGCACCTACACAGGAGTACATGTAAAACTGGTGAAATCTAAATTAGATTAATGATTATACAAATGTCCAATTCTTCATTATTGTATTGTATTATGGCATAGTATTCTATTAAAACTGCAATGTGTT
The DNA here is from genome assembly GCF_029281585.2 of Gorilla gorilla gorilla. Taxonomy (NCBI): domain Eukaryota; kingdom Metazoa; phylum Chordata; class Mammalia; order Primates; family Hominidae; genus Gorilla; species Gorilla gorilla. Next base: position 98,287,693 of record NC_073240.2, on the reverse strand, counting down.
ACCATCGGAGAAAACTGGGTGGAGAAGTCTACACGGGATCTCTCCATATTGTTTCTTGCCATTGTGTGTGAATCTACAAGTATTTCAAAATAAAATGTTTAATTTTTAAAAAGAGATCAGAGTGTAAATATTTGATACCTAAAAAGAAGCTTGAACCTTGGGCATTTATGGGTCAGAAGTGGGCTAAGAAGGCTGCCCAGCCTCCAGGGAGAGCAAGAACCTCAACATCTATTTCAAACGTGGTCAACAAGAATAAAGAAAAGAAAAGGAATCCCAGAGGGGGAGGACAAGGTTCACAGAGCACCACAGAAAAGAGAAACAGCATCAACGAGTGATATTAGCACCCAACGAAGGCACTCAAAGATACCTTCCCAGAAGAATTTCAATCTTGGTTGTGTCACCATCCTTCCCCTTTTCTAACCTAGTGATTTATTGTGGTTGTACTGTACTTTCATGACATTGGATGTTGGTGCCAGGGAAAGATATGTCTTTTTAGTTCATGTCTGGATGGAGAAAAAACACATTTCAGCTTACAAGACTACCACGGGTTCCCCTCCTCCCCCATGAAAAGGCTGTGACAAGCCAACAAGAGATCCTGGACCGTGGATAGGGTTTTGGATTGTCTTCCTTGAGAGTGGAAGGAATAGATTGCCTACCATGTAGCTAAATTTTGGTGACCAGAAAGACAGACAGGGTAGTCCCTAGAGCCCCATCCTTTCTACGATAGGGTTGCATTTGTCTGTCTTTTTGAAATTGGTAACAACCATTTGCACTGTTTCATTTCCTGACATAAAATGGGAGGAAAAGTGACACTTGTGGAAGCCTTTAAAGGGCAGCATCCAACTCACCACACTTTCTTTTGTTTTGCTATTTCAACCTACACTGTTCCAAATGCTGCAGGCTACACCAAGCCTCCATTCAGGAGTGAGAATGATATGACATACGCACATGGCCAACCTTCAGTGGATTTGTATAATGAGTGATAAATAAACATTTCTTGTTTAAAATGCTAAGATTTGGGAGTGCTTGTTACTATGGCACTAACTAGCCCATTCTGACTGATGTCGTTTTCTTGAATTACACATAGTACCTCAGTTAAAAAAAAAAATTCTAATGGATAGCTCTTGTGATGGTTCATACTGAGTGTCAACTTGACTGGACTGAAGAATGCAAAGTATTGTATCTGCGTGTGTCTGTAAGGATGTTGCCAAAGGACATTAACATTTGAGTCAGTGGACTGGGAAAGGCAGATCCACCCTCAATCTGGGTGGGCGCCATCTAATCAGCTGCCAGCACAGCTAGAATAAAGCAGGGGGAAGAAAGTGGAAGGACTCGACTTGCTGAGTCTTCTGGGCTTCATCTTTCTCCTGTGCTGGATGCTTCATGCCCTCAAATATCAGACTTAATTCTTCAGCTTTTTGACTCTTGGACTTACACCAGTGGTTTGCCAGGGGATCTTGGGCCTTTGGCCACAGACTGAAGGCTGCACTGTCAGCTTCCCTACTTTTGAGGCTTTGGGGACTGGACTGATCTACCGCTGGCTTCCTTGCTCCTCAACTTGCAGACAGCCTATCATGGGGACTTTACCTTGTGATCATGTGAGTCAATCTTCCTTGATAAACTTCCTTTCATATATACATATATCCTATTAATTCTGTTCCTCTAGAGAATCTTGACTAATACAGCTATCTTTTTTTTTCCGTCAAGAGTATTTCTATCATTTCTTTATTTAAGAAATCCCCATTGCAAGATCTGCATAAAAGAGAACATACCTCTCTCTAAAATAACCTGAAAAGGCTACATGCTTACTTTACCAACTTTTCTCTCAGAGCCTAGACTTGACAAATGAAATGGATCTGCCCAATACTCTGGATCCAGAGCTGGTAATCCAGGGACTGGGGAGAACCTACTCTGGTGGTAGTGATTATGGTGATGGCAAAATCCAGTTTTCTGGGTGGGACCAACATTTGTAATGAGGCTGGTAACTGACTGCAGTGCGGGGTTGCCATGTCCTCCTCCACTCAGCGGAGACAGCGTCAGTGTCCTTACCACCCTAATGCCAGGGCTTGACAGAAGCTGTGCTCCTCACTGTTGTCCAGCCTCTCTTTTTCTGAGTTTCCTAAGCTGGATTCTACAGCCTTCTCAGAAATTCTGTGAATTACTCAACATTCTGTCAAGGAATCCCTCCAATGTTTAAAACAGCCACTGATGGTATCTATTGCTGGCAATTAAGAGCTCTGACTGATACAGACTAATGCAGGCCTCATTTCCTGACATTAATAACACTGAGGCAGTATGAATGATGCAAAACCGTCTTTAAATTCTGCATATTTCATTCCAAGCTGAACTACTCAAATGTAATTGTTTGACAAGAGAAAATTAAAAATCATCTCAAGAGAACACCGAATGGCCATATGTCACGAACGTTCAAAACTCTCTTTTTTTTAAACTGGAGAAATTTCTTAAGGATAACTTTTCATGTGGCTTTAGGTAGGCTTGCCCAGTCTTGTAAACATATCCTAAGGGCCAGCTGAAAGGTAGCGTTTATGTTTTCAAAGCCACTACTGTCTAACACTTGCAGAAAACATTCTTCCTTTTTTTTTTTTTTTTTTTTTTGAGGCCAGGAATACCTGAGAGGGAAGGGTTTGGACCACCCTAATCAATGTCTCTATGTTTTAGTATGAGGGGGCCAGCTTCAGTTGCTGATTCCAGTAGTATAAAAGCCAAGAATGTTTTTTCCATAAGCTCTTCTAGATGTAAATCACGATAGTTACTGTGACACATACTATGTTCCCTAGATGGTCACAGCAATATCTCCTATCCCACAAGTACTTCTCGAAGTTTGTCACTCCCCAGTTGAGAAGTAGAATCTGTGGCCTCTTTTCTTGTTGTTTTCGTCGTTGTTTGTTTGAGACAGGGTTTTGCTCTGTCTCCCAGGCTGGAGTACAATGATGCTATCTATCATGGCTCACTGTAGCCTTCATTTTCCAAGCTTAAGTGATCCTTCCATCTCAGTCTTTCGAGTAGCTGTGACCACAGGCTCACGCTACCTTTGGCCTCCCAAACTGCAGGGATTACAGGCCTGAGCCACCGTACTGGCTGATGTCCCCTTCTCTTAAACCTCTTACTGCATTTACTAGTTGAGTGACACTATGTGACTTCTGGGTTTGGGTCATAAAGGCCAAGCACTCTGACTTGCTTTTTTAGGGCTTGCTCTTTTAGGCCACAGCTGCCATGTTGTGAGGAATCCCAAGTCCCCCATGGAGAAGCCCACTTGGAAAAGAATCACAGCACTGAGTTGACAGGACACAATTCTGTGAGCTGAAAAGCATCTTGAGTGTGTGAGGACTGACCTGCCAGGCAGATGAGGGGCTGTGCTCAAGAGCCAAGCCATTGAAAGTGAAGCCCTGAGCAACTCTGAGATGCTCTCAAATTGTCTGCAAAGACCCAGCTCTTCTCAACTGTCAGCCTGACCATCCATTGTGTTCCTCAGGCATGAACCCTATTTTATCTGACCCTTTATTCACAAAGAAGCAAACTTACCTTAACATACCCAGCATGGCCATAGGGAGCATGTCGTGCTTACTGTCGCATGATCAGAACCTTGAGTTGCTGGGTCCCTCTCTCCTACTGTGCCCCAAGTTACATGGCTTTGAGTAAAAACACATAGGGTTGTCCTCTCAGACAACTCAAGAGGAAAAATGAAAGAATTCTATTTACTTAAAACCATAGATATATATACATATATATGTGTGTATACTATATATGTATAAAACTTTTGAAATTCAAAATAAAACCTTTTATTTTCAATTTCAAAAGAAAATACATTTGTAAAGATAGCAAGAGGAAGAAAATAAAATTAAGTAGCACGCTTTACTTTAGAAACTTTACATTTTCTCTGATAGGGGTTTTTCTGAGGGAGAGGGGTTGTATAGTATTGAAGTTTAACAGGAGAAGCCATAAAACCACTCACTAATGAAAAGATAAAGATAATGACCAAGAGAAGAACTTGGAATAATAGTAATACTGAATTGTACCATCTTTTCATCTCTTGCTGTCATTTATGTATTAATTCCACCAATATTAATAAGTATTTGCTATGTGCCAGGCACCTTACTGGGTAAAATTTCTGTTTTGGTGATAGGAGACCTTAGATATAATAGATATCTGTTAACTCTTACTGCTCTGTGTTGAATTTGCAGTGAATGTAGATATTAAACCTAGGTCTTTTGTCTCACAGCTTTAGAGTTTATTTAGCCACAATGTCTTTACTTTAAAAGCCTACTGTTAAAATCAGTAGTTCCAATGCAACTTATCCATTGAGCAAATCATGTATAATCTTTCTTAAAACTTGGAAACAAAAATCTGGTGATCTATCCACCTAGTTACCTTCTCATGGAACATAAGACTATAAGACTCATGAAGAAGCCTCTTGCTAAGAAGAAAGTCAAAATTGAAGTAATATAAATTAATTTCTGCTCAGAATGTAGGTTATGCCCGAGCAGCAGAAGGGCAAAGTATTCCAGGCTGCATCTGGGAATGGGGCCAGTTGGCTGAGATTAGAGTTCCAGTGGGCTTGGGGTCCAAAATAAATCAGAGGTCTGGATCCAGGAGGCAAGCAAGATGAGAAGAGGTTCTGTAGCCTTATACCAGAGGGAGAGATCGTGTTAAAGTCAAGGAGTTTGAGGCCAAGAAACGTCCACCTCTTCCCTAGAATATATATTCTCTCTGTTGATTGTGGAAGACACTGAATCTTCAAAAGCATATAGAGTGTTACAGCTAAGAGACAACCAGAAATCCACAAATGGCCCAGTCCTGCTTAAAGCTAAGGTCAACCACTACTTAATACACTTAAAATAATTACAGAAAATAAGCAAAGGATTGTTGAATCTGGCATTTTCATTAAGTATTTTTAAAATAAAGTATTTATTAATCTTCAATGTAACCCTATGAAGTAGGCATTAATATTCCTGTTTTCCTTAGGAGAAATGAAGGTTTGGGGAGGCCAACCAGCTTACTGAATATCACAAAACAAGTTCCCAGTGAGTGCCACAATTCAAGCCAATCCCTGCTATGTTCTAAAATCCATTCTCTTAACCACTGAGCTGTATTAGTATTTAGGAATTAATAGATTTGTAATAAAACCAGCATTGTGCTAAACTAGGTATCCAAACAATCAATGCTCAAAGACTTTCTTCTTTTTCTCCCCTATGGCTAATCTGGAATTTCCTTTTCTTTTTCAAACTCTCAACCAAGAGTTCAGTCTATTTATACTATTGTTACTCAATAGAAAATAAAGAAGGCCTGATGGAAATCTTATTGACAAAATAGTGCTGTCAGGAAGCACTCAGAAAGCCAGTGTCAATCAGGCTAGAAGTCCAGAATGTGTTGAATATGAATCTACAGTACCTGCTATCCGGTGTCCAATCTTTTCAGGCTAGGTCAGAACATTTTAGCCATCCATGCATACTTCAGCAGGTTAGACCTAGAGATACAGAGACCCAGGAAGTAGATGATCTACCAAGAAGGTGAGTGGCTTTGGTGGGCATTGGTCATGTTAATGAAAATTTGGTACATATTAAACATTTAAAGTACACATGCTGAAAATTCACTGTAATAGTCTGTTTTCACGCTACTGATAAAGACATACGCAACTGGGAAGAAAAAAAAGGTTTAATGGACTCACAGTTCCACGTGGCTGGGGAGTCCTCATAATTATGGTGGAAGGTGAAAGGCACTTCTTACATGGCAGCAGCAAGACAGAATGAGAGAGAAGCAAAAGCGGAAACCCCTTATAAACCCATCAGATCTCATGAGACTTACACACTACTATGAGAACAGTATGGGGGAAACCCCCCCCCCATGATTAAATTATCTCCTACCTGGTCCCTCCCACAACACATGGGAATTATGAGAGCTGCAATTCAAGATGAGATTTGGGTGGGGACACAGAGCCAAACCATATCATTCACTTTTATGAGATGCTCCCAAAGGGTTTTTGTGAACTTCAGATTATTTTTCTACTAAATAATTACATCTAATACAAAAAGAAGAATCTTCGGTGTTAAGAAGAGAGAACCTTCAAAAAAAGATTAGATTTTAAAACCACTTTGGGCCTGTCATGGTGGCTCGCACCTGTAATCCCAGCACTTCGGGAGGCTGAGGCAGGCGGATCACGAGGTCAGGAGTTTCAAGACCAGCCTGACCAATACGGTGAAACCCCATCTCTACTAAAAATACAAAAATTAGCCAGGCATGGTGGCGTGCGTCTGTAGTCCCAGCTACTCAGGAGGCTGAGGCAGGAGAATCGCTTGAACCCAGGAGGTGGAGGTTGCAGTGAGCCAAGGTTGCACCACTGCACTCCAGCCTAGCCGACACAGCAAGACTCCGTCTCAAACAAACAAACAAACAAAAAACCATTTTAATCATCCTATGACTGTTATGACTGCTAATGAACAAAGAAAAGTCAAGACCAAAGGTTTCTTTATCCTTATATCCTTAGAGCCAAGCACAGTGTATATGGTACATAGTAGGCATTTGACTGATGGCTATTAAATGAACCAGTAATTCTATGGGGCCCAAATGGTTCCAGTTCTTCCCTTTAATTCTGGACACCTTTATGAAAGTACCTCATCTAAGCAACTTGGTTAGCTGTTTCGATTTTAACTATCTAAACTGGACATATGCTTTTACAGAAATGAATGGAAAAATAGTTAATTCTGACACAGCCCTGATGTTCTTGGGAGACTGTTCTTTTGAACACTAGTTATTGTTTCTGCTACCGTCGGGTTCCCAGACAGGGTAAATGTGCTGGAATGTGAATGACCACAGTGTGGAAAGGCATTCCCACTTAGCAAGGTTCACCATGTCCCTGCCTTTCCCTGCCAGCTGAGCTGGTGATGAGATGCCTCCTGACAAGCTCAGGTGAAGAGAAGAAACTCACTTTGGGAGGCAGCAAGGTAGTTCTTCCCCTCTGGAGAGTTTCCCTCGCTCCCTTTTCCCTCACTCTTAATCAGTGCCACATGGGCAAAATATAACTTTTATTTCCCTTCCCCACCAAGGACACCAAAGGTAAGTAGTACAATTACATGACAGCATAAAAATTTTAGCTTTATTTGCTCTTGACAGTTTGATAAACTCAAGACCTGCAACCCAAGGGCATACTGCAGGATCTGAAGCTTATAGTTTGGGTTTGAAAGTGCTGTTTTGCTGTGTTTTGCCTCTTTGTCTCAACAGAGAGGACACTTATTTGTATGCCTCTACCATTTATTTGGCTATTGTTTAACTCTTTTTGCTTCCCATTTGTTGAAGGCAAGGACTCTTAACACATTTTCAAAATATACTACTAAGACTTACCCTTCTGCTTGATCTTAATAAAGATGCAAATGAACAATGCCTTTGAAAAATAATAAAAACCTAACGGCAAAAGGAATCTGGCAAATAAATATCTGAGTATACTGTGGCAGTACCTCTGATATATAAAATTTGTCAGAAAAAAGAAACACTAAGATTTCATTAAGACTTAGGAGGCAAACTATTTTATAAATAGCTAATAAAATGGGTTTGTTCAGCCTTACCAGTTAATTTTTTTTTTTTTTTTTTTTTTTTTTGAGATGGAGTCTTGCTCTGTCACCCAGGCTGGAGTGCAGTGGTGCAATCTCGGCTCACTGCAAGCTCCACCTCCCAGGCTCACGCCATTCTCCTGCCTCAGCCTCCCAAGTAGCTGGGACTACAGGCGCCCGCCACCACGCACAGCTAATTTGTTGTATTTTTTGTAGAGACAGGGTTTCACCCTGTTAGCCAGGATGGTCTCAATCTCCTGACCTTGTGATCCGCCTGCCTCTGCCTCCCAAAGTGCTGGGGTTACAGGCATGAGCCACCGCACCTGGCCGATACAAGATTTGTGAAAAGCCATTTGTCAATATCAATAATATTTCCTGAAAATGTTCATACCAACTTAGTTCACTTATTAGGATCTTGACTAAGGGAATAATACTAAATGCAGAAAAAAGGCGTTATGGGAAAAATGCTGATTTCTGTGCTATAAAAAAATTGTGAACATTGAAAACATAGGCAATCTGAAATCAGAGGGCTAAGTACACGATGGCACAGGAACGACATGATTTATAATAACATGATAAAAGCTTTTGATGTGTTTTGAGTCAAATAAACTGTTAACGGATTGTACAAACCACACACGAGACTGAGAGAATAAAAGACAGAGAGGGAGGGAGGCGCATCCTGTGATATGTTTGTGTTCATGGTGGTTTGTGTCTAGTTCCTTTTACTTTTTTGCTTTCACCAAGAAACATTTTATATATACATACATCAACACAGATAGGTAGAATTTCTCTAGAGCTATTAAAGCTATCAGGGTAGAAGGAGGAAAGTAATGGTCTTCAGAACATAATTCATCATCCAGAATATTGTCTTTCTATAGAACACAAAACATAGGACAAGATGTATATCACAGTTCTTTCTGTGAATATTTAAGTTGAAATAAGAAAACAAACAAACAACAGAAAACAAAACAACAACAACAAAACCAAACCCACTTCCTACCTTCTCTTCTGCCCTAGCTTTGGATTTCATCAAGGGTCTACTTCATTTTTCAAGGAGAGCACTCTAATCAGGGCCAAGAGGTGGAGTGTATGAAATTGTTGGTTATTTACCAGAAGTGAACACTGAAAACACATCTGTGCCCTGAGACATTATGGGGCCTTTCAGACAGCCTCTGAGGCAGCTATCTATAAATCTCTGCTTCTGTCATGTTTAACTAAAGCCCAATACCCACTCAACAAGAAATCCATCAATGTTATAAAGGAAACAATGACAAAGCACTCTCCTTTGTGTCAGGAAAAACCAATACTTCCACACATACACAAAGTCATTCTCAAATTCTTTCTACTTCTCTCTTTCCTTTGTCTTCTTTCTTTGTTCTTCCTGTTCTTCTCTCCCTCTCTCTCTGGCAAGCTTCCAAGAGGGCACAAAGAAGCAGTAATAAAAATGTGAGAAAGCAAATTATCTTACCAACTTACAACTCCAGCCCATGATAATGCATGAGGCACCCCAAGACCTCAAGTTTGTATTCATTCTGACATTTTATGTGGAGAACGGAGTCCCATGGCTAAAGTCCTTTGCCTTCCAGCTGCACATTGCTATTATAGCTGGAGTGGCATTTCACTCAAAGTCATAACCATCTGTTACTCCTCTATGATCTTGCTCAGTCTTCCTTTTAATTCTCTTTCTTACATCTTTGGAAAAAAATTTCTAGCAACTGGGGAGAGCCGTGGTGATGATACAAGCCCGTGTTACTTTGTCCTCTTTGGTGTCTTACAATCGTTTCAGTGGATATGCATCAGAAAACGATGTAATATTTGGAAAATAATGTTACCCTGCTGATAACGTTGGAATTAAGCTTTTAACGTGCACCTTGGCACATGGGTTGATCACATCTCAGACATTTTTGGAAGGAAATCTAGGATATGTAAGACACAGTGTTACAAAATACCTTATCTCAACTGACATCCCCAATCCATTGGCTCTGAAGTTGTTCTGTGCCCTGACAGGAGGAATCTCTATTGGACCCAGCCCCAAATCTCCCTTATCAATGGCCTCTTCTGCCCTAAGAAGATCCCATACAGAAGGGAGGTCCTGGACCAGCATAAGCCCTCATTGCATTCTACCACTGAGGCCATACATTAAGGGGGCAGCATACTCCACTCCTTATCAAATATGATGCTAGATTTCATCAATTTATAGCCTTATATTCATTCCTAAAAACTGGACATTTAGACAAGTATTTTTTAATAGTTCTTGAATAATTTTTTTGCTTTTAAAGTGACATAAATTCATGTTCTGATTCCATACTATTGATCATATCTTCAACATAGTATTAAAAACTAAATTACATGATATAAATAAGCCTAACTAATAGTGTATTCAAATTTTTTTGTTTGTTTTTGAGATGGGACCTCACTCTGTCACCCGGGCTGGAGTGCAGTGACACAATCTTAGCTTACTGCAGCCTCTGCCTCCTGGGCTAAAAGGACTCTCCCACCTCAGCTTCCCATGTAGCTGGGACTAAGAGGCATGTGCTGCCGTGCCTGGATAATTTTTTTTTTTTTTTTGTAACAGCGATGGAGTTTCACCAGGTTACCCATGCTGGTCTCAAACTCCTGGGGTCAAGTGATCCCACTCCGCTCAGCCTCCCTAAATGCTGGGATTACAGGCATGGACCACTGTCACACCTTAAAAGATTTTAATTGTAATTCCTCTCTCCATTATTATTAATGTTATTGTTATTTTTATTATTTTATAAATATTATACAGGGTTAAAACTTTAGAGATTATAAATTGTTTTCACAGATACATTCCCATTTTAGTGTTTCAACAATTTTATTTAAAAATAAATATTACATCATTCCCATTATATTGATTAAAACATTTGGGAGGCTGAGACAGGAGGATCCCATGCACCCAGGAGTTCAAGGCTACAGTCATCTACGATCATGTCAGGTGCACTCCTTCCTGAGTGACAGAATAAGGCCTTATCTCTAAAAAGAAGTAAAAATTAAAAAAGAAAAAAATAACAAAAATTAAACCCCTAAATACGCATTTCAAAAAGCTTTACAACTAGTAACTGGCTATGTTAGAATTGCCATAAAATGCTTGTTGCTTGTTATATCTAGAAATCAAGTGAGCACGTAATCCTCAAAATGTCTAATTCTTACATTACTGTTACTTGGGTTCAGGAGCTGTATTATCTTTCTCATTACATTTACTAATTCATTGACAGATCATCTACTTGCTCTACTCTCCTTGGTCAGCAAGTAAGGTTCCAAACCAATCAATATAACAGTGAATTTATAAATTGTGGGAACCCACATATACATGGAAGTGTTAAATATTGATAAATATAATTCAAACTCATTTTAATGATAAGAGATACAATTAGAAATTTCCCTTGTTATAGAAGTGGTGTTTTGCACTGAACTCCTCTAATGAGTCAGTAATGATGCTAAGACAATGGCATTGTGGACTTGACTTCCAGTTGTACCCATCTTCATTAACAGTTTCCTCCACGTTCTCAGCTGTAACATCCATGCTGACCTGCATTGGGTTCACATACACACACACCAGGCACATATTCTGCATATTTACTGTATAATAGTTTTCTGCCATTTCTTTAAACCATCAGCACTAATATGCGTGAAACCCAACATCTCTCGATTTTCATTATAATTTAAATTTACAGCATATTTTGGTTTACATCAAGTTTCCACTGCTGCCCAGGCTAACTGGATATTGGGTTCTCTCAATAGAAAACAAACATTCTGCCAACTTCTTTTCATTTAGGCAAGAGGAAAGCCAGAGATGACAAGAGAACGCCTTACCCATTATGCCTAGCTGGCAAGGACAGGGAAACATGTGACCTTCCACCAGGGAGTAAATTACAGCTAAGCAAGTCCATTTGAGGAGGTAGTGTCTTTAGACAAATAGCCTGACACTCCACAGATGAAAACAAACCTGGGAACCTTGGTTGGGTTTTCTGATGGGCATCTGAAGCTTCATTGAAGGGCAGGATCTGAGAGCCGGAGGGGCAGGTATGTAATATATAATTTGTTTTTATGCTTCTGTAGTGTTTGCTTTGAGGTTATTAGCATGTGTCTTTTATTCAATCACCTAGCAAAAAGGCATTTTTGGATACACCTAGGCTACAATGTTGAGGCCTAGTTAAGTAATCTTAGGGAATATTGAATCCCTCAGTAAGTCAGGGTAGGTATTTTTCATTGACATGTGTGCAGTATGTAAATCTCACAAAGCCCTTTCTATATAGTGACTGCCCAGAAAGGCAAAGATAAATTTCCCTCCCCAACTTAGCAACAACTGTCACAACAACAACAAAAACTATTTTGAACATAAAAGTAAAAATTAATCAATAATGGTTATTTCTTAGTTGAATGAATAAATCTCCCCTTAAATTCTGAGGAAATATGAAACTTTTTAATTATAATTATTTTAAGAAAAAACAAAAAATATATCAAGATACGTACCAAATTATTTAAGAAAGGAAACTAAAGGAAAAGGAAAGAAGGAAGGGAGGGAGCAAAGATAGAAGCAGGAAGAAAAAAATGGGAGAAAGTGAGAGAGGAATGAAGGGATGGAGGTAGTAAGAGGGAGGAAAAGAGAAAGCCCTCCAACTATTCAAAGAGAATACTAATAAAAAGTAAGTATTCTGCCCCAAACAAGCTTTGATCTTCTGGAAAAAGTCTCATTATCTGACTATTAATATTGTGGTCAAAATTCTCGATATGTGGTCAACATTCTTAAGCTACAAATATACCCCTTCAGGTTTAGTTATTTATTTTAATTGAGAAAATTTTGCTTAGCTGAGCAGTACTATGAAATTGATTAATAAATTACCATCACCTATCATTGTTCTAAAATTCCCTACTAGTAATATTTGACGCAGAGTTGACGGTAATTAAATAACAATTTTACCCCTAATAGCAATTGAATATATCCAACTGACTGGATCACTATGTGACACATTAAAAATCCTATTCTTATAGTATTACATTGATTGATGGGTAGATGAAAAAGACAATTTTCTTTTAAAGAATCTGTAGATTAAGAGGGTCTTTCCTATTGTAAAAAATATTAAAACATAACCTTTATTTTACAAATGGAAAACTGCTGTCAATTGACTCAAATTTGACTCATTTGAAACTAATAGTAACAATCACTCCCAACCCTAAATGGTGTTCATTTGGAAAACTGGCAATATTTGGAAGAGATGCAGCAAAATAAATAGAAACTTCATCAAAAGGTAGACTTGCATTTTTTCACATTTGAATGCATCCTACAACTGAGGGCATGTCTTAACTTAATTGAGAGCATTGTTCTTTTTTAATTTGTATGGAAAGTAGCTATACATCTTACAACTATAGATGTCTTCTTAGATTTCATAACATATGTTGGGTTTTATTTCATTTCTAATTTCAAAAAGTCACTTTAAATGTTTGCCCTGGATTGCCTATCATAATATTTGGATAAATTCTAATAACTTACAATTTTAATAATTTATGAGAATAAAAATAGTCTTTTAACACATTTTCTAACTTCAACATTGTAACACACTCAGAATTGGAAAACTAATAAAGCAGAAGGGCAATTTCTCAACTAGATGAAGTAGCCATGTTACTTGGAAATATGTAGCTGATGATGTAATGAATGAACATAATTCTTAGAAAGTGGTTAAAAAAGCCATCCCATAGGTACCTAGATTTTTTCTACGTACGTATATCCATATTGGGATCTTCAGTGAGATATATACATTCTTTCCCTTAAATTATATATAATAGTTATATATGCAGTTTATTTCCTTTAAACTATAAATGATTTAAAATATATTATAAAAACATAATAAAATTATATATAATGTAATATAATACAATATTTAGTTTAAAGAAAAGGTAATAGTGTCTCTGATTTGCATGGCTGTTAACAATTTAGAATCATTTACATAGAGATCCAAGACTTTTAGTTTTTATGTCTTGACCCAGGAACTACCAAGAGTCTGACAGACTGAAGTTTCTAAAAAAAAAATCTAAGTTTTTTCAGAAATATGATAATAAATTTTATTTTTTCATGTGATAAGATATTTTAAATTGTTATACAATTTATGTACTATAAAGATCGTTGATTTTAAGTGTAAAATTCATTAAATTTTAGTACATTTATACCACTGGGTAACCACTATTACAAATGAGTTTCAGAACCTTCATATTACCCTGAAAAGTTCCTTGGGTCCTGTTTGCAGTCAAACCCTGCCTCACTTCCAGCCACAAATGACCACTGATTTTCCTTCTGTCTCCACACATTTTCCTTTTCTGGAAATTTCATGTAACTGGAATGATACAACTTGCCTTTCACATCTGGTTTCTTTTACCTAGCATCACGTATTTGAGGTTTGCTATTTTAGGGGGGCATATATCAGTATTCTATTCCATTTTATTACTGAACTCCATGTAGCATATTTTGTTTACTTATTATTCACAAGTTGATGGACATTTAGATTATTTTCTGGTTAGGGCTAGTATAAATAATCCTGCTATGAACATTCATATACTAATCTTTGGGTGGATACATGGTTTTATATTTTTCTTCAGAAGAAATCTGACTGGAATTGTTGGTTTGTTAAGTTTACATTTTTTATGGTTTTTTGTAATAAACTGTCAAGCTATTTTCAACATATTGGCACCATTTTACATTCCCAGCAGTGATGTTTTAGAGTTCCAGTTTCTCCATATTCTCACCAACACCTAGTATTGTCAGTCTACTTAATTATAGCCATTCTAATAGAGGTATAGTAGTATGACATTGTAGTTTTAACTTTTATTTATCCAATGACATGACATTGGGTAGCTTTTCAGATAAATGATTTGCAAATACTTTTTTTTCTACTTTGTAGCTTGTTTTTGTCTATTTGTTTACTTTCATTTTCCTAATGGTGTTTTTGAAGACCAAAAGTTTTTTATTCCCTGATATTTATCATATTGCTCTTATACAGATTATGCTTTTGCTGTCATCTGCAGAAAATCTTTGCCTAATCTAAGGTCAAAATCCTTCATTCTAAAAGTAGTATGGCTTGCAACTTTATATTTGAATCTGTAATCTATTTTGAGTTAAGTTTTGCATGTTATATGAGGCATCAACCAAAGTTTAGTTTTTGTTTGGGATTTGGTCATTGTTGTTGTTTTGGTATATGTATAGTCAGCTATCCCAGAACCAATAGTTGAAAAGACTATCCTTTTTTCCCAAAGAATAGCCTTAGCAATGATGTCAAAAATAAGTTGAATATTCCAGAATTTATGTCTGTGATCTCATTTTGTTCCTTTGATCTGTATGTCTAACTCTTACAAGTATCATGTCATTTTGATTACCATGGCTTAAGTTTGAAATAGATTAGTGGAAACCTACAGTTGTATTCTTCTCTTGGAAAATGACTTTGCTTATTCTAGGTTCTTTGAGTTTCCGTAAAGTTTTAGGTTCATCGTGTTGATTTCTCCAAAAAAAAAAAAAACAAAAACAAAAACAAAAAAAGCCTGCTAGATTTTGCTAGGATTGCGTTGAATCTGTAGAAAATTTAGGGGAAAATCACCATATTTAAAATATTTTTGAAGAAGATTTGAGATATCATCCACATACCAGATGACATGCCAATGTTAAGTGTACAATTAAATTATTTTTAATATGTCCCTTAAACTAGTCTTTAAGACTAGTGAATATGTCACCTCTTTCATTACAGATTTTTCTACTTTGAATCTTCTTTCCATTTTTTTATAAGTCTAGCTGAGGTTAATGTTGTTAATTTTTTTAAAAAAAGGATGTTTTGATTTTATTTATTTCCCTTTTAAATTACGTTTTATTCTAATTCTTATTATTCCCTTCCTCTGCCTGCTTTGGGCATATTTTTCTAGTCTTAAAATGTTAAGTTTACTGATTAGTGTTTTCATTTTCTATTGCTGTTGTAACAAATTAATACAAATTTATGAACTTAATACAAATTTTTTATCTTACAGTTCTGTTGTTTCAAGTCAAGCATATGTCTAAGCTCAAATCAAGATGTCAGTGGGGCTGGGTTCTTTTCTGGAGACTCTGGAGGAGAATCTATTTCCTTGTCTTTTCCAGTTGCTAGAGGCTTCCCACATTCCCTGGTGCATAAGCCCTTCCCTTGACCTTTAAAACCAAGAATGTAGCATCTTCAATTCTCACTCTGACTCTCCAGTCTCTCTTCTGATTCTCTCTTCCACATTTAGAGATTCGTGTGATTCCATTGGATCTATCTGAATAATCCACAATAATCCTCCTACTTTATGGTCAGCTCATTAGTAAATCTAATTCCATACGCACACTTAATTCCCTTTTGTCATGTAAGAGGTAATACACAGGTTCCAGAGATTAGAGATCTTTGGGGAGAAGCCATATTTGCCCACTATTCTTTGAAACATTTCTTCTTTTAAAATAAAGGTGTTTACAGCTATATATTTTTCTATAAGCACTGCTTCAGCTATATCCTGTAAGTTTTGGTATGCTGTGTTCTTCTTTTCCTTTATCTTCAAATAGTTTCTGATTTCTCTTCTTTGAACCCACTGGTATTTTAAGGGCTTGAATTTCCACATATCTGTAAATTTCTCAAACTTCCTTTGTAATTGATTTCTAATATTATTCCATTGTGGTTAAAAACATGCTTAATATGAATTTAATCCTTTCTTTTTTTTAGGCTAATCTTATGATCCAGGTCCTGGTGATAGTGAACGTTTCACCTACACTAGGTATGTACTGTGCTATTGTGGAATGCAATGTCTTAGAGGTGTATGTTATTTCTATGCATTTCTAGTGTTGTTCAACTTCTTTATTGCCACGTTAGTCTCCTTTTTGGTTATTCCTTCCGTGGTTAATAGTGGAGTATTGAAGTCTACAACCATTATTTCTGAGTTCCCTATCTTCTCGTCAATTTTGAGAGTTTTACATTACATATTTGGGAATTCAGTTGTTAATTTATAATTTTTATATATTTCTGATACCTAAAACTTTTATTCTTTATCTCTAATGATATTTTCTGTCTTCTTCTTCATATCAAGTTCATTTTTGTCCAATATCAGCATAGCCATTCCATAAAACAGTAACATAGTTACTGTTTTCATGATAATATATTTCTGCATTCTTTACATCCAACATATTTGTATCTTTCAATAGAATTTGGAACTCTTGAAGAAAGTACATACTTGGGTATTTTTATTCGTTTTAAATAAATTTTAGCAATTGCTACCTTTTGATTTATTTGTATAAATCATTCATTTTAATGCCATTCTTAATATGGTGTGATTTGTCTGTTATTTTGCTTTTCTAGGTCTATATGCCTCATTTTTTGTTCTTGTTCATTTATCTCTGCTTTTTGCCTTGTTTTTTCTTAAATGAGTACTTTCTAATGTGTCATTTTAATTCATATAAAGCTTTTCTTTTCAAAAATTTTAAGATTTCCTTAGTGATTTCTCTAGAACTTACAATATACATACCAGAATCTATTCCAAATACTAATTTTCAGTGAGATACAGAAACTTTATTCCTACATATCTGTATTCTCACTTACCCTTTTGTCATTATTTTGTACATTTTGTTTCTATACATATAATTAATCCAACAATTACATTGTTCTAGTTATTACTTTTGATAAGTTATATCTTTTAAAGATGTTGAGAGAAGAAAGGAGAATGCATATTTAGGTTTGTCTTACGATGATCTCATTTTTTTCTTTCAGGTACTTATCCTTTCTTCCTGTGAATTTGACTTATTATCTGATGTCCTTGTGTTTCTCCAATACAGGTTTATTCCCACTCAACTTCTTTGTGCCATTATTGTAAAATATATTTCTGTATAAGATCAAAAATACTATATATATATATATATATATATATATATATATATATATAGTATATATATTGGTCAGAGTTCTCTAGAGAGACAGAACTAGTAGGATATATGTATATGTGAAGGGAGTTTATTAAGGAGAATTGACTCACACAATCACAAGGTAAAATCCTATGGTAGGTTGTCTGCAAGTTGAGGAGCAAAGAAGCCAGTGTTGGCTCAGTCTGAGTCCCAAAACCTCAAAAATATGGAAGCTGATGGTGCAGTCTGTGGCCAGAGGCCCGAGAGCACATGGTAAACCACCGGTATAAGTCCAAGAGTTCAAAAGCTGAAGAACTTGGAGTCTGATGTTCGAGGGCAGGCAGCATCCAGCACAGGAGAAAGATAAAGGCCGGAAGACTCAGAAATCTGCTCTTTCCAAGTTTTCTGCTTGCTTTATTCCAGCCCCACTGGCAGCTGATTAGATGGTGCTCACCCAGATTGAGGGTGGGTCGGCTTCTCCCAGCCCACTGACTCAAATGTTAGTCTCCTTTGGCAACACCCTCACAGACACACCCAGGAACAATACTTGGCATTCTTCAATCCAATCAAGTTGGCACTCAATATTAACAATCACAGTGTACTCTCTCTCTCTCTCTCTCTCTGTATAGTTTGATGGCTTTTAAATCAGCTAATCAGTTATGAGGATAAAATAGAATAAATATGTAGTTAACATGTCTTTATAAAATACCCACATATCTTTGCTGGTTCTTTTTTGTCTAAAATATGTATTGAGATGGCTGTCTAGTGTCACTTGCTTTCAGTGTGATTGACTTAGTATATCTTGTTAGTTGGGTCTGCTATCAATTCTCTCAGTTTTTGCTTATCTGTAGCTATTGTTTTTCAGTAGCCTTTTTGAAAGATGACTTGCTAGGTAGAAGATTTTTCTATTAAGTTTCGTTTTTCTTTCTGCTCTTTGAACATGTCATCCCACTACCTTCTAACCTTTGTTATTCTTGATGGGAAGTCATTCTTTAACCTTCCGGGACCTCTTTGTATGTGATGAGTCATGTCTCTTGCTGCTTTATACATTTCCTCTTGTCTTTTTCATTTTACTTCCTGACTACAATGTGTCTGGGATCTCTTACATTTATTCTACTTGGAGTTTGTGGAGCTTGGATATGTAGATTTATATTTTAGATACTTACTCAAGAAAAGAAAATGGTACCATGTATCCACAAAAAGATTTGTACAATAATATTGGTGGCAGCTTTATTTATAATAGCTCCAAAATAGAAACTGTTTAAATGTTTATCAGCAGAATTGATTAAATCATTATATTCTTATGATAAAATACTATTAAGCTATAAACTAAATAACTAATGAATGAATCTTGAAAGCATGATGCTGATCAAAAAATCCAGACAAAAAAGCATACAAACTGTATGGTTTTATTACATATAAGCATAGCTACTCATCTCTATGACACCAGTACTTATATGTGACAAATATAATAGCTTATATCCATATGATATATAGAACTTCTACAACTTGATCACTAAAACACACCTAACCTGATTTTTACAAATAACGCTTTATACACTCCATAAAGGAAATAGTGTCATAGTGAAAGAAATAAGGGATAAATGACTGTGTTTTGAGGAAGGCATTAAGAAGCTATCTGGAGTGATGTAAGTGTGTGCTACAGGGCTGTGGGTTGTATGGGAGTGAACATTTGTCAAGAATGATCCTCTACACACTTCAGAGCTGTTCATTCCACTCTATTTAACTGATACCTCAATTTAAAATTAAACACGTCGGTACCATTATTATGCCCTGTTGCCAAAAAAAATAAAAATCTAGCTACAGCCTAGACTTAGAAAAACCAAGATAGTAAATTATTATTTTATATGCCTATTCAATTCATGTAAAATCCATCATAATGATGGACTGATCCTGATGAACTATTGGAGCTTCCCACTTTCGCTTTATAAAGCCACAAGTACCTCTCGATGACAAAAAAACCTTATAATGTGTAACATTATCCTATAAATTCAAAATCTTTTTACTATTTTCCGTCTCCATTAATGTCAAATTGGACTGAAACTCTTCAGGAAATATATACTATGAGTGTAGGAACACTGAAGGAATTAATTATGATTGATTTCATTAATTATCTGTGTCTAATGCCTTTACAGTAATGGGATGCTTAAAACACTGAGTCAGGAGTAAATGGCACACCTAGTGATTACATGAATTCATTCCACAATGCACTGTTCCTCCTTCAAGTACAAAATGAGTTTTTAATGCCATTCATGTTTTAATTAAACATTTGTTTTGAGATTATGATAGGTTCACATATAGTTGTAAAAGATATTAACAGAGACATCCTGTGTGCCCTTTAACCAGTTTCCCCCAGTGGTAACATCTTGCGAAACTATATGATATGGTTTGGTTGTGTCCCCACTGTAGTTCCCATAATCCCCAAATGTCATGGGAGGGACCTGGTGGGAGGTAATGGAATCCTGGGGGCAGTTTCCCCCATGTTGCTGTGCTTATGATAGTGAATGAGTTCTCACAAGACCTGATGGTTTCATAAGGGGCTCTCCCCTCCGTTTGCTTTGCTCTTCTCCTTGCTGCCACCATGTGAAGAGGAACATGTTTGCTTCCCCTTCCATCATTAATTGTAAGTTTCCTGAGGCCTCCCAAGCCCTGCAAAACTGTGAGTCAATTAAACCTCTTTCCTTTATAAATTACCTAATCTCAGATATGTCTTTATTAGCAGTGTGAGAATGGACTAATACACGGTATTATAATATCACAACCAGACACTGATACAGTAAAGGTACAGAACATTTAATCATCACAAAGGTCCCTAAGGTTCCCTTTTATAGCCATACCCCTTTTTGTCCTGCTCTCACCCTCTCCTTAACCTCAAATAAAAGCTACTCTGCTATATTTTTGTATAATTTTGTCATTCCAAGAATGTTATATAAATGGAATGATATAGTGTGTAACATTTGGTACTGGCTTTTTTTCACTTAGCCTGTGGATTCAGATTATTATTATTATCCATACTTCATTTCTTTTTATTTCTGACTGATATTCCCTGGTGTGAATGTACCACATTTTTTTATCATTCACCCTTTAAATAAATCTGAACTATTTCCAGTTTGGGGCTATGATAAATAAAGCTGCACTATACATTCAGGTACAGTTAGAGTAAACATGTTTCATTTCTCTGGTATAAATACCCAAAAGTGAAATTACTGTGGTTGTATGGCAGTTGCATCTTGATAAGCAACTGCCAAACAATTTTACAGAGTTGCTCTACAATTTTACTTTTCCACCAGCAATGTAGGAATGATCCAGTTTCAACACATCCTTGCTAACTTTTGATGCTGTCACTATTTTTTATTTTAGTCATTCTGATAAATTTGTAGTGATATTTCACGGAGATTTTAATTTACATTTCCCTGATGGCAAGTGCTGTTAAACATCTTTTGTGTGCTTATCTGTATCTGAATATACTCTTCAGTGAAATATCTCTGTTTCTATTGCCCATTTTCTGTCAAATTGGGTAATTTTGTTTTGTTTTGCTTTGTTTTGTTTTCTACCGTAGAATTTAGACAGTTCTTTATATTTTCTAAACACTAGTTCTTTATCAGACATATGGTTTGCACACATTGTTTTCCAGTCTTTAAATTATCTTTTCATATTCACAACAGGGTTTTTCACAGAGCAAAGTGTTTTTAATTTTGATGTTGTGCAATTTATTAATTTTTTCTGTTATGGATTGTACTTTTGGTATGATGTGTACAACTTCTTAGCCCTAGAATTCAAAAATTTCTTCTATTTTTTCCTAATACTTTTATAGTTTTTCATTTTACATTAAAATCTAAGATTCATTTTGAGTTCAATTTTTGTATAAGATTTAAGTCTTTGGTTGAAGCTCACTTTTTGTCCTATGTATGTCCTATTTGTCTGGCACTATTTGTTGGAATGGCTGCCTTTTTTTCATTGAATTTCTTTTTTGTACATTTGTCAGAATCAGTCAGGCTTATTTTTGTGGGTCTATTTCTGGGTTGTCTGTTGTGTTCTATTTATCCATGTCCATCCTATCATCACAGTCTTGATTACCGTAGCTGTATAATGCTTTGATATCATGTAAACTGATTTCTCCCAATTTTTCTCCTTTTTCAGAACAGTTTTAACTATTCTAGTTCTGTTGACTTACCTTAAAATTGCTTAATGGTCTTTATCTATAGCCATAAAAAATCTTTCTGAGATTTTGGTAGAAATTTCATAAAACTTGTATATCAATTTGTGAATAATTGACATCTATACTATGATGAGTTTTCAAAAGAGGGAACATAGTATGCCTCTCCATTCATTTTCATCTTTGATTTTTCTCATCGGTGTTGTGTTGTTTTCAGCAGTTAAGTTCTGTACACAGAACATACAAAATAAATGTTGATCGACTGTTTATCAGTAAGGCCTCTGGTCAACAACAGTCTATCAGTAGTTAAGTTTTGGGGAGTCAAAAGTTATACATGCATTTTTGACCGTGTGGGGGGTCAGCACCTCTGAATCCTGCATTGTTTAAGGGCTAACTGTAAATACTATTTACAATTTTAAAACTCACAGTTGTAAACATATCAATTACTCTGGCATAAATATATTAAACTGTGTATGGAACTTAACTGCTGAAAACTACACGACAAAGTGAAATGTATACAGCTTGTTAATATGCTGTATTATTACAATAAAGTAAGCTAGAGAAAATTAAATGTTACTGAGAAATTGTACTTAATATTCATTAAGTGGAAGTGAATCATTCTAAAGGTCTTCATCCTTGTCACCATCATGTTGAGTAGGCTGAGGAGGAAGAGGAGGAAGGGGAAGAGTTGGTCTTGCTGTCTAAGGGGTAGCAGAGGTAGAAGAAAATCCATATTTAAGTTGACACGTGTAGCTCAAACCAGTGTTGTTCAAGGGTCCACTGTATTTTTTTCATTTTGATGTTCATGTATTCATTGCTAACATGCAGAAATAAAATTGCTTTTTATGTTTTTTTCTTTTATTTTTCAACTTTACTGAACTTAATTAGTTTTAGGACTTTATGTGGGAGATTACTTGAGATTTTCTATGTAGACAGTTGTGTGCAAGCTGTATACATTTCACTTTGTTTCCTTTATTTATTGTACTACCAGAACTACCAGCAATGTATTGAATAAGAGTGGTAAGAGGAGACATTTTCCATTTCTTTCTGATATTAGTGAGAAAGCATTCAGTTCTTTATCATTAAGTATTATGTAGCCTATAGATTTATTGTAGATCCTTTTTATTGAGTTGATGAAGGTCTTATGTCTTCCTATTCTTCTTTTTTTAACTTTTAAGTTCAGAGGTGCGTGTGCAGGTTGGTTACATAGGTAAATTTGCGTCCTGGGGATTTGTTGCAAAGGCTATTTCACCACCCAGGTACTAAGCCTAGTGCCCATTAGTTATTTTTCCTGATCCTCTCCTTCCTCCTATCATCCACCCTCCAGAAGGCCCCAGTGTGCTGTTCCCATCTATGTGTCCATGTTCTTAACAGAACTAGAGAAAACTATTTTAAAACTCAAATGGAACAACAACTAAAAAAAAGCTGAAATAGCCAAGGCGGTCCTAAACAAAAAGAACAAAGCTGGAGGCGTCGCACTACCAGACTTCAAACTATACAACAGGGCTACTGTAACCAAAGCATCATGGTACTGGTCTTCCTATTTTTCTGAGTTTTATCATAAATGAGTATTGAATGTTGTCAAATACCTTTCTGCATTAATTACTATGGTCATGTGATTTTTTTTCTTTAGTGAGTTAATATGGTTAATTACATCTGTTGATTTTCAAATATTATACCAGCTTGCATCCCAAGAATAAACTCCACTTGGTCATGGTATACAATTCTTTTGATATATTGCTAAGTTCTATTTGCAATATTTTCTTAAGAATTTTTGTCTATATTTATGAAGTCTGTAGTTTTCTTCTTTTGTACTGTTTTGTCTGATTTTGGTATTAGTGTCATACAAACTTCATAAAATGAACTGGACAGTGTACCCTCCTCTTTTATTTTTTGGAAGAGATTGTGTAGAATTCGTTTTAATTCATTTAAAGTTTGTTAGATTTCTCCAGCGAACACATGTGGACCTAAAAACATTCTTGGAAGGGAGATTTTAAATTATGAGTTTAATTTTCTTAATAGCTATATGACTATTCAAATAATCTGCATCATATTACATTCTGTGGTATTTTTTGCTTTTTGAATAATTGGTTCATTTCACCTAAATTGTCAAATTATGCATAGAATTGTTTGTGGTATTCCTGTATTGTCCTTTTGATGTCTGTGGGATCTGTATTGATAGCCCTTGCTTCATTCCTGATATTGATAACTTGTGTCTTTTTTCCTTTTTTTTTTTCTGTCAGTCTTGCTAGAGTTTGGTCAATTTTATCCATGCTTTAGAGGAACATATTTTTGATTTATTGATATTTTCTATTGTTTTAAATTCTGTTTATTTCTGCTCTCATCTACTATTTTTTTCTGTTTTGGGTTTATTTTTTCTTCTTTTACTAAGTTTTAAGATGGGAGGTCAGGTTAGTGATTGAGACTTTTTTCTTTCTTAATTTATAAATTTAGTGCTATAAATTTTCCTCTCAGCACTGCTTTACCTGTACCTGCCAAATTGTAATATGTTGTGTTTTTATTTTAATAAAACTTAATGCATTTTTCACTTCCCTTAAGAAATCTCCTTTGACTCATGGAATATTTAGAGGTATGTTTGTTTAGTCTCAATGTATTTGGAGAATTTCCTGTTATTTCTCTATTATTAAATTATATTTCATTGTGTGTGGTTGAAGAACACAATCTGTGTAATGGCAATTCTTGAGATTTGTTTTTTATCCAGGATATGATCTATCTTAGCATATGACTTTAAAGGATATTATCCTTGATAATCTGAGTGACCCTGATCCATTCATTTAAAAGGATTTAAGAGCAGAACTGAGGTTTGCTTAAAAAGAATAAATTCCACCTGTAGACGGCAGCATCAGCCCTGATTTGGAAGTTTCCAGCCTGCTTTTCTTGATGGCTGGCCCTACAGACTTTGAATTTCAGCCTCTAAACCTGTCTATGGTTATTTCCCCAGTTCCAGGATGCATAATTGTAATAGGCATATTCCACTGACAGAATCGTTACATTCTCACATTGGTTCCCTGACCTGTGGAGTGAGAGCTATTATTCCGGGAATGACCAAGTGGAAGACACTAAAACTGCCTCCACCGAGAAAGATAGTAAACTAATATCAATACCTTATTCTGGAGGGATTGCAGAGATTAGTGCCACCTTTAAGGGCTTAAAAATACAGGGAGGTAATTCTTACCACATTCTCATTTGACTCATCTATTTGGCTTGTGCAGGAAACAGATGGATTTTGGAGAATAACCGTGGATTATTGTAAACTTAAACCAGGTAGTGACTCCAATTATAGCTGCCATTTCAGGTGTGGTTTTGTTGCTTGAGAAAATTGGTATGTCTCCTGGTATATAGCTATTAAGGTATTAAACCCGACATTCAGGTATTAATCTGGCAAATGCTTTTTTTTTTCTCAATATCTGTTACAAAACTCCAATAGGAGCAGTTTGCTTTCAGCTGGCAAGGCCAGCAATACATCTTTCTGTCTTATTCCAGGATGTAGCAAGTCTTCAGGTTTATAATTTAGTCTGTAGGGGCCATGGTCACCTTTCCCTGGCACAAAATATCACACCAATCCATTATACTGATGACATTATGCAGATTGGCCAATGTCAGAAAGAAGTTGCAGCTACTCTAAAGATATTGGTAAGATAAGTATGTGTCAGAGGATAGGAAATAAACATAAAAAAATCAGGGGCCTTTTACCTTATTGGAATCTCTAGAGGTCCAGTTGCCTGGACTCTGTCAAAATATCCTTTCCAAGGTAAAAGATACATTGCTGCAAGTGGTCCTTCCTGCAACCAGAATAGAAGCACAATAGCTAATGGGCCTCTTGGGAGTTTGGAGACAACATTTTTCTCATTCAGGTGTGCTACTCCAGCCCATTTACCAAGTGATCCCCAAAGCTACTAATCTTGTGTGGGACCCAGAACAAGGGAAGGCTCTGCAACAGGTCCAGGCTGCTATGCATGCTGCTCTGACACTTGGGCCATATGACCCAGCAGGTCCAAAGTGTCGGTGACAGATAGGGATGCTGTTTGGGACCTTTGATCAGCCCACATAGGTGAATCACAGTGCAGATCCTTAAATCTGGAGGAAAACCCTGCCATCCTCACAGATAATTATTCTGCCTTTGAGGAACAGCTTTTGTTTGTGGCTGGTCATTAGCAGTGATTTCACATTTAACCACAGGCCACAGAGTTATCATTAAATTTGAGCTGCTCATCATGAACAGGCTGTTGTCTGACCCTCCATGTCATAAAATTGGGCTTGCACAGCAGCACTCTATTATGAAATGAAAGTAGTATATACAAGATCAGATTCAAGCAGGCCCTAAAGGCAGAAGTAAGTTACACAGGTAAGTGGCCCAAATGCTTGTAGAACCTACTTCTACTATATTACTGAGAGGTGAAGCTAGCTGGACTTCTGGGTCGGGTGGTGACTTGGAGAACTTTTCTGTCTTACAAGAGGATTGTAAAATGCACCAATAAACACTGTGTAGCTAGGATTGTAAAATGTACCAATCAGTGCTGTGTGGCTAGCTGGAGGTTTGTAAAATGCACCAATCAGCCCTCTGTAAAAACGCACCAATCAGCTCAATGTGGCTAGCTAGAGGTTTGTAAAATGGATCAGTCAGTGCTCTGTAAAATGGACCAATCAGCAGGATGTGGGCAGGGACAAATAAGGGAATACAAGCTAGCCACCCCAGCCAGCAGCGGTAACCGGCTCGGGTCCCCTTCAGTGCTGTGGAAGCTTTGTTCTTTCACTCTTCACAATAAATCTTGCTGCTGCTCATGGGTTCATGCCGCCTTTGAGAGCTGTAACACTCACCACAAAGGTCCGCAGCTTCATTACTGAAGTCAGCAAGACCACGAACCCACCAGAAGGAACAAACTCTGGACACATTACCTTCTCTCTTCCAGACCACACTTGGCTTCATGTGAAAGCCTTTATGAGCAGTTGACTGAGGAAGAAAAATCTTGACCTGGTTTACAGATGGCTCTGCACAATATGCAGTCACCACCTCAAAGTGGACAACTGTACCACTAGAGCCCTTCCTGAGACATCTCTGACAGTAGGGAAGGTGAACTTCCTGGTAGGCAAAACTTTGGTAAGTGTGCCTGGTTATTCATTTTGCCTGGAAAAATAGTCAGAGGTATGATTCTGTATTCATGGACTGTGGACAATTGTTTGGCTGGATGGTCAGAAACTTGAAAGGAACATGATAGAAAAATGTTGATGAGGTGCATGGATGTCTCTGAAGAGTCAAAGATCATTAAGATATTTGGATACCTTGCAAATCTTAGCCAAAAAGGTGACATCAGCATCAATGTGAGCTGGAAATATCCATTGATTTTGACATCCCCTTACTGAAGAGGATATGTTCTTTGTATCTTACCCAATTCTGATTGTATATTCACATTTTTAAGCCTATCCCAGGAGGAAGATTTTAACTGTCAAATAAATAGAATGAACCACTTTGTGTATACCAGTAAGCCTCTTTTCGTAGCCACACCTGTAATTGTGAACAAAATGGCTATGATGGCAAGAATGGGAATTATGCATGAGTCTAGCAAAATGGGCTCCATCGAGTTTCAATAACTCTATCAGGCAAAGAACTGGGGCTATAATTCCCACTTGTTCAACCTAGCTACAGTTAGTGCTGAGAGCCCAATCTGCTGGCAGCAGAGACCAATACTGCATTCCTGATAGGGCTTCATTCCTTTAGTCATCCAACTACCTAGTGGCAGGTTGATTACATTGTAAAGAGTAATACTTTGTTCCCCTCTGATAAACAGTTACTCTGGATATGAATTTGATTTCCCTACAAGCAATGCTCTTGCCATAACTACCATGTGCAGACCTATAAGATCCCTTATCCATTGTCATGGTATTCCACACAGCATCCTTGATTTAAATACTGTGCAGCAATAAGCCCAATGCCACTGAATTCACTGGCTTTGCCATATTCCCCCATTGGCCTGAAGCAGCTGGCTTGATAAAATTCTGGAATGTCGTTCTGACAATTACATTACCATCTGGGTAGCAATAATTTGCAGGTCTGGGGCAATGTCTTCCGGGAGACTATATACACTTTACATCATCATCCAATATATAGGATGCTGCTTCTCTCAGAGCCAGCGTTTATGGGTCCAGGAACTAAGAGGTAGAAATGGGAATGACACCACTCACTGTTACCCCTAGCTGATCCACTAGCAGAATGTTTGTTTTCTGTTCATGCGGCCTTATATCCTGCTGGCCTAGAGGCCTTCGTTCCACAGGGAGAATTATTCTTATCAGGAGACACAACAATGATTTCACTGAATTGGAATTTATGACTGTCACCTAGCCACTTTGGGCTCCTCATGCCTCTGAATCAACAGGCTTCAAGGGGAGTTACTGTACTGGCTAGAATGATTGATCCCAATTACCAAGACAAATTGAGCTGCTACTGTGCAATGGAGGTAAAGGGTCTGTATGGAATATAGGAGATTCCTTAGGGTATCTCTTAGTATTACTATGTACTGTGACTAAAACTAATGAAAAGTTATATCACTTCAATTCAGGCAGAAATTCTAATTACCCAAACTCTTCAGGAATGAAGGTTACAATAAGTCCACTAGGCAAAGAACCATAGCCCACAGATGATTGCTGAGGGCAAAGGAAATATAGAACGGTTAGTGGAAGAAGGTAGCTATAAATACCAACTACAATCACGTGACCAGTTGCAGAAATGAGGACTGTAATCATTGTGAGTGTTTTTTTGCTTATTTTATTATGAATATATCTGTATATGTTTGGGTATACCAAATATTTTTTATTTCCTCTTTTATCTCATTGCCATCTAACATACGATGTTTTAATAACAGTTAACCTTATATCTCAGTATTCAAGTTGTAGGATATCAAGGAGGAGAGTGCACATCACCCAAGGACTTTGCATCTTCTGCTGAGGAAGGGGTTAGTGCATTTCCAGCTGTACACAACATAGTTTTGTCATGTTAGATGGAAATATGACTTTGTTGTTGCCTTTATTTAAAGATTAAGTATAATTTTAAGAGATATGCATTGGTGTCAAGGTGACAAATTATGGTCTTTGGTGATCAATTTTATGTGTCACCTTGACTAAGCTATTGTCCCCGGTGATTCAAACACTACTCTAGGTGTTACTGCGAAGGTAAATTTGTAGATAGGATTAATACCTACAATCAGTTGATGAATAAAATATTGATAGACTTAAAACATGAGTGAATCCTGAAAACTTTATAGTACATAAAAAGCCAGTCACAAAAGACCACATATTATATGAAATGGCCAGAATATGCAAATCCATTTAAAAAATAATAGATTAGTGGTTGCCAAGGGGAAGGGATATGCTGAAATGAGGAGTGACTACTCAAAAGCTCAGGACTTCTCTTTGTGGTGATTAAAAATGTTCTGAAATTAGGTAGTGGTATAACTGCACAAATCTGTGAATATTCCAAAAACCACTTTTAAAGGATGAATGTTATGCTGTGTGAATTATATCTCAACAAAGCTATTAGAAAAAGAGAAGTTGAATGAATCCCTAACAAGATAAATTCAAATAAATCCATAAAAACATCTATTAAAATTAAACTTCTGAAAACTAAAGACAAGAAGAAAACTCAAATAAAAGAATAGGGAAACAAACCCTTATATATACTGGAAAAATAGTCCAGATACTACTAAATTTTTCATCAGAAGCCATAGACACCAGTAGAAAATGGCGTAATATTTTTTAGGGGCTTCAAAAAAATAGCTGTCAACTCATAATCTTACTCCTAGAAAAGACACCTTCGGTAATGAAAGGGAACTGAAGACATTCTCAGATGTAAGAAAACTGAGAGATTTTGTTGCCAGCAGACCTACTCTAAAA
The DNA here is from genome assembly GCF_029281585.2 of Gorilla gorilla gorilla. Taxonomy (NCBI): domain Eukaryota; kingdom Metazoa; phylum Chordata; class Mammalia; order Primates; family Hominidae; genus Gorilla; species Gorilla gorilla. The sequence goes on along the minus strand of NC_073240.2, from coordinate 98,258,154 downwards.
GAATAGCTAAAGGGAGTTCTCTAATCAGAAAGGAGATAAAAAATAAAACAGGAATCTTGTAACATCAGTGTGTCATTCAGCATACCACCAGAGAAATAGATATTAATAGGACATATATTAAGAGATTTATTGAAATGAATTGGCTTACACTATTGTGAGGGTTGGCTATGCTAGTCCAAAATCCATAGGGCAGGCCTTTAGGAAAAGCAACCTGGAAACTCTCAGGCAGAATTTGACGCTCTTGTCTACAGGCACAATCTTTCTTTTCTTTTTGTCAGCTTTTATTAAGATATAATTCACATATCATGCAATTCACTCATTTAAATTGTACAACCCAATGGTTTTCAGTATGTTCTCAGGGTTGTGCAACTATCACCACAATCAATTTTAGAGCATTTTTATCACCCAAGAAACATCATAACCATTAGCAATCATTCCCAACTTCTCCATCTCCCTCAATTTTTTTCTTCTTCAGAAATACTCAGTTCTACTCTTAAGACCTTGCAACTAATTAAATAAGGCCCCTACAAAATATTAGGGGTAATCTCCTTTACTTTAAGTTAATTTATTATAGCTCTCTCCTTAATATGCTTGAATAATATTTCATGTATGAATATAGCACATATTGTTTATCCATTCATCCGCTTATGAAGATTTGAGTTGTTTCCACTTTTTGGCTGTTATGCATAATGCGACTATAAGCATTCATTTAAAAGTTTTTGCACAACCATATGTTTCTAATTCTCTTTTATATACCCTAAGAGTAGATGGTTGGATCATATGGTAACTTAATGTTTAATACTTTGAAGAACTATCAAACTGTTTTCACGAGGGGCTACAAAATTTTACAATCTTACCAGCAATGTATGAGAGTTCCAACTTCTCCATATCCATACCAACACTTGCTGTTTTCTCTCCTTTTATTATAGCCATCCTATTCGGTATGAAGTAGCATCTCATTGTGGTTTTGATTTATATTTCCCTAATAAGTATTGATGTTGAGTATCTTTACATGCACTCATGCACTTAACAATTTGTATAACTCCTTTGGAGAAATTCCTACTCAATCTTTTGGCCATCTTCAAATTTTCTTGTTTTTTTTTAATTGTTGAATTGTAAAAGTGATTTATATTTTTTGTATTTTGATTAATATAGCTTTGTAGTAAACTTATAAATTGGGAAGTAGGAGCGGCCCAATTTTGTCTTGCTCTTTTAAGATTGTTTTGGCAAAAATGGGTCTTTTCAGTTTTAATATCAATGTGTCAATTTCTGCAAAAGGTGCAGCTGGGATTATAATAGGGATTAATAGGGATTGCAGTGAATTTGTAGATAAGTTTGTAGAGTATAGCTATTTTCACAAAATGAAATATTTTGATTCATAAATATGGAATTTTTTATTGATTTTGGTTTTTTCTTCTTTCAACAGTGTTTTGTAGTATTCAGTATATAAATGTTACTTTTTTATTAAATTGATTTCTAATTATTATTTTTGATGCTAATATAAATGGATTGTTTTCACAAATTCATGTTTGCATTGCTCATTGCTAAAGTATAGGTAAATAACTGATTTTTGTATACTGACCTGTACTACACAGATTTTCTGAATTCATATATTAGTTCCAATTGAATTTTTGTGGATGACTTAGAATTTTCTGTGTACCAGGCCACTTCATCTCTAAATAGAGATAGTTTCACTTCCTCCTTTGCAATCTGGATGTCATGTATTTTTTCCCTTGCCTTATTCCCCTGCCTAGAACCTCCAGGACGATCTTCAATAGAAGCAGTAACAACAGACATTCTTGACCTCTGCATGAACTTGGGTGAAAGTTTTCAGTCTTTCATTCTTTAGAATGTTAGCTAGATTGTACTTGAGTTCTTTGAACTTCTTGCATGTATGTGTAAATATTTTTTATTAGATTTTGAAAGTTGTTAGCCACAACTTCTTCAAATATTTTCTCTGATTATTTTTCACTCTCTTTCTTTCTGGGATTTCCATTATGCTTATGCTGGTATGATGAATGGTTTCTTACATTTCTCTGAGGCACTGTTCATTCTTTGTCCATTCTTTTGTTTCTCTGTCATTTGGATTGCTCAATCTCTGTTGAGCTACACTTAAGTTTGCCAATTTCTCCTTCTTCCTGTTCAGATGTACTCTTGAGTCCTTCTAGAATTTTTTATTTCAATTATTATTCTTTTCCATCACAGAATTTCTATTTGGTCATCTTTATAGCTTCTCTCTATAGATATGCTGTACTTGGTGAGACATTGTTCTCATGCTTTAATTATTTACATAAGGTTTCCTTTAGTTTTTAAGGTACATTTATAATTGTTGATTTAATTTCTACGTCTAACATAAGTCTAACATCTGGGCTTCCTCACAGACAGTTTACATTGGCTGCTTATTTCCTGTTTATGGGTCATACTTTCTTGATATTTTTGTGTGGCTTTTCATCAGTTAAAAACCATAAATTTTTTTGAGACAGAGTCTCTCTCTGTCGCCCAGGCTGGAGTGCAGTGGCACGATCTCAGCTCACTGCAACCCCCGCCTCTGGGGTTCAAGCAATTCTCCTGCCTCAGCCTCCTGAGTAGCTGGGATTACAGGCCTCTGCCACAATGCCCCGCTAATTTTTGTATTTTTTTAGTAGAGACCAACATGGGGTTTCACCATGTTGTCCAGGCTGGTCTCGAACTCCTGACCTCAAGTGATCTTCCCACCTCGACCTCCCAAAGTGGTGGGATTACAGACGTGAGCCACTGTGCCCCGCCAAAAACCACACATTTTAAGTAATTTTGTATTGCATTCTGGAAATAAACCTCCCATTGCATGATTTGTTGTTGTTTTGGTTCCTTTGTTCCTGTTTAGTGACTTGTCTGAATCAGATTGCCTGCTTCTCTAAAACCCAGTATGACGAACATGAAGCAAAAAGAAAATCCAGGCAATTCACTACCATGCTGTTCTGTGTGTCCTAGGACTCCCAATTACTCTCTCTTTTCTCTCAGCTTTTCAGAGTTGTCTTATGTTTGTTTTATAAGTAATGTGTAGCGATTCTTTTGTTTTACTTAGGAGGAAAAATAGAAAAATGTTTATCTACTCCATGTTCCCTGAAGTGGAAATCATAATGTCATTCACTTTTAAAATCTATTTTAAATATGGAGAATTTACTGATAATTCAGTGATGGTTTTAAAGGGGAAGGCAAGGTTACAACAATCATCTGCTTGAACAGAAGAAAGGACTTCTCTTCTCCTCTCTTTAGAGATCTTTGAAATATCTATTCATAAATCCCTTTCCTGAGCAAACCTCACCTCTAATACACTGGTGATTCTAGCACTTTATCAATTCCTGAATAATCGAACTTTCTGCTGTGTCTCAAAAGTTAGAAAAAAGTAAAAGTATTTTTATTATATTTTAAGAAAATTCACCATTTTCTTTGTAGTACTTTGCCCAGGCTGCTGCAATAAAATACCAGAGAAATTTATTTTATCACAGTTCTGGAGTCTAGGAAGTCCAAGATCAAGGTGCTGGCTAGTTGAGTGTCAGGTAAAGGCTCTCTTCCTGGCTTGCAGACAGCACCTTCTCCCTAGGTCCTCACACGGCCTTCCCTCTGTGCATGTTCGGTGAAGGAGAGAGACGGAGGGAGAGACTTCTAGATTTCTCTTCCTATAAGACCACCATTCCTATGAGTTTAGGGCCTCACCCTTATGATCACATTTAACTTTAATCACCTCCTAAAGATCCTATATCAAAATACAGTCACTTTGAGGGTTAGGGCTTAACATGTGAATCTGGGCAGACAAAACTCAATTCCTAGCATTCTTTTGTTTTATTTCTTCCCAGTACCAAACAGGTCCAGCACACAATATTCACAATAAAATGGGTTTGTTTGGTGAGTGTGTGAATATATGGACAAATGCACGAGAGAATAAATGGAGGCAATCATGAATGCATCAATGACTAAAAGTGCTATATCTAATCTTTTCCTAAGTACCTTCCCAGGGTCTCAAAATAATAATCCTTTGTGCTTGGAACTGTGGTCATTGGTTTTACACTGGGTCTTACTAATCCTCACAACACCTCCACCAGGAAGGCATGTGGGACTCTCATTTTACTGGTCAGAGAACTAAGGCTTAAAGAGCTTATGTGAGCTACTCAAAATCACACAGCTGTTAAGTATAGAATTATTACCATGGATTAAATACAAATTTAACTGAGTCCAAGCCCACATAACAATTATACGTGTCGCTGTGCTATGTCAAATCCCATGAGCATTATAGTCGTGTACCTTGTAACACATAAACTAAATCATGCATATAGAGTACAGATAACTGTAATTCTAACATTATTAAGTCAACTCGGAATTTGGTTCCTTTTACGTAAATCTGCAGAGCATTCAATAATTTCAAACTGACATTTGTTTAGTTTGATTGAGAAGCTAACACTAAATTCCAGCAAACCAGGATTTGAAGCTCTAGTGGATGATAATGCTTGCTTTCTGGAGAAGCCTCAGAGGAATCCTGGGAGCATGAAGGAAGGAAAGCAGAAAGTTAAGTCAAGAGTGAAGGCACTGGGAGAGATGCCTAAGGGAATAGGTAGGATATTGACTGCTTCTCCTCCGAATTTTTTAAAAGCACTCAGGGATAGAAACAGAAGCACTGACTTGGGCTTTATGCACAATTTCCCAGCCTGTAAAAGGTAACATTTCTGGCCGATCAACTTTACTCATTCTACGAGTGTCAGAGACAAGACTCATGGTAAACAAGTGATAATCTGGGATTTAACCACATGCTAGTCCATTGGTAATGAGTTTTTTGTGGCTACTATATAATGTTTCAAATGCACGATGGCTACTTCTTATCCTGCAGATTGAATTTTCTAACTAAGAATTTTATAAAGTAAATTCAGATCAGCATATGTTCCAATGAAGAGTAAGGTGAGATGACACTCGAGTGCTAGTGGAAGAAGTGGTAAGAACTCAGTGTTCTTTACACACAAGTGGAATAGTCCCACCTAGGTATGCATGCTGTCTGGTGGTAAAATAATTTCTAGGAGATACAGGTCTGAGGTGGAGTTCCCAACAGTACTTTAGAAGGAATGCATTTCCAGGCCTTACTGGAACTAGGGCTTTTCAACACCCATCGCACGGCAGGCACCCATTACCTATTACGTGATACCCATTACCTGACAGGTAAGATAACAGTCACTCATTATGTGAAGCACCTGAGGAGAGATGACACAGGCATCCAGAAGTGAAGAATGACTTTTCTGGTCCTGAGCAGACTGCAAACTTAGTCACCCTTGGCCATTTTTTGAAAACTGAGTGATCCTACTTCCATTTATCTCTCCCAGAGAAAGGGGCACAGAAGGCTACAAATTGTACAAGGCAGGTCAAATTATGCCAAATGAAAATAAAGTTTTCGATAACAGCAATGGTCTCTACATGTGGAGCAGCAGCACATCCTAGCAATGATGTGTTTGTGATTTCAACACCTCTTCTCTCTAGAATTCCACAGGAATGAACTTGCCTTTCTTTGGCAGAACTACTAGCTTTATACCCAGGGATAACAAGTTTACTTTTTAAAGTTCATGCAGCTTGTTGCATTTTCTCTAAGTCCCACTCAACCTATTACCCTATAAGAGATGAGGCTATGCCTTCTTCCTTCCATACTAAGGGGAAAGGTGAACGAACAGCATATATATGCAAGATTAGACCTCCCCTGTAAAGGAGGTAGCTGGGTGTACAGATTGTTCGATGTGAACCTGATCATAAGGAAAGGCAAGAGAGAAATAACAAAGTTCCTTGTTATTTTGTTGACAATATTTTTTTCTGAAACCACCTTTTCTAAACCTTAGTCCCAACAGTTACTCTCAATCTTTGCCTTTGTCTTGTTTATCTAAAACCAATACTGAGCCCTGCTCACATCAATCAATGTTTCTCTCAGAATGATGACAAAGGACTCCCAATTCTCTTGTTTAACAGCTTATTCAATACCTATTGCCTTCAGAGACCTTTTAGGAGCTACACTTCCTGACTTCGTGGCTACCAATCTTCTAAAGTGAAAACAGACAGTTTAGATGAAAAATAGAGCTAGATTTGCCCACTTCTAGAATGGTAGGAGTAATGGGTATGAAAAAAAGGTTACATTCATCAAGGAGATTTGGGAGACATTGAAACAATTCAAGGTTTACAGTCTCCAACTATTGAACTAATGAGAGGAGTTTAACAAAGTCTAAGTAGTTTGTGCCTTACTAATTTAGAATTCATAATAAATAAAACTAAGGCTGGACTGAAACAAATCTATACATAAAATAATTTGCTAGACAAATTATCAATGCACACTAAATGGTGGTCAAGAATATTTACTTAAGGCAAAAAAAAGTTCAAACACTGAAGAGGCATGCATTTGCATATAATAATAGAATTATTTGTATATGCAAACTGAAAATCATAAAGGCTGTCCTTCTTTTCAGAATCTCTTTACTGTAAGTCACTATGTTTACCAGAAAATAGCAGACACTGCCTCGGATTTAAACAAAATAATGTAGTTATTAAAGCAGATAGGTGTTTTCCCTAATCTGAATTAGTGTCATTTCATAGTATTTTACCTTAATTGTTTTATTTTATAAAAGCTAACTAATAGCCTACATTCTCACATAAGAAAAAAGTCACACTACTTTTTTAGAACCAAGTGCTCCTACTGTAACTTTTTGTTAAAGTCATCAATAAAGTCATCATTTAAATACTGTGCCACATTGAAAAAAGAATCATGTGCCATCAAATAAGGGAAGATAATACCAACATAGGGTCCAATATTGATGTCCTTGAGACTTCCTAGTGGCCCAAAAACTTACTCAATCTCAACATATGTTTATGGATTTTTAAATAAATTACCTAATTACAGAAGCATACTTGTGTTGTGTATGCAGTATAAACAATAGAGGAATAGTAAGCAAAAAAGTATGAGACACAGGATATATTTTGTTATTAACAGTCTAAGCAACTTTTTGCATTCACTAAAATTATTATTAATAGAATTTCTTTCTAGAACAGAATTATTCTTCATTTCTCCAAGTCTATAGAAATTTAAAGGTCTGATTCTAAGTTCAGTTTGTTTCAATTACTCTGTTACTATGGTTGTCAACGTTGAAAAAGATTTCACAAAAATTTGGCATGTTCTGTAAACATCCTCCACCAATATAAACAGGTGTTACTGAAATTCAACACATTTTTATCCCATTTTTATTCAATTGGTTTATTGTACAAAATTATCAAAAGGTGTTGCATTTATATATGCTCAATAAATAGGTTCAAAATCTACTGATATTGTAATTTGAATGTTGTTTTAGAGGTTAGAAAATTTATGTTTTGAAGGTTTTGTGTCTGTGTGTGTAGATATGTGCATGTGTATGTTGTGTATGTGGGTGTCCATCCATGTGGATATATGTACACATATATCATTTGATAATGACTCAGAATATACTAAAAAGCTACTGTAACCAAAACAGCATGGTACTGGCATAAAGACAGATACATAGACCAATGGAACAGAACAGAGGGCCCAGGAATAAATCTATATTAACTATAGCCAACTAATTTTTGACAAAGGTGCCAAGGACACACATTGGGGAAAAGATACTCTCTTTTACAAATGATGCTGGGAGAATCAGATACCACATGCAAAAGAATGAGACTAGACTCCTACTTCTTACCATATATAAAAACCAACTAGAAATGGATTAAACCTTAAACGTAAATTCAAAACCATGAAGGAACTAGAAGACATCATGGGAAAATGCTTTAGGACATTGGGCTGACAATGAACTTTTAAATAAAACCTTAAAAACACAGGCAACAAAAGCAAAAATAGACAAGTGGGATTATATCAAACTAAAAAGTTTTCTTTCAAAGCAAACAAAACAACAGTGAAGAGACAACCTACAGAAAAAGAAAAAATATTCACAAACTACACATCTCACAGGGGTTAATATCCAGAACATATAAGGAACTTGAGCAACTCAATAGAAAAATAAAGCAAATAACCTGATTGAAAAATGGGCAAAATACTTTAACAGACATTTCTCTAAAGAAGACATACAAATGTCCAACAGGTACATGAAAAAATGCTCAACATCACAAATTATCAGGGAAGTGTAAATGCAAGCCACAATGAGATACCACTTCACTCCAGTTAAAATGGCTATTATCAAAAAGACAAAAGAAAAGTGTGGCGAGGATGTGCAGAAAATACTGCACATTCTGTGATACTGTAAATGAATGCAGCTATTTTGGAAAACAGTTTGGAGTCTCCTCAAAAAATTAAAAATAGAACTACCATATGATCCAGCAATCCCAGTGCTGGGTACATATCCAGAGGACGTGAAATCAGAATGTCAAGGAGATATGTGCACTCCCATGTTTATTGCAGCACTATTCATAATAGCCAAGACATCAAATCAACCTAGGTGTCCAATGACAGATTAATGCCTAAATAAAATGTGGTGCAGATACACAATGGAATATTATTCAGCCATAAAAAGAGTAAAATATTATCTCTTGTGCCAACATGGATGAACCTGGAGGACTTCAAATTAAGTGAAATAAACCAAACACAGAAAGATAAATAACACATGATCTCATTCATATACAGAATCTTAAAAACAAAAAAGTTGATATAATAGAAACAAGTAGAACCGTGGTTACCAGAAACTGTGGAAGGGAGTGGGGAAGAGAGAATGGGAAGAGGTTCATCAATGGATACCAAGTTAAAATTATGAATGCTGAGTCAGTTCTGTCATTCTATTGTTAAGTAGAATAATGATGGTTGACAGAGAGATATTATTGTATATTACAAAATTACTAGAAGAGAGGCTTTTTAATGTTCTCACCACAAAAATGATTAATATATGAGTAAAGGATATGCCAAATATCCTGATTTGATTATTATACTATATATAGTATTGAAACATCAAATTGTATCTTATAAATGTGTACAATTATGTGCCAATTAAAATAAGTTTTAAAATAATTTTTAATGTGCAAAATATGTCATTTTCATTTTACCTCAATGTATTGCTATTGAGTTCTATCTTTTTGTTCACATACACACTTTGAATCAATGTTAGATTTTTTCAGGGTTTTTTAATAGTTCATGTGCATTTTATTTAAGTTAATATTATATATATATTATCCGGGATATATATATATGTGTGCAGTGGCTCACATCTGTAATCCCAATACTTTAGAAGGCTGAAGCAGATGGGTTGCTTGAGCCCAAGAGTTCAAGACCAGCCTGGGCTACATGACGGGACTCCCTCTCTACAAAAAAATATAAAAATTAGCAGGGCATGGTGGCACACGCCTGTAGTACCACCTATTCAGGAGGCTGAGGTGAGAGGATCACGTGGACCTGGAAGGTAGAGGATGCAGTGAGCTGTGATTGCGCCACTGTACTCCAGGGCTTGGGTGACAGAGTGAGACTCTCTCTCAATAAAATAAAATGAGGCTTATGTATATTACACATGCACTTAACCAGGTAGGACCATGTAAATTGCAGTATCTCACACTATGGTTAAGTGAATGCTAAGTCAGAGTTTCTCCATGAGACTACCTCACCTGATGAGTGAGTATCAGACATATTGGTAAATGATGAGGCCCCCTAGGGCTAATCCACATATTATATATGAATAATGCTTAATTTTCTTATTTTATTGGATGGAAATATTCATACCTCTTAATGCATTTTTCCTACACTCTAGGAGATCTCCCTGGTGTTTCTGAGGTACTTGCTCTCCTCTTGGAAGAACACTGATTTAAATAATAAAACCTTATCATCTTGCATAGGAAAATCTGCTTTTCCTGTCCTAACTTCTTGTGGACAATACCTCAACATAGGTAAATACTTAGGTGCAGATTTTTTTAATGTAGAAATGTGAAGAATTAAAAGTGATTTATGGCAGTAGTTAGCCAAAATATGGTTTTCTTACATCTCAAATTTTATTTGTATGCTGGCATTTTTCTGGACTTTGACAAATATCAAACATAAAAACAATTGGGACATTTGAAACTGAAATAACTGATCACTATAATTTTTCTTTCAATGTTAATCTAGCATCATTTAGCATGGAGAAGCCATCTATCCTGTTTACTTTGACACTGGCCAAAGTTAGAGCCAGGACACAAATAAGATAATTGTGTTTTTTTTCTCTTCAAAAAATATATATTCCTTCTGTTAGTCTCCAAAAATGAATAGAAAACTACTTCTTAGAGAACTAACAACTTGTTAATTCTAAACAATTAATTTTTCACCTTACTGGTAATATTTTCAAATGTTCATAAAATAAAAATGGAATCAAGAACTTGTACAATGTCTGTGCCCTTCCTTATCATAGATAAATTTTTAAATAATGAATCAAACCATGCAGATTCTCAAAATAGTTTTAGCTGGGTAATACACCATGCATTCTCTCAATCATTGACTGTCACTATCAGGGAAACTGTGTGGCAATACGAATAGCCTAATCCTCTCACTTCCATTTCCGTATGATATTCTGCCAACTATCAGAAATAAAAGGATGCAATTCTTCATCATAAATTTGTCAGTTGTATGATTATTATAATACTAGAAAAGATCAGAGCTTTGGTCAAATGCTAACCAAAATGTATTTGCAAGTGAAAGTATGGGGAGTGGGTAAATTCCTACTGTGACAGAATTTCGAAGCAGTGTAATTTCATCTCCATTGGAGTTCCCAGCATGTGTAACAAAAGTGAAACAGAAAAAATCTGTTCTCCATCAACATAAGGTTAATTTTTTTTCTAATTGGTAAGGAAAAACAAATCTCATTTGACTGCCCTGTATTTCTTTCCAAATTAAAGCATAGCAATCCAGCTCCAGCTCCGCCACTTTTGGCAAGCTATCTTTAATGAACATGAAATAAACGGTATCTCTCTTCGTAGTTATGCTTTCTTTACCTTCTCAAATCAACCATAAATACAATTGTACAGCTGAAGAAATAATATTACAGGATTGGTTTCATTAATGAATGAACTGGATTTTAAAAGCTATTGTGTGATCCATTGTGTAACCTCACTTGTTGAACATGTGTATTGATGTAAGTCTCTAGGATAGCAGGGAAATATGTATTTAATATATAACATACTCAAAGTGTGAGTCATGTGAAATATACACCATGTGGGTCCATGTTTACATTTAGAGTAATTGGTGACCAAGTGCATATAAAGGAACATATGTGCAGGAGTCTGATATCATAGAAAGTGTGTGCTTATTTGGAATCAAATAGTATGTGCTTGATTTGTTGTACCTGTTTGTAAATACCTGAAAGAGCACAGTAATGATTACATTTCTTTCATTGGATTGTTGTATGGATTCTGCATGCAAAAGGCTACACTTCACCCATTCATTTAATGAACCTTTATGGAGCACCTCTGCTATAGTCTGAATGATTATATATCCCCAAATCCGTATATTGAAACTAATCACAATGTGATGGTCCTAGGAGTGGGGCCTTTGAGAGGTCATTAGGCCATGAGGATGCAGACCTCATGAATTAGATTAGTGCCTTATAAAACAGTCCACAGATAGCTGCTTTGGCCCTTTTCCATGCTAGGACACAGAGAGAGAGTATCATTTATGAATCAGAAAGCCCTTGCCAAACGCCAGATATGCTGGTGCCTTAATCTTGGATGTCTCAGCATCCAGAACTGTGAGCAATAAATTTGTGTTGTTCATAAGTCACTCACTTGTTTTGTATTTTGTTATAGCAGGCCAAACAGACAAGACAACCTCCTATGCCTAAATTTTCTGCTAGGTGCAAGGAAACATATAAATATGATATGATCCCCTCCATTAAGAGACTGGTCCTTTGTTTTTATCCCTGGAAGTTGTAAATGCAGTTGTAGTAGCAGTAGCTACAGTAAAACAAGTAACAGATGATACTGATTGACTTCAGCAAAGGCAGTATGAGAAGTATGTATTCATTTGTCAGCAAACACTGATGACCAAATGATAAATATGGTGTAATTGCTGACCTCAAAGAAGGGAAGACTATCAGATAAGATAGTTATAATATTCTTAAATAATGTCTGAAGAGGTAGCCGGAATGTTTTATGGAGCATCAAAGGACAACACACAAGTCTTGCCTGAGGAGATGATACTAGAACAGTCCTCTTAGGAGATGCCTTGCAGGCAGCTTGAGAAGCCTGGGCATGCATGGTATGCTGCAGTTTCTTCAGGGAGCATGAAGTAATTACAGCACGAGCGGTGGATGGAGGTGCAGACAGAGGTGAAAATTCAAAGGCCAGGAGAGTCAAGATTGTGAAAGGCCCTCAGTACCAAATTTGGAGGTAACTGACACATATTAAATAAAGGATTTTAAAGAGAAACACCACATTTGCTTTCTGTACCGGATAATCAAGGAGATGGGAATTAACTCTGTCTCATGTGGGACATGGGTGATCATTCCTGGGGCCAGTCTCCAACAGCCTGGACATAAAGGAAAGAAAGAAATGAGACTGACAAGCACTAACAGTAGTAGCAAGGGCCTGTGGGGTCTGGGGTAGCAGCCTTGAGAACCTGACCTTTTGGGAAAGTGGGGGACTCAGAAGACCCTGGGGACGCAGCTCTATTCTCTAAAAAGCTCTGTGTTTTCCATTTCTTTTTACTTTCCCATCATGTAAAATGGCCACAAAGACTCCATCTGAGTGCTCTAAAATGCAGAAAGGGAAAGGGGAAGGTTTTCACAGTGATTTTACAAGGGCAGGCTGTAGACCTCGGGTTCATGAGCATTTAAATTAAGTCATCCAATGAGCACTTACTGAACACTTCCCACAAGCCAGGATCTACATATAAAGCTAGAGCAGTGTTTCTCCAACTTCGGCATGCACGGGAATCTCCTGGGATCTTGTGAAAATAGAGACTCTAATTGAGTTGGTTTGAGGTAGGGAACCAAGATTCTGCATTTCTAACAAGGAGTGACACTGATGCTTCTGTTGTAGGGACTACACTTGGAAACACAAGGAGTTATAAAACAGAAAGGGTCCTGGTCTCTGCTGCAGTAGAGATGATAATCTAAATGGTGATACAATTTATAAATCTCTGCAATGTAGTGTGGTAGGCACTATCATGCAGAGGCATAGGCACTGTGCAAACAAATATCAGTAATTGTAAACATGCAGCTGTCATGAGACATTCCTGTTTACAGACCTTTTTTTAAACAACTAGTGAAGGGCATGTGTGTGCTTCAAGGATTGAAAGTAGAAAGGGTATGCTCCTTCAGTTGAAAGCGTTTAAGAATCTAAAAACAATCTGCAACATCAAATTTGATTAGGAGAAACAAGTTATGATCTTAGAGTAAAGACGGAACAAAGAGAAGTGACTGTGTCTACTCTGAGAGTCAGAGCTTGAAAATGACACTACATCGTTATTTCCTCCTGTGTGCATTTTTCCTCCTCGCTATTCACATTGATTTCTTCTGTAGGCAGATTTGGCTAACAACCTTTGAACCAAGATCTATGGTCACTACTCATTAAGTCTTATTAGCAAAAAGAAAACTTGAATGCTCCAGTCTCTTTCTCGCAGACTAACCTATTTGGGAAATTGGTAGGGTCCGTGATAAGAAAAACTTCCACAGCATTATGAAAGAGAGGATTTCTAATTGGTAGCTACATTTTCCATTTAGAGTATGTTTGAGGCAGCTGTTCTATATTCCATCAGGGTGGAATCACAAAGGTAACTTTCCACTTTTCACATTTTACATGAACTGAGATGAGAAAGACCAGGTAATATTATGAAGTGAGTAAAGTATGAAATGAAGAGTTCTGTGTTCCATGGGAAGTGCTACAGCGTGCATGCTTATTTATATGTTAAAATCCTAACCCCCAAGGTGATGGGTATTGGGAGGCAGGGCCTTTGGGGAGGTGATTAGGTCATAAGTATAGAGCCCTACACTCTTGAATGGGATTAGGGCCCTTATAAAAAAGGCTCAAAAGAGCTAATTCCTCCATTCCACCATGAGGACACAATGGGAATAAAGCCATCTATGAACCAGGAAGTGAGCCCTCACCAGACAGTGAATCTGCCTGCACTTTTATCTTGGACTTCCCAGCCTCCAGAACTGGGAGAAATAAATTCTTGTTGTTTACAAGCCACCCCCAGGTTATGGTATTTTGCTCTGGCAGCCCAGATGGACTGAGTGAGTTTGGAAAGAATAATTTGATAGAATGGTGAAGGAAGTGGAATTGAAATAGATGGAGGATAGAAAGCAACATGAGAATGATTCTTTAAGATCACATAAACAAGAAATGTGCCTTTGTCATAAAGCTAGTGTAGTGCATGCAGAACATGAATGTTAAGATATTTACAAATTTAGATAAATACATATTCAGTTATACATCATATTTCTATGAAACAAACACTAATGGTATTAACGCTTATGTATTATTTAGCAAGTATTTATTTAATTCCTACTATGATCAAACTGAGATATTTTGAGTTACAAGATTCATTCTCTATCTGCTCAAAGGCTGAGTTGGTGAACGTTTTCATAATGTACTTCCTTAGTCTTTGGTCTCTACTCCAGACTATGCTAAGTAACTAGGCACCAATAAAAGGATTCTGATAGACAGTATGTTAGAATAAATAATTATGTATGAAGAACTTGGACAAAATCAAAGTGAATTTACACTCACTAATTCAACAAAAATTTAGTGAACACATTTCCCCATACAGGAAGCTTCAAGTGGCAAGGGTGGTACAAAGAACAATTTCTTGGGCACTCTGCAGTCTGAAAGCTTGTAGAAAACTTGTAGGTAGATAAGAGACAAACAACAACAACAGTGCAAGACAATATTTAATAAATGACATGGGGTGAGAACATGCAAAAATATGATAAGAATTTAGGGGAAGAAAAAATTACATCAAATGCTGATTAAATTTGGGATTAGCACAAACTGGGGACAAAGCTAATGGATTGATGACAATCAGTATTTTAAAAGATAGCAATGAGCTAAGGTTATGTGAATGTATCAAGATAAAACAATGTTTGGATAACAAAATGAAACAAAACTAAAAATATTATAACTTGAAGCAATATTAATAGCTAATATTTATTGAACAATTTCCATGTAACTTGCAGTATTCAAATGCTTATGCATATTAACTTATTTGACTCTAAAGCATCCTAATAAATGAATATCATAATTATTTTCATCTCAACCATCGAGGAAATCTCCATGTGTGACAATAAATGACAAAGCCAAGATTAGAACCCAGATATTCTGGCCTGAAAGTTTACATGTGTCAGACACTACAGTGTACTACCATTATTTATATATTATTTATTTAAAAACTGGAGCATTCAAAACAAAAACTGCAATAGTCCTACTGCAAGCAACCACTTCTAGAGAGTTGTGCTCAAATTAATTCAAGCATTAATTTAATATACCATGTCTCATCTCAAAAAAAGTTGAGAGGGGATTTTTTTTAATATTTGAAATTCAAGATTTAAAAAAGGGATAGTTGAATTTAAACATCCTAGGTTCTATACAGAGAAATGAGACCCAGATAGCTTTGATTATAATACATCGTTATGTACACTTGCAAGCAAAGATAATACTTGGCGTGGAGAGAAGACTTCAGTCATGCGGTACCGAATAACTTTAGAAAAATGAAGAGAGCAACTACTATTTCAGTAAACTCCTGGACCCCAGATGAGAGAGTCTTGTTTGATTTAGTATTGAAGTGATCACTAGTGTTCTTAACTCTTAACAGAGTATAGAGAACAAATGATGGAATTTTTTTTTTTTTTTTCAGAGAGAGGGAATTGAGAAGTGAATGGAGGCTTGGATGCAGGCACTCACGGAGAATTCCCAGAGTGAAAAGAAAGCAACCAGGTAAAGGAATCATGGAAGGAGGAAGAATACTTCCTGGAAGTTTCATGAATATGCGCCTGATGCTTTCACTCCATAAACCTTCATGTCCGGCTCCCAATGAGCCATGCCTCATCTCACCAGCTGGACTCATTATGTGTGTTTTAAGTGGCTGAATCATCACCTTTTCTCCCTCTCACATTACTTCACAAACACTAAAAGGCAGAATTGTCTTCTTTCCCATGATCTAGTCTCATGTCTCACAGCAAAGTAATACCCATTGAACTAAAATAGCTGTCAACTTGCTAATAAATAAGAAGTATTAAACTAAACTCACACTAATGGAGCTGTGTAGGGGTGACAAGGTATTCAGAGCCAGTCAAGCGTCCCAGCAGCCCACTCCTGAGGGCGCCACTTCATAAACAGAGGCATTGATGGGCATCCCTGAACGCCGGGGGCTTCCCAATTCCCACATGTCATGAACAAGTGAGGACAGATATTAATGGGAATGGTACTTGATATCACCATCAGAGTTAAACAAACTTGCCATTACATTACGGGAAAGCCTTCACAACATTTGGGTCTGAAAAACCTCTGTTTTCACAGTGTGTGTGTGTGTGTGTGTGTATGTGTATGTGTGTGTGTGTGTGTGTGTGTTGTGTAATGCTACATGGACTATTTATTTTGCTTATTTTAAAAAAACCAGCTAACATGCACAAGCAGAATGTTTCTGACAAAATAACGAGAAAAAGTGTTTGGAATACATAAAATTGTTCACTTACAGTCTTCCCACCCCCACCCAAACTCTACAAATATTTCCTTCTTATGTATCTGAAGTATGGAAACCCAGAATGTCCATAGCCCCTAGAGCTATTGATAAACAGCTGTTGATAAACAGAGCATAGTTCTGAACAATGTGACTCAAACCACTCCAGAAGACAGGTGGTGTGGCTCTGGACCACTGAACTTTCTACTGCTATTCCAGGAAGAGCAGGGAAATAGGAAGGCAGGAGGGACTTTATAATTTTCAGTACCCAGGGCTAAATAAAACGGTAGAGCTTGTTGTTCAACAAAGGGTTAAATATTTCCAGACTGCAAGTCAGAATATTAGAATCTTGGTGCCATCCATGAGACTGCACAGACCCTGTGGAAAGGATTCAGGGACTGGCACGCCTCCAGAACAGCCACATACATTTTTTACTATTTGTTCAACTTAGAACAGCTGCACTCATTATTTTGCATTTCCACAGTGCCCCAGTTTTTAAAAAGCTATCTTTTCAAAATCATGTCTTTGTTTAAATCATGGGTGGCTTAGAATTATTTCCCTTAAAGGCCATATGAGTCAACTCCCCCACTGCCCACTCCTGTCCCTCTATTTCCTGTCCTTCTACAAGTCCCTTGTCATCTGAGAAGAGCATAATTCCAGAAAGTTCCTCATGCTTCCATTCTTTACTAAATCGATGTATTCTCCTGTTTTGGTTGTCTTCCCAGTGAAAGAGGAAAAGAGAATCCTGGCCAGATGCAGTGGCTCACGTCTGTAATCCCAGCACTTTGGGAGGCCAAGGCAGGCAGATCACGAGGTCAGGAGTTTGAGACCAGCCTGTCCAACATGGTGAAACGCTGTCTGTACTAAAAATACAAAAATTAGCCATGTGTGGTGGTGGGTGCCTTTAATCCCAGCTACTCGGGAGGCTGAGGCAGGAGAATCACTTGAACCTGGGAGGCAGAGGTTGCGGTGAGCCAAGACCCGCGCCATTGCACTCCAGCCTGGGTGACAGTGAGACTCCGTCTCAAAAAAAAAGAGAGAGAGAGAAAAAAAATGAATCCTGTTTCTGCTCTTTTTACCACTCTCTGCCTTGGGGAATGATAAACGCTTAGAAAAATTCTCAATCCATGACTGAAACTACCTGGTTGCTCACTGTGACGTGGGGAAGTTTTGCTGCCCGGATTTCCTAAGCTGACCCTCATTAATACCCAGGGGTCATCCCCTAGATTTCCGAAAAGTTCATTGTAGATGCTGCTGCTGTTGCTGTCATAACAAATCTTCTATACATATATTGGGAAAAATACCCGCCCCCCCCAAAATATGAGGAACTGCTCAAAGGTAGTTAGACAGAAAAAGAGGAGGAAAAACGTGTTTCTGACATTTCCATTTAAAGATGAAGTATAGCTCTTCTTTTCTTCTTCTTTTTTTTTCTTTTCCAACCTCCACCTCCCAGGTTCAGTGATTCTCCTGCCTCAGCCTCGAAAGTAGCTGGGACTACAGGTGCACACCACCATGCCTAGCTAATTTTTGTATTTTTAGTAGAGATGGGGTTTCACCAGGTTGGCCAGGATGGTCTCAATCTCTTGACCTTGTGATTCGCCCACCTTGGCCTCCCAAAGTGCTAGGATTACAGGCGTGAGTCACCGCACCCGGCCAGTACGTCCCTTCTGAAGCAAGATCATAAGTGTTTCAAAGAAAACACAAGTTTTGTATTCATCTCTGTTAGACAAAAAACAGAGATAACTAGAAACCCTGGTGATAAGACATGTAGACAAATGAGCCTATTTGGCTTTAAATGTTTGAGATGAACAGGGCTTCTCTACAGCCACCTCTCACATCACAAACTGAGTTGAGCTACAAGTTGTAAATCTTCATTTTCTCACTAACTTATTTTCCCCATTTACAGTAAGTAGAGAGAGACAAATGTGAAAGTATCTATAAGGAAAAAATATACATGTAATATATAATAGAAAGGCATGGGAGTTGTGGCTCGTGCCTGTAATCCCAGCACTTTGGGAGGCTGAGGTGGGCGGATCACGAGGTCAAGAGATTGAGACCATCCTGGCCAAAATGGTGAAACGCCATCTCTACTAAAAACACAAAAATTAGCTGGGCATGGTAGCACATGCCTATAGGCCCAGCTACTCAGGAGGCTGAGACAGGAGAATCGCTTGAACCCAGGAGGCAGAGGTTGCAGTGAGCCGAGATTGTGCCCCTGCACTCCAGCCTGGTGACAGAGCAAGACTCCATTAAAAAAAAAAAAAAAAAAAAGTAAAGAAAAAGGAAGGAAGAAAGGCATATTTATAATTATGGCCTAATTCACTTTTTCTCCTAACCCAAGTAGAGAGACCATCATCTACGTAGGGCTTTTTCTTGCTTTGATGGTACAGTTGGATGGTTTTTCAGTCATTTATTTTAAAAACTGATTATTGCCCAGCACAGAAATTTAGTTAGGTGGGCACGTCTGGCAAGAGCTGAATGATTAATCATATCATTCAGATATCTGTAATTAAAAAACAAACAAAAAAAACCCCATTACCTAAAACTGTCCATTTAAAAATAGACTTGGTTTCTGACCAAGAAATCAGAGAGAAAGTGTTTCTCTCTCCAAGCAGCAAGGAACACAGATGCATCTAGAGGGTTAAGGCAGTTAAATAGAAAGATATATGTTTTAACGGAGTTGTGCTCTAAAATTACTTCTAATTTATCCACTTACCAGACATGTATTGAGGTAAAATGATCAGCAGTAATGTGCAGCAGAAAGATATATACTTTTTTAATTGTAGCCAAGAGGAAAAAAGCAGCATGGAATAACTTAATCGTTGCTAATTATAATATCACTGAGGTAATTACAATAGATTTTGATTGTCTCATTTTCACACCAGAGGAGGGCACAATGCTGGCATTTCTCTTAATACATATTTGTTTTTAGAGAAGAGCTGACAATTATACTAATTGTAGTCACAGCATGAAACTTTGTTTTTAAAGAAAAATTCGTCTACATGTCACATGGAATAAACGCACCCTTTCTGTTTGGTTAGGTGCAAATTAAAGACACATTAATTGCTTTGTTTATTGTGGTAAAAGATCTCTGCATTGTTGCAAGCGTTATCAATTTTCCAAGAGCCTAATCCACTGCAGCGTCCTCAACATCCAAGAAACTGTCCCACTGCTTAAACAGGTCACTTTTTGAAAGCTTTCGAAGGCTCTTCCTTCACATTGCCTGAAAACCACTTGTTCAGATTCGCAACTTCCATTCAGGAAGATGAGAGAAAATGCTGATACGAAAATGCCAATGAAAGCTGAGTTGTGAGATGCATCTTATGCTCCTGCTACAAGAACCCACTGGGGTCTCCAGTGTATCAATGTGTATAGAATGTACCTGTGAGGAACAAAGTCTCAGAGCCATGGGCTGTGGAAAGCTTGACCCAAGCAGAGCGGAGGAGAGAAAATTGCGGATTTCGGATTTGTAAGTGTAATCAGAATTGGTGTTGGGTCGATTGGTTCCTCTTCTTGCCCATAGGTGGCCTGCAGTCCAGCAGAAGTGGCAGCCTTTGTCCTTCGCAGTAAGAAAGCAGCCTCAGATCTGTGCATCTCCCTCTATTTTATAAGATGTCTAAGCCTGCTCTTCTGTTATGACCTCTCCAATGAGATATATTAGAAAGATAGCTGTGTCTCCTCTCATTTACAATCATCATGCCAGAACTTATGCAGGAGGAAGGCCTCCTAGCCAGCTGGAATGCAAGTGGAGAAAAAGAATGGCCAGCCTTTAGGATTCCTAGAATTCAGTTGATATCATCGAGTTTGATGACATTTATTGTATCAAAAGCTATTTACAGTAATCCACATCCAACTTCTTTTGAGTAACCTACACAGAGAGGCGAATCAACTACTCAAGATCACATCATCTTCTCCTGCACTGGAGCATACCAAGCAGTTCCCCTAGCACTGGTCACCTAAAGCACCACAGCAGCACAGACACTATGCAATTAGAGTAAAACCGCCCATCACAGAAAGAAACAGTTACTAATTTATGGTACAGTGAATAAAGGAGGTAAAATGCTGTTTTAATGTTTGGGGTTTTAAATTTGTTTCACTTGCTAAAGAATCATTACACGTGAATGTGAGAGAAAACTGGACATTAAATACGTCTACTGAGCCAGGCAAGGTGGACATTTAGACCCTGGTAGACAGTCAACACAATAGAGCTCAGGCCAGGGACCTTTCTGCACACATCTCAATGCGGGTATTGGAATTTTCAAGAACCCTCAAGTATTTCCCCAGACCACTAGGGTGCTTTTACTGCTTTATGACACCCCAGAGTGAGGCCTTCTACTTCCTTTACTGACCTCTTGTACCCAATTTTCCTCTCCCCATTCCTGTGATCATTATTGTGATCTCAAGCCTCTGGATCTCTCCATCAACTCTACAATGAACCCTAACTGGCCTCTTTGCTTTCCATTACACCAAAACCAATCCACTATAATATCATAGGCAGGTAATCTACATTCATGACAGTTCCCTGCTCAGGAACTTTTACCGCATGCCCATTGCCTACGAAATAAAACTTCCACTACTGAGCCTGGCTGACAAAGCCCTTTGTTACTCTGCCCCCAACACAGATTCTCAATGAGACCCTTTCCAGACATCCTGTGCTTGCTCCATCAGAGCCAGATTACTTCAGCAATCATTATGTAGCACTCAAGAGCAAGAGACTTTGGCATTAGGAAGGTTTAGGTTTGTATCCCAGATTTCTTATTTATTGCAATGTTTGCTTTCTAATATTTGGCTTTGTTATAAATAAATAATAAATACATGATGGAAAAAATACCTACCAAGAACACATGAGGCCACAATGAGAAACAGGTATCTACTTATCCCCACTTCCTAGGCACATGGCAGTGTGTTAGGTCAATAAGAGCATCTTCCATCAGCACCGTCATTATTTTTAAACATTTTTCTCGTTTTTCCATCTCTAAGTATTTGCACCCTCAACCTAAAATGTCATTTCCTTAGCTCAGTAAGATGCCTACCCAGTTAAAACACCACCACTTTCATGAAGTTGGTGCCCCTTCTCTGTGCTTCACCATTACCTGCGTTTTTCTGACATGTTCACCAAATGTTGCCTTTTATTGCATTGCTCAGAGCAGCAGGCCCTGAGTCCCACACTGGGGAACCCAAGACTAGTGAGCCCAAGCCCTTCATGCATGTGGAAAACCAGAGCTCTAGCTGAACTTAAGCCAGAAGCTCTCTCTCTCTTACATCCCAGATCCAGCTCTTACTGGGTCTTTCTCTCTATGCTCTTCACTCCACTCTCACTCCTCTTCTACCCTGAGGCCATCATCTCAGCTCAGGCCCTTCATCAATAGAACAAGAAGATGTGGCTGAAGTCAAAGAATAACAAGAAATCTTGAAAATGTAAAATATGTTCCCCTCAAAATTCGCTGAACAGGTTGTATTAAAAAAACAGACTTCATTAAGATTACCTTGGGGATCTGGAAGATAATAATACATAAATAAATTTTCTATTACCAGGAGCAAAACGAAAGAGTGTGCCACACTCACAACAATGAATGCTGGTTGTGAATATGTTTTTAAAATGAGTAGCCAATGAATCATAATTATTGAATTCATCCAATTCTCAAGGTCCGAAGCTAGGATGTAATGACCTTCCATAGGAAACAAATGAGATAATACCTACTCCTTGACCAATGATCTACTTGAGGATATGGGTAAAATACGTGGACAGTGTAACAAACTAAGGAAGCTTTTCCTGAGCGCCAAAAGCAAATGAAAGAAACTAGCATTTGTGAAAATATGAAATAAAGGTTCTAGCCATCTGCTCCCCTCACTGTGTTATAGGAGTTCCAGAACAAAAGATAGACAATGAAATAACGATAGAATAAAAATAGCTCAGAGCTATTTTATACCGGAAGACATATTCCAGTCTTTAGATTTGCAGGAGTCACCATTACCCCCACACTCCAAGGAGAGCTAGCTGAAATAAAATAACAGAGACACACTTCTAGACACATTCTGATGAAATTTCTTATCCCCAGAAATTGAAAGATATAGAAGAACTGAGAGATGGTGAAAATACTCCAGCTCCCTAAGATTTCACAACAAACCAAAATGTACCAGTGGACCTGCATTATTTAAAATATAGAGATATTCACCAAATATATTACAGAAACGGAACAGTGGCTATTTCTGGTGAGTGAATTGGAAAGAAAAGAGCTAGAAGAAAACTTTTACGTCACATGTGATTCTCTTCTATATGTTTGCAATTTTTTTTTTGTTTTTACTATGGGAACATAGTACTTTTATGATGAAATAATTTTCTATTTGTTTTGTAGGGTTTTTTTGTTTTTGAGACAGAGTCTGCAGCCTTGACCTCCTGGGCTCAAGTGATCCTCCCTCCCCAGCCTCCTGAGTACCTGGGACTACAGGCATGCACCACCATGCTTGGCTAATTTAAAAAATATAATTTTTATAGAAATAGGATCTTGCTATGTTGCCTAGGCTGCTTTCAAACTCCTGAGCTCAAACAATCCTACTGCCTTGGCCTCCCAAAGTGTTGGGATCATAGGCATGAGCCACAACACCTGGCCTCTGCCTATTTTTAAAATTTTAACATGGCATCGTATTATAAGCATTTTCACATAATTAAATTTTCTTCAAACACATTAATTTAATTATTTTACAAAATTATAATTTATAAATATGTCATATATTATACAATGACCTATATCCTCTGGGATATTTCTTGATTTTTGCTACTATAAATTCATGAGGAAAATCTTCATATATTCATTTTTCTGAGAATCTCTGATACCCTATATAATTTAATTTTGAGAAGTAAAATTATATCTTGAAGGCTTTGGTGTTTATTACCAGTTGTTCTACCAGGAGATTGTAAGAATTTAAAGCTCAACCAAAGAAAGATAAAATGCCCATATTGCCACACTCACAACAATGAATGCTGGTTGTGAATATGTTTTTAAAATGAGTAGCCAATGAATCATAATTATTGAATTCATCCAATTCTCAAGGTCCGAAGCTAGGATGTAATGACCTTCCATAGGAAACAAAATGAGATAATACCTACTCCTTGACCAATGATCTACTTGAGGATATGGGTAAAATACGTGGACAGTGTAGCAAACTAAGGAAGCTTTTCATGAGTGCCAAAAGCAAACAATGCAAGTTTTTTAATGCAGATGACAAGACCTTTCTAAGTATGTTATAAATATCAGAAAGCACAAAAGAAAAGGCTGACATATTTCAGCTACATCAATTTAAAATAAAACAAAGCAAACTTCTCCATGGAGCTGCGGGGCAGGGGAGGACAATAAAACAAGCAACAGAATTTCAACTATATGTGTAATAAATAACAATAAAAGGCTTCAATGAAGAGGTTTATAAGGAAGGAGAAAAGAAAGAAGGTAGAAGAGATTCAGGAGGAAGATGGGTAAAGATCATGAACAGACAATTCATGAATGAAGAAATACAAATGGCAAGTATGTGTGCACTAGTGTTCAATTTCACAGATAATCAAATAGTGCAGTATTATTTAATAAGACAAAATTTAAAACTTTATTTAAAAACCCAGTGTTTAATGAGTGTGTGCAGAAACGTGTGCTTTTACTTGGGGTGTAAATCATATGAACAGGATGATCTTTCTAGAGGACAGTTTGATCACATGTATCAACTATTATGTGTATATATCCCTTGACCTCGCTAACCCACCTTGAAGATTTCAAACAAGAGATAATCAACACACTGGAAAAGATGATGTACAAGTTATTCATTACAACATTATTCATAAAAGTAAAAAGATGCTCTTCCATAGAGTACTAAGTCAAAATGATGCGTGTACACTATGAAGTACCTACAGACAATGAAATTCAGCCATAGTTGTTTACCTGGAAAGTGGTCCATTAAATATTGTGAAAAAGATAAATTACATAAATTCAGAGAAGCATAGTGTAATCCCACTTATGTAATGCACATGTGTATATGGGCTAAGAGAAATGTTTGGAAGAATTTTCATCAAAGGCTAATGATGATTACTTTTGATTATTTAAATTTTATGAGTATCACTTTTGCCAAAAACGGTAGTCATTAAAAAAACCCTCGTATTCATTTTTTTATTTTTTATTTTTTTATTGAGATAGAGTCTGTCTGTCACCTAAGCTGGAGTGCAGTGGCGAGATCTTGGTTCACTGCAACCTTCACCTCCCAGGTTCAGGCGGTTCTCCTGCCTCTGTGTCCCAAGTAGCTGGAATTACAGGGGTGCACCACCACACCAGGCTATTTTTTTTTCTTGTATTTTTAGTAGAGACAGGGTTTTACCAGTTGTCCAGTCTCGTCTTGAACTCCTGAGCTCAAGTGATCTGCCCACCTTGGCCTCCCAAAGCACTGGGATTACAAGTGTGAGCCACTGCACCAAGCCAAAAACTCATATTCTTTTTTTTTTTTTTTTTTTTTGAGACAGAGTCTCACTCTGTCACCCAGGCTGGAGTGCAGTGGCACCATCTTGGCTCACTGCAACCTCTGCCTCCCAGGTTCAAGCGATCCTCCTGCCTCAGCCTCCCGAGTAGCTGGGACTACAGGTGCGCACCACCATGCCTGGCTAATTTCTGTATTTTTGGTAGAGATGGAGATTCACCATGTTAGCCAGGCTGGTGTCAAACTCCTGACCTCGTGATACACCCACCTCGGCCTTCCAAAGTGCTGGAATTACAGGCGTGAGTCACCGCACCCGGCCTCATATTTCTGATATTGGTTCAGAGATGAGACAGATTTCCTGGAGGAACTGGGGCTTGTTCTTGGCCTTGAGGAACTATAAGTTCCTGTCTCTTAAGTTTTATTGGCTGAAGCAAACACTGAAGAAAGTGTTGGTCATAAAATGATATAATCACCATCATCATCACCACTGTGTATTTAGTTCTCCTAATTGAATGTCAGTGTCAAAACAACTGGAAAACCAGGAGTGAAGAAATGGTCACTTACTAGAGAGAGATCAGAGGGAGCCTCTGTGCACTGTGGAGGTCAAGCTGGAAGCAACTAGTGCAGAAGGAGTTTGACTTTTTCCTGACAAGTGTTCGTGGTCTGACTGTGAAGGAGAGACAGGTTCTAGGAAGGAGAGCAATAGCCATATCCTCCCAGTTGAAGGAAAACAGGAGCAGAGAGGACAGCCTTAAATAAACAACCTTTGTCTCCCAGATTAGGGAGAAACTAATTTACCTGAGAAACAAATGGGACTGATTAACAAATAGAGGTTCTGGACCCCTCAGGGGTTTTAGAGTTAGCAGGAGGAGGTTAAGGACCTTCATGGGTTTAATATGGAACTTGCAGAATCCAGAAACACAGCCAAAGCCATACTCAGCACTAAGAATCAGTTCTGATCCTTCACCCGCAAAACCTGATAATGTTAAGTTCTTTAGTATTCATAAATGAAAATCAGCGATGAGTTTAATTACCAATGTAGAGACACTATTATTTAGAGACACTGTGTTGAAAACAATTCCACAATTGCTTTGAATAATAATGCATGAAAAACTAAGCATTTTAAATTTGCAGTATGGTGTCTTAAAGAAAAATGTGTTTTAAATCCTTAAATATACCAATTCACCACATTAAATACATTTATTGTCCATTTGTTGTTCACCTCCTGTTGAGTGCCTTGAAGTGGAAGACCCCTGAGTCACACTGAGGTTTTAGGATTCAAACATTTGAATACATTGAAGCTATTATATTGATTATGTTATTTCCCACACCACTTCATTCGTTCCCTGAATGGGTGCTGGTTACAAAGGTATATTCAGGTCATAAAATTTTGGCCATTTGTATAATTAGAATATGAACACTTTTCATATTTATACTTTATTTCCATTTTAAACGCCAATCTGAGTTACTTGGGAACATAAAAAAGAAATAATATATGATTTTCTGAAATCATAATCCTCAAATTTCACAAAATGTCAAGTCGGTATAAATATCCCGACATTTTCAAAACCAGAAAATGCTCAATACATGGATTATTCTAAACCTCTAAAAAAAGGTTTACAAAAGCTCCTGTGCTTTCCAACAAGTCAATAGCCTTCTTTATACGCCTTGGAGATCCTAGATCACATCTTAGATAATGTAACAAAAAATTAACTACAAAAAATGTTGTCAAATTATTTTCATATTTCAGGGAAAAGTTGTTTGTTATTTTTTGCTATTTTTATCACAAGAAAAAAAAGCTTCTTTTACTTATCCAGTGTGTTTATTTT
This sequence comes from Gorilla gorilla gorilla, assembly GCF_029281585.2. Taxonomy (NCBI): domain Eukaryota; kingdom Metazoa; phylum Chordata; class Mammalia; order Primates; family Hominidae; genus Gorilla; species Gorilla gorilla. The sequence continues at coordinate 98,231,229 of NC_073240.2, read as the reverse complement.
CGTTCTTAAAATAATTGTGTTAGATCAAACGTATGAAAAAAATTAGGTTTTTCAATCTTGCATAATCCCTAAGTACCTTATTAATTATATTTCTACTTCTTAAAGTTATCAGTTCACAGATATGAGGACAGGGAAAAGCAAACATTTTTCAAACCATTAAGATATTTCCACTGAAAATCAGGTGTATATTTACTTTTGTTTAGTGATTATCCTCTGAGGTGGTTTAGCGTCTCACATTTGTTACTTTTTCATTTTTCAATCCATCATATTGATTTTTCTCTTCATCCAGGTCTGTGCAGTTTGGAAATTATACCTCTTTATGAAGATCTGTGAAATCTTTTATGAGAAAAAATAATCGAGTTCTGTCAACTGAATCACTCCCTGTCAGTTCCTGAAAGACACACAGAATAAATTACGGCTGGCCAAATGTGACCTTTTAAAAACCACAGTGACTCTTTAAGGTATAAGCTTTATCCCACCTCCTGCCAAAAGGAATGATTATGAGAAAAGCTCAGACCCTATTGTCAGTGTTGTATGTAATATTTATGCAGGGTAATCCCCTTGGCATGTAAATAATTCAGGATTTAAAAGTACTAAGTGAACAAATACTAAAAATTCAAAATATCGCCACACTCCCTAAGTGGTGAATTATCCAATCTTGGTTATATTCCATGACCGAGGGAAAGCAAATCAATCAAAAATGAAAAATAACCTGTGTGTAGTAATACACATCCTGGGGAGAACTGGCTGTGTGCAAACGAAGTATTACTTGACACAGTGCAATATGTTACTAAAAGTGGATCAGATACACTATATTTGTTTAACTGGTGTAATACACAAACACACACACACACACACGCACATGGAACTTGAGTAGGGTCTGAAAGAGGTTTAACAAGAGAAGGAAAGGGAAATTCATCTGGACTGGGGAGATTGGTAATGAAGGCAGAGACAGAAAAGGGAAGGTAAATGTGAAATTAGCTTGATTGGAGCAAATTCTTGGGAACGGAATGGGGTTGCAACTAGACTGAAAGAGGCTCTCAATGATATGTAAAGCAGAGGGATATTTTTATGTGTTCCAGAGGCAACAGAGATACATTAAAGGGGACAGAAAGAAAATTGGTAAAGGTCATTTTATGAAAATATTGTGAAAGCATGAGCTTTTCTAAATCTTCGTGAATTTCCGTGTTGTCTCTTAGTCTGGGAGCATATAATTGGTAAGAATCTCAGGAGGCTGCCTAGTCTCTCCTCCACTCCAAGCAATTCCTGACAGACATTCGTTGTATTTTTAAATGATTAGTGGAGGTGGCACCGTGACCTTGAAAGGTGATCAGTTGCATTTTATATAGCACCTGCACAGTTATGGAATTCAACCCGGGTTTAGCTCAAGTCCATTCTTCAATTGATGCCATATCTTTTCATTGAAATCGGGATAAGTGATGGGAAGAGTCTTTGCCATAACATTGGACTCCTACAATTCCAGTTCCCTAAAAATAGGTCGGTGTACATCAAGGCACTTCTTCATCTAAATGACTAACATAATGAAGAATACTTTAATTTTCTATGTGATTTTAGAGCACATGAGACCTTATAATATTTTTGCACATCCAGGCTTCCATTTGCTTTTTCATCTTCCTGGAAACACTTCCCTTCTTATTTTTCTAACAAAATCCAACTCAACATTCAAGAGGCAATTCTGATGTTAACCATATTTTAATAAAGCCTTTTCTTACCTCCTGCAGTCTCTTAAACCAACTTCTGTCATAACAGTTATTACACTGCTGTAATAGTCTGGTTGCCCATTCGACTTTCTCCCTGGTCTTTGAGCCCCCATGCATTCAATGACTGATATGCAGTAGACTTTAACACAAGATTTCTGTGGTGGTTAATACTGAGTGTCAACTTGATTGGATTGAGGGATACAAAGTATTAATACTGGGTGTGCCTGTGTGGGTGTTGCCAAAAGATTAACATTTGGGTCAGGGGGCTGAGGAAGGCAGATCCACCCTTAATCTGGTGGGCACAATCTAATCAGCTTCCACTAAATATAAAGCAGGCAGAAAAACATGAGAGAGAGATGGGCCAAGCCTCCAAGCCTACGTCTTTCTCCCATGCTGGATGCTTCCTGCCCTCGAACATCGGACTCCAAGTTCTTCAGTTTTGCGACTCAGACTGTTCCTCCTTGCTCCTCAGCTTGCAGACAGCCTATCATGGGACTTTGTGATAATGTACGTTAATACTTAATAAACACTCCTTTAGATAGATAGATAGATAGATAGATAGATAGATAGATAGATAGATTCATTGTATTTTTAAATGATTAGTGGAGGTGGCACCGTGACCTTGAAAGGTGATCAGTTGCATTTTATATAGCACCTGCACAGTTATGGAATTCAACCCAGGTTTAGCTCAAGTCCATTCTTCAATTGATGCCATATCTTTTCATTGAAATCGGGATAAGTGATGGGAAGAGTCTTTGCCATAACATTGGACGCCTACAATTCCAGCTCCCTAAAAATAGGTCGGTGTTGTACATCAAGGCACCTCTTCATCTAAATGACTAACATAATGAAGACTATTTTAATTTTCTATGTGATTTTAGAGCACATGAGACCCTATAATATTTTTGCATATCCAGGCTTCCATTTGCATTTTCATCTTTCTGGAAACACTTCCCTTCTTATTTTTCTAACAAAATCCAACTCAACTTTCAAGAGGCAATTCAGATGTTAACTATATATATATGTATATATATATGCATATATATACGTATATATGCGTATATATGCATATATATACGTATATATGTATATATATGCGTATATATGTATATATACGCATATATACGTATATATGCATATATATACTATATATATGCATATATATATACATATATATTATTATACTTTAAGTTTTAGGGTACATGTGCACAATGTGCAGGTTTGTTACATATGTATACATGTGCCATGTTGGTGTGCTGCACCCATTAACTCGTCATTTAGCATTAGATATATCTCCTAATGCTTTCCCTCCCCCCTCACCCTACCCCACAACAGTCCCTGGAGTGTGATGTTCCCCTTCCTGTGTCCATGTGTTCTCATTGTTCAATTCCCACCTATGAGTGAGAACATGCAGTGTTTGGTTTTTTGTCCTTGGGATAGTTTGCTGAGAATGATGGTTTCCAGTTCATCCATGTCCCTACAAAGGACATGAACTCATCATTTTTTATGGCTGCATAGTATTCCATGGTGTATATGTGCCACATTTTCTTAATCAAAAGAAGACATTTATGCAGCCAAAAAACACATGAAAAAATGCTCATCATCACTGGCCATCAGAGAAATGCAAATCAAAACCACAATGAGATACCATCTCACACCAGTTAGAATGGCAATCATTAAAAAGTCAGGAAACAACAGGTGCTGGAGAGGATGTGGAGAAATAGGAACACTTTTACACTGTTGGTGGGACTGTAAACTAGTTCAACCATTGTGGAAGTCAGTGTGGCGATTCCTCAGGGATCTAGAACTAGAAATACCATTTGACCCAGCCATCCCATTACTGGGTATATACCCAAAGGATTATAAATCATGCTGCTATAAAGACACATGCACACGTATGTTTATTGCAGCACTATACACAATAGCAAAGACTTGGAACCAACCCAAATGTCCAACAACGATAGACTGGATTAAGTTAACTATATTTTAATAAAGCCTTTTCTAAAGGCTTTATTATATATGTGTATATATGTATACACACACACCCATATATATATACACACACATATATATACATATATGTATTTACGTATATACAGATATATATATACATATATACAGATATATATATACATATATACAGATATATACATATATAGATATATATACATATATACAGATATAGATACATATATAGATATATATGCATATATGTGTATATACATATGTGTGTGTGTGTATATATATATATATATACACACACACACAATGACTATGTGGATGAGTGAGTTTAATTAATTCTCATTTTACAAATGAGAAAACTGAGACTTTGTTAAAGATTACAAAAGTTTTTTGAGTTCTTGGTCCTTTCAGCTGGTTCACACCACCTCCCTAAATAGGGTTTGCCGAAACAAATAAACAAACAAAAACTTAAATATAAGGAAAACAACTATAATCTGAAAATATAGTGGGTTTATGCATGAAACTAGTTAATTTGCATTAAGGTAGACAGTACAGAGTAGCACATCTATGTCTCATTGAATCAGAGTGCCTTAATTTGTCATGAAAGAAACTAGTGTAAGTGGGTTTGTTTGCTGTAGATTATTAGGGAGTCCACTTCATTCTTTTATGATACAGAATAGGGATGTATCCAATTGAATATAAGAACTATAATAAAAATTCTTTTCCAAAATCATAATATTCCAAAGTACAATTATGAAATTCCAAAATTAAATTATCTATACCATTTTGGCTCTCAACATTTATTTGACTTAGTTTTGCCCTTGATTTTATAGAATAAAGGTCAATGATTTTCTGCTTGCTAACTTTGTTACTAATAAAGCTTTTGGTGGTGTATTTGTTGAGTATTTTGATTAGCATTTTTCAACTGATTAGAACAAAATGTAACCAAAGCTTCTCCAAAAATGTAACTATCTTTGTGTCAGTCACTTATGGTTATTTATAAATACATTTCTCTAAATTTCTAACATTTTAAAATTCAAGTGAGGGGGCAACAAAGAGAAAACACATACTGCTATCTCAAATTTTTAAAAATTATTCTTACTTCCACATCAGCTTTGTCACGCACACAAAAATTGTTGTTATTTTGGGTATATATGTATATGTATATATAAATTTCATCAATTCTAACAATAACTAATTCTATTTTTTCATACATTATAGTAGTGTGTAGGAATGACTTATGAACTATGTATGCACCACAACCAGTTTGATAAGAATATTTCTATGCCATTTATTGATTAAATTGATAAAACATTATTTTAGCACAATGTAGTATTGCCCAAAATTTATGTTGGATTAGCCCAAAAGCAAACAAATGAAGTTTATGTCCTATGTTGAAACTCTTGACTGAACTGACTACAGCAGGGGTCCCCAATCCCCAGTACTGGTCCCTGGTCTCTTAGGAACACCAGTGCGTAGCAAAAAGTGAGCAAGTCAACTTTCATCTGTATTTATGGCCACTCCCCATCACTCACATTACTGCCTGAGCTCCGCCTCTTGTCAGATCAGTGGCAGCATTAGATTCTCATAGGAGTGCGAACCCTATTGTGAACTGCACATGTGAGGGATCCAGGTTGCACACTTCTTCTGAGAATCTAATGCCTGATGATCTGTCACTGTCTCCCATCATCCCCAGATGGGACCACCTAGCCCAGGACTCTCACTGATTCTACATTATGGTGAGTTGCACAATAGTTTAACTATACACTACAATGTAATAATAATATAAAGTGCACAATAAATGTAATGAGCTTGAATCATTCCAAAACCATCATTCCCACCCCAGTCCATAGAAAAATTGTCTTCCATGAAACAGGTCCCTGGTGCCAAAAAGGCGGGGGACCACTAAACTATAGCATTTACAATAATATCAGATACAATAATGTCAGATGTTTCATCTTTGACAGAATATACATCAAAAGGTTTATTTTGACTCTATAAATTGGATGAAAAATCAAGCCACTATTGGTATTAACTGATTTTCTACCATACATTTTATGACACTCACATAAAACTGGTGTCTTTTCACCATTTGCAACATCCTTCTTTTGCTAATGAATCCAACATATTAGCAGCTGTCTCTTCAGTTTTTGTATGTGCATGAGAAATTTTGGTAACACTACTTGGAGCAAAAAATCAGCAAATTCAATTGAGAGCAGTTATTTGATTCAAATAAAAGTCATATGCCACAGAACTATCTATAATAAACCTATCTTTTGTAGCTACATGTATTAAATTGTTATCTTTAGGCACAGTCTTTTAAGATAACTATGAACTGTTGAGGTTAGATGTTGATACTTCATTGGCAGATTTTTATCTTCTGGTTTACATGTCATCAGTAATATCCTCATGGTCCCCCTGGTGAGTGACATATGTTGACATTTTGTCAAATTAATCATTTATCAATTTGTCATCAGTTTTCCAACAGAAATTCACAACTTGAACTTGATTTCTTTTACCCAAATGAACTTTCTGCTTTTTATGTCATTGGTGCTGAAAGGTATATTGCCCAAAATGGGGGTAATATCAATAATATATAATAAATGCATAGTTGTAAATCTACACAAGGTAATAAATAATGAAACCGCAGTTGCAAGAGTATTCAAACTACTCTCTGTATACTCTTTACCGCATGATTGTTTAGCCTCTCCTTCTCACACATATTTCATGTGTAATTGACCTGTAATTTCCCAAATTTCCTGTAGAGCCCATCAGCTATCAGTCTTGAGGCTCTGTACATTGGCAAGGGCCAGCAGTGCCAGTGGAACCAGCGATGTCAGATGCTTCTCCTTCCATAGCTGCATATTGCAAGGCTTACTCAGCTGCTCGCATCTTGTGTACTTCCTTTTATTAGGGAGTTTCCTGCATGCTGTCCCTGAAACGGATGTCTTAGTTATGTTGTGTCAGGAGAGGGTTATCACTGGTTGCTAAAAGCCAGATTTGACCAAGCATTAGAGCAAGAACTTCCTTTACTGCACATGTATCTCACATAGCCCTGGATACAATAATAATAGAAATGGTGGGTCTTACCAATCCATCTCACCTTCTTTCACACACAACTAATGATAATACTAAGAAAATGAAACGTTTGGTAGGAGACTTCCAGTTTTTGGATCTGCATTTAGAGAGTTGAGAAGTTGCCACTTCATCCTAACAACAAGTAAAATGCTTAAAAGACTGGAAAATCAACAATCCAATCTTCTTGGATCTAGTAGAGAGGAAAAGACACAGGGTAAACTGCTGCCCTTAAGATGAGGGAGACAGGCAGGCAAATACAGAGTCACAGCTTTCCAGAGTAAAGAGTAGAGACCCAAGAGTAGAACCCACCAAGGGAATCAGCGCTGGGGTGGGAAAAAGTGGGTTCTAATTAATAAATTGTTAAAGCTCAGTGTGGACAACTGTGAGAGTTAGAGACTTCCGGGAAAGTCAGTCACAGGGTACTCCACCCTGCTTTTGTGAGTTTTAGTTCAGGGAGCTTGATGATTTTTTTATAGTAAATATCTGAGAAAAATTCTCTTGTGCTTTCAGCAAGGGGAGGGAAAGAGGAACCATTTTGAAAAACACCAGAGCACCCTGTGCTTTTTAACAAGGCCTGCCCTCAGGGGAAACTAATTAAGCAGTGCCTAACCTGCTGGGGTATTATCAGAAACTGACTTGGGGGAAGAAATATACCCAATTCCAGCCCAGTCCAATCATCTTATTACACCTAAAAGGGGAGGGAAAAAAAACTCAGAGAAACACTTATGAACCCACGGGTCAGAAGGACAGGCTTACTGAAAGACTGTGCCTTAATCATACAACCACGGAACACTTCCTCTCCCACCACACCGTAACAGCAGATTATTAAATGCCTATTTACAGCAGTTCATTTTATCCAGTATATCATGTCCAGCTATCAAGAAAAAATTACAAGGCATATCAGGAGGCCCCCCCGCCAAAAAAAAGACCTACAATTTGAATAGATAGAGCAAGCATCAGAACCATATAGGGCAGGGATGTTGGGGTTATCAGACCAAGAATTCAGAACCACTATGATTAATATGCTAAGGATTATTATGGATATAGTGAATAACATGCAGGATTAGGAGGTCAATGAATGTAAGCAAAGAGATGGACATCCTGAGGAAGACCAAAAGAAAGTTAGAGATAAAAAACACTGTAATAAAAATGTAGAATGCCTTTGATGGGAATATTACTTAACTGGACACAGATGAGGAAACAATCGCTGAACTTAAGGATGTATCAAAAGATCCTCTAAAAATGGAAATCAAAGAGAACAAAGCCCCCCCACCAAAAAAAAATTAAGAATATTCAAGGACTGTGGGACTACTGCAAAGGTGTAGCATGTGCATAATAAAATACCTGATGGAGGAGAGAGAAAGAAACAGAAGAAATAGTTGAAACAATGACAACTGAAGATTATCTTAAAAAAAAAAAAAAGTCAGACACCAAACCACAGATCCAGAAGTTCAGAGAACAGCAAGCAGGATTAATGCAAAAACCCCCAATATCTAGGCATATTATTTCAAGATGCAAAAATAAAAAATAAAAATAAAAGAAAAAACAATGAAAGAAACAAGAAGAAAAGAAAAAACACCTTTTATATAGAAGAGTAAAGGTAGGCCTTACATCCAACTTCTCATAAATCATGGAAGCAAGAAGAAAGTGATGTGAAATATTTGAAGTATTGAGAGGAAAAACTGCCAACCTAGAATTCTGTATCCAGTGAAATTATCTTTAAAAGTAAAGCAGAAATATTTTCTCAAAAAAAAGGCATTTTTTGTCAGTATATTGCCTTGCAATAGATATTACAAAGAAGTTCTTTAGAAAAAAGAAATATAATGTAGGTCAGAAACTCAGATCTACATAAAAAGAAAGAGCACTGAAAATAAGTATTGAAGTTAAACAGAAACATTTATTTTTCTTATTTCTAAGTGATTTAGTAGGTAATAGTCTGTCCAATATAATAATAGCAAAAATCTATTTTATTATATATGTTTATGTGTGTGTGTGTGTGTATACTTAGGTATGCTTATATGTAATTGAAATGAATGACAACAATGATACAAGGGACAGGAGGGAGAAATTAGAATTATTTTATTATAAAGTACTCACTATGCAAGAGTGGTATGGTGTTATTTGAAAGGTGACTTGGATTCATTATAAATGCATATTGCAAACTCTAGGGCAACCAATAAAGAAAGTTATAAAAAAGTATAACTGATATGTTAACAAAAGAATCATAGAAAATGTTCAATTAAAACCACAAAAGGAAGAAAAAGAGAAGACAAAAATAGAAAAAAAAAGAACGAAGGTAAGAAATAGAAAACAGTAACAAATATGGTAGACATTGATCCAACTATATCAATAATCACTGTGAAAATAAATGGCCTGAATGCACCAATTAAAAGATAAAGGTTGTCAGAGTGGAAAAAAAAAAAAACAAGATTCAACTATATGTTGTTTTAAAAACCCACTTTACATGTAAAGACACCTATAGATTAAAAGTAAATAAAGAAAGAAAATATATCATGGACTAATACTAACCAAAAGAAAACATGGTAGCTATATTAATTTCTGATGGAACAGACTTTAAAGCAAGAAAAGTTATTAGTGCTAAAGAAGGGCATTACATAATGATACAGGGGTCTACTCTCCAAGAAGACATAATAATCCTTAACATGTGTGCACCTAACAACAACAGAACACCAAACTACATGAGGCAGAAATTGATAGAACTGCAAAGAGAAATAGATGAACCTACTATTATCATGGCAGACTTAAACATCCCTCTATCAGAAATGGACAGATCCAGCAGGCAGAAAATCAGTAGGACATAGTTGAACTCAACAGCAACGTCAATCAACTGGATATAATTGACATGTATAGATTACTTCATCCAACCACAGCAGAATACACATTCTTCTCAAGCTCACATGGAACATTCACCGAGATGGGCCATAGTCTGAGACATTACAACAGCTTAACAACTTTTTAGAAAATATAGATCGTTCAATGCCTATTCTCAAAACCTATTGTAAATAAACTAGAAATCAATAACAGAAAGATTACCAGAAAATTCTAAAATACATGGAGGTTAAATGGCACTCTCTAAATAACACATAAGTCAAAGAAAAAATCTTAATAAACAATTAAAATGTTTTGAACTAAATGAACATGAAAATACAACTTATCAAAATTTGTTGGATGCAGTGAAAACAGTGCTTAAAGGGAAATTTATAGCATTGAATGCATATATTAGAAAAAAGAAAGATCTAAAATCAGTAATCGAAGTTTCCACCTTGGGAAACTACAAAATGATGAGATAAAAAGAATTAGAGTAGAAATCATTGAAACTGAAAATAGGAAATCAATAATCAACAAAACTAAAAACAGGTTCTTCGACGATTAATAAAATTGATAAGCCTTTATCCAGGATATCTAAAACAATATAAAGGATGCATATTCTAATATCAGAAATGAAATACAGGATATCATTATCGATCCCACAGACATCAAAAGGATAATAAAGGAATACTATGAACAACTCTGTGTCCACAAATTTGATAACCTAGATACAATGGACCAATTATTTAAAACACAAAATCTTCCACGACACATACAAGAAGAAATAGACAATCTGAATTGGTCTATATCTATTAAAGAAATTGAATCAAAAATTAGTTACCTTTCAGAACAGAGAGCACAAGGCCCAAATGAGTGTACTGGTGAATTCTAGCTACCATTTAAGAAAGAATTTTTATCAATAGTCCAATTATACAAAGAAACTGTACAATGTCTTTCAAAGATAGAAGCAGAGGGAATACTTCTTAACTTATTCTATGAGCCCACCATTACTCTAACACTCAAACTGAAGACATTATAATGAAAAAGAGTACAGTCCAGTACCTCTAATGAACATAGATGCAGAAATTCTCAACAAATATTATCAAATTGAATTCAACAATGTATAAAATTAATTATATAACATGGCCAAGTGGGATTTTTCCCCAGTATGTGAGGCAGATTCAACATTCAAAAATTAATTAATGTAGATCACCTCTTCAAGAGGCTAAAAGAGAAAAATCACAAAATCATATAATTAGATGCCAAAAAAAGCACTGGACAAAATCCAACACTTATTAATTACAAAAACACCCAGTAAACTAATAGAGAGAAACTTTCTCAACTTGGTAAAGAATATATACAAAAACCACATAGCAAACATCATACTTAGTAATAAGAAACTTGAAGTTTTCCCGGTAATATCATGAACAAGGCAAAGATATTTCCTCTCATCACTGCTTTTCAACATCCTACTGGAGGTTATAGCTAACGCAATAAGACAAGAAAAGAAAATTAAATGCTATGAAGATTGGAAATAAATAAATAAAATTATCTTTAATCTCAGATGACATGATCTTCCATGTAGAAAATTTGAAAGAATTAAGTATAAAAACTCCCAGAATCTCTTATTAAAGCAATTATGATGAGGTTGCAGTATACAAGTTTCATATTCAAAAGTCAGTCGCTTTCTATATACCAGCAATGTACAAGAATAATTTGAAATTAAAATCATAATACCATTTACATTAGCATTTCCCCTAAAACTCAAATACTTAGTTACAAATCTAACATAATATGTACAAGAGCTGTATGAGAAGAACTATGGAACTCTAATGAAAGAAATCAACCCAAATGTCCAACAATGATAGACTGGATTAAGAAAATGTGGCACATATACACCATGGAATACTATGCAGCCATAAAAAATGATGAGTTCATGTCCTTTGTAGGGACATGGATGAAATTGGAAACCATCATTCTCAGTAAACTATCGCAAGAACAAAAAACCAAACACCGCATATTCTCACTCTTAGGTGGGAATTGAACAATGAGATCACATGGACACAGGAAGGGGAATATCACACTCTGGGGACTGTTGTGGGGTGGGGGGAGGGGGGAGGGATAGCATTGGGAGATATACCTAATGCTAGATGACGAGTTAGTGGGTGCAGTGCACCAGCATGGCACATGTATACATATGTAACTAACCTGCACAATGTGCACATGTACCCTAAAACTTAAAGTATAATAAAAAAATAAAAAAATAAAAAAAAGAAATCAAACACTAAATGAATAATGACATATTCCAAGTTCATTGATAGGAAGACTCAAATTGAGAAGATGCCACTTCTCAACTTGATCTACTGATTCAGTGTAATACCACCCAAAATCCCAGCAAGTTTGTGGATATCAACAAACTGATTCGAGTGAGGTGCAGTAGCTTGGGCTTGAAATTCCAGACATTCAGGAGGCTGAGGAATAAGGATGGCTTTTAGCCCAGGAATTCACAACCAGCCTGAGTAATACAGTGTGGTCTTGTCTCTACAAAAATTTTTTTAAAAATTAGCCCAGTATGGTGGTACACCCCTGTAGCCCCAGACACTCAAAAGGCTGAGGTGGCAAGATCACTTGAGCCCAGGGGTTTCAGGTTGCAGTGAGCTATGATTGTGCCATTGCACTGCAGCTGGACAACAGAGTGAGACCCCATCTCTTACAACAAACAAAAAAAAAACAAAGCCTGAATTTAAAGTTTGTAGAGAGAGACAAAAGTCTCAGAATAGCCAACACCTTATGGAAGGACAAGGATAAGAACAAAGTTGGATGACCAACACTGCTCAACTTCAAGACCTATTAGAACACTATAGTAATCAAAACAGTGTGGTATTGGTGAAAGAGTAGATCAATGCATCCATGAAACAGAATAGAGAGCTCAGAAACAGACCCACATAAATATAGTCAACTGATTTTTGCAAAGGAGCAAAAGAATACAATGGAGTAAAGACAGTCTTTTCAGAAAATGGCACTGAAACAACTGAACATCTACATGCAAAAAAAAAATCTAGACACAAAACTGACACTTTTCACAAAAACTAACTTAAAAGGAATCATAGACCAAAATGTGAGATGCAAAAGTATAAAACAAGAAGACAACATAGGAGGACACATAGGTGATATTGGATATGGCAATGACTTCTTAGATACAAGATAAAAGGCACAATTCACCAAAAATATTGACATGCTGGAATTTATCAAATGAAAAATTTCTGTTTTGTGAAAGAGAATGTAAAGATAATGAGAAGACAAGCAGCAGCCTGGGAGAAAATATTTGCAAAGACACATCTGATAAAGGGTTATTACCCAAAATACACAAAGAACACTTAACACCCAACAATAAGAAAACAAACAACCCATTTAAAAAATGATCTAAAGACTTTAGCAGACACCTTATCAAATAAGATATGCAGATGGCATATAAACATATTAAAATATCCTCCACATCATATGTCATCAGGGAAATGCAAATTAAAACAATGAGGTACCACTTACACACCTATCAGAATGGTCCAGATCTAGAACACTGACAACAACAAACGCTGACAAGGATGTGGAGCAACAGGAACTCTCATTTATTGTTGGTGAAAATGCAAAATGGTAACCCCTTTGGAAGGCACTTTGGCAGTTTCTTAGAAAAGTAAACCTATTCTTCCCATATTTTCTAGCAATTATGCTCTTTGGTATTTACCCGAAGGAGCTGAAAACTTATGTCCACGAAAAAACTTGCACAAGGATTTTTATAGCAGCTTTTTAAAGAATAAATTATTCGCATATATTTAAGGTAAACAACATGATGTTATGGGATACATATACATAGTAAAACTGTTACTATGGTAAGGCAAAATAATGTATCTATCATCTTACATAGTTACCCTTTATTGTCTGTGGCCAGAGCAGGTAAAATCTGCTTCAAGACCTATTAGAACACTACAGTTATCAAGAAAGTGACAGTAATCACTGTCCTGATTACTGTAGTGTTCTAATAGGTCTCGAAGTAACAAAGTCAAATATACAGTTAAAGAATAAAACACTGATTATCAGGAAGAAAGAGAAAAGAATGGAGAGAAGTAGGTAAAAGGATACGAAATAGTAGATATGGAGGATGAACAAGTCTAGAGATGTAATGTAGACCATGAGAATAATAGTTAATAATGTTTATAACGGCTTTACCAATAATTAGCCAAAACATGGAATTAATATGTCCTTTAGTGGGTGAATGGGTAAGCTAACTGAGGTACATTCAGACAATGGAATATTACTCAGTGCTAAAAAGAAATGAGCCATCAAGCCACCAAAAGACTTGGGGAAAACTTAAATAGTCAATCAAAGAAGCCAGTCTGAAAAAACTACATGCTATATGATTCCAACTACATGACATTCTGAAAAAGGGAAAACTATGGAGACATTAAAAAGGTTAGAGGGGTTGGGCTCACACCTGTAATCCCAGCACTTCAGGAGGCCGAGGCAGGCGGATTACGAGGTCAAGAGATCGAGACCATCCTGGCCAACATGTTGAAACCCCGTCTCTTCTAAAAATACAATAACTAGCCAGTCGTGGTGGCACACAACTGTAGTCCCAGCTACTTAAGAAGCTGAGGCAGGAGAATCACTTGAATCCGAGAGGTGGAGGTTGCAGTGAGCCAAGCCGAGGTTGTGCCACTGCACTCCAGCCTGGTGACAAAGCAAGACTCTATCTCAAAAAAAATAAATAAAAATTAGAGAGCTGAGTGTGGCTTCTCACACCTGTAATCCCGACACTTTGGGAGGCTGAGGCAGGTGGATTGCTTGAGCCCAGGAGTTCAAGACCAGCCTGGGCAACATAGCAAAACCCCACCTCTACCAAAAAATAAAAAAATTAGCAGGGCATGGTAGTGCATGCCTGTAGTCCCAGCTACTTGGGAAGCTGAGGTGGAAGAATTGCTTGAGCCTGGGAGGCAGAGGTTGCAGGGAGCCGAGATCGTTCCATTGCAATTGAGACCCTGGGCAACAAAGGGTGACTCTGTCTCAAAAAATAAGTAAATCAATAAATAAGATTAGGGGTTGCCATGTTTGGGGTGGAAAGAATAGGGAAAACACTGCACAGGAAAAAAAATGTAGCTTTTTGCCAAAGTCCAAAATGACTAAAACATATTTTTTTCTGGAAGCTTTTTGAAATGTAATTACTATCTTTGCAACTGCAGGCAATGAGTGTGAGTTTTACTCCTCTGCTTTTTTATGACCTTCCATAGCACATGAATTATCAGCTGCTGGGGCCCATCTATGGAAGGTGTTTCTGTTTCCCTGGCAGGATGAGTCCATCCACATCCTATCTGAGCTCAGAGAAGTGGACAGGGGAGATTAAGGACATATTAGGGTCATAAACGATCTGCTTTTATTTTAAACTGTGTCTGGTCAAATGGGACACTGTACTCTTGAGAGAATAATTAACTCTATTTTTGTTTGTTTTTATTCAAGAGATGGGAAATGGGTAGAGAATGAAAGGAAGAAAGCATTCTGGGAAAATAGCTAACCTGCCTCTGGAGTCAGACAGCACTGAGCTTAAATCCCAGCTCTGCCTCTGAGTAAATTAAAGTCCTAGGAAAATTAAGTGAATGGCTTTATACCTCAATTTCTATGTTTACAACTGGTGAGAAAAACACCTTCTTTATAGAGCTGAAATGAGGAGTAAACAGCCATCTATTTTAAAGCTCTTACTGAGAGGTGACAGCGTGCTTGCAGTCCTCGCAGCCCTCGCTTGCTCTCGGCGCCTCCTCGGCCTTGGCGCCCACTCTGGTCGCGCTTGAAGAGCTCTTCAGCCCCCCGCTGCACTGTAGGAGCCCCTTTCTGGGCTGGCCAAGGCAGGAGCCGGCTAACTCAGCCTGCGGGGAGGTGTGGAGGGAGAGGCGCAGGCGGGAACCGGGGCTGCGCGCGGTGCTTGCGGGCCAGCCGAGTTCCGGGTGGGCGTCGGCTCGGCCGGCCCCGCCCGCCCGGCCCGGGGCAGTGAAGGGCTTAGCACCTGGGCCAGCAGCTGTGCTCGACTTCTCGCCGGCCTTAGCTGCCTCCTCGCGGGGCAGGGCTCAGCACCTGCAGCCCGCCATGCCTGAGCCTCCCCCCGCCGCCGTGGGCTCCTGCGCGGCCCGAGCCTCCCCGACGAGCGCCGCCCCCTGCTCCACGGCGCCCAGTCGAATCCGAACACCCAAGGGCTGAGGAGTGCGGGTGCACGGCAGCTCCACCTGCGGCCCCTGTGCAGTATCCACTTGGTGAAGCCAGCTGGGCTCCTGAGTCTGGTGGGGAGTTGCAGAACTTCGGAGTTGCAGGTGCTAAGGCTTTCCAGGCCTGTGAGGATCTGGCTGCCTCCATGGTGGGCGAAGTAAGAGGCGGAGTATGCAACGGATCTGAACCAGTCACTGGGGGGCTTGGGTCTGTTTACCTCCAGAGCTTGCACTTTTTCTAACATACCACATGATTTTCTGGAATACAGACACAATGACTTTCCAGTGCAAATCTTTCTGTGGGATGGTTCGACTCTGTTGACCTCTAAAGAGGTCAGATGGCTGTAATATGTGATTTTGTTCTGATAGCTACTTCTTAAACTGCATCTACCAGGTGGCACAATTGCAAATCGAGGGGGATTATGGTTTAATTATTTCCATATTGCATGCAAAGGAAACCTTCATGGTTCTCAATCTTGAATCCATATTAGAATCACCTGGAGAGTGATTCTAGAAACCCAGTTTCCATTTCTCAGAGATTCAGATATATTTGATCTGAGATATATTCTGGTGGTGCAGATGTACAAATTCCCCAGGTGATTCCAAGGTGAAGGTAGGTTTGAGAATCACTGATTCCGAAACCAGCAGCCAGAGGAGCTGTCCAGTCTTTGTCTCTGCAGATCACATCCGTATATGGTCCTGAAACTTGCCCAAGAGTCTCCTCAACGTTCACTTGATTTTGCTCATATGAGAACAGCTGTAAGTGATGCTGTCTTCCTCTCCCATCCTCCCTCCCACTGCATTCCCAGCTGAGGGAATTCCCTTATCCCAAATTCTCCCTGTTTCATTGGAGGCCAGAGGTTACAGGTTTGGTTATACATACCTATTATAAATAGAGAAGAGAGCCCCAAGGAGATGAGGCTGAAGATAAAGAAACATTTTATATAAATGAAAAATCAATAACAGAATATTGTATCATGTTAAGGTAATTTTTCCAGATATAAACTTTTCATGTTAGAATACTTCAAAAATACGAAGAAAACTATAGCTAGAGCTATAGAAAACTACACCTAGAGCTAATCACTGTTAAGATGGTGTGTTTTTTTCAGTAGCCTTTATTTATGTGTATACATGTATTCATTGTAACTTCCTTGTTTAATCAAGTGTCTTTTCTTAACCAATCTTTCAATTATCAAATGAATGCTGTGACTCTTCAAAGCCTCTGATGGTAGATGACCACATCTGTCACTCCAGTTTGGAACTGAGGAAGGAGGGGCTGTGGCTCTCCTAGAAATCCCTTGCTGGGCAGAGTCATTTGCCATAAGGAGCCTCTATTGTCCCTGCCTGGTTCTTCTCCTACAGCCAGAATCAATCCGCCAGAGGCAAGGTTAGGCAGGTGATGCTCTTGCCAGAAAAGTCTCGGGGTAGTCGGCTCTCTGAAGGCAGGGGCTGTGTGCTCTCTCCTGGCTCTCCCGCTGCACTTTGCCTGGCCTCAGACTCTGCACAAAGGGGATTGTCAGTAACTGGGAATTGACCGAGAACTATGTCATTAAAAATTCATAAATACCTCCCAGCATTTCAATGAATATCCAAAGAATATGGTGCCCTTAGCTACATTATTGTATAATCTAATCAATAAGAAGATGAAAACAAGGACCAGAGAAGCTCCTCAATGTCCTAATTGTTTATCAAGAAACAAGAGAAAAGAATAGAAAGTGTTTGGTCCTGAAGCAAAAGGAATAGGTCACCTTTACTCGTGTTCATCTCACTTCAGCTGCCTGATTCAGTCCCTTTTCTCTTTCTAATTTCCTGGGTGTTTTGTTTGTTTGGTTGGTTTTACTTGTTTTCAGTTTTTTTTAAATTGTTGTTTAATTTCCCAGGACTTCATCTATTTTTTTTTCTCAAAAAGCTAGGTTTTGGACTGTTGCATTTTACTTCCTCATATTTTTAACTCATTGTTTTCTGTTTTAATATTTATTGTGTTCTATTTCTTATATTCTTAGGGTATAGTTTAATAATTATTTGAATTAAAGAATAGTTCAGTTTACATCCTTTTGGCAACATGCATTGCAAGTTTACCATTTAACACTGATTTTGTTACATTTGACAAGACTATGCTTTGTTCTCATATTGTTGGCTTATGAAAAATCTGATGCTGAGATTTCATTCTTGTCCTCTTTAAGCAATTTTTCAAAGCAATTGTTTTTCAATTTTTAAGTGATTTCTTGTTAACGTATTATTTTCCATTGTTAATTGATTTGTGATGACAGGATGTACCTTGGCTATTTTATGATTTGAACAAGGTTTGATAATTTTTCCAATGCTTCTCAGACTTTAATGTGCATATACATCCTCCTGAGATCTTGTAAAAATGCAGATTCTGATTCTGGAAATCTGGAGTCACTGAGGATGCTGCCTACCTGTCAAGACCCTAGAGGAGGTCCAGGCTGCTAGTCATAGAGCCTATATAGCTTGAATAGTCAGAATGCAGAATGTGAACATTTTAAAAATAGTTCAGAGATGTTTGTAAAGAAGATGTAATGTTTTAATTTTGTTTGTAATAAACAGAATTAAATATATACATACTTACTGTAGATATATTGTAAATACAATCTTTGAGGGGCATTATATGCATTAAAAGCAAAGACTTTAGAGCCAAATGGCTTGCACTCAAAATCCACTGAAGTCACTTTCTCCACGTGACCACATGGAAAAGCAACTTACCTGCCTCACAGAGTGCAATCATTACAAAGAATTAATATCTGTAAAGATAAGTGTTTTTTATTATTTATTATACTTTTTGTATTTTTCCAAGCATTATGAAAAGTATTCACTCTATATATTTAGATGTTCTGTAATTTGGTGCAGAAGAATTCACTATTGTTAGGTATTTATTATGCATTTATATCTTTAATACTAATAAATATCTACTATGTTACAAGTACTGTTATGATTTATGGTTCATTTCGTTTGAGTTTGCGTACTTTGAATATTTCCATGCCATTTTCTTTTTTATGTCTCTTATAAGCATCAGGCAGTAGGACTTTAATCCCAAAGGCTTTAATTCAAGAGTCATTGCTTTGATCAAGTTTATTTATTAAACTGCCCTAGTTAAAGTAGAACCAGATATAATCATGGCAAAAGCTTAATAATATTATCAATAATATAAGTGACTGACACATTCATTGCCTGTGTATATATTTCATTATTCTTACAAGCAGCTTTTTGGCTTATTTTGAGAAATAATTTAGAGGTAATTCAGTCTCACTTCCCGCTGAATGTATAAAATTCCAAAATGGTTGTCAATTAACTTTCATCACCAATAACTTGCATCTATATGCCCCTCCTCATCCCATCTCCATGCTTCTTCCCAGAAGTATTCATTATCCTGAAGTTTAGGTTTGTTTTTATGTTGCCTAGTTTAGAATACATTTATATGTACTGTGCTTGGAAAATATACTGATTAATTGTAATGGTTTTGAATATTAACAATAAAGATATTTATACGGCATCTGGTCTTTGTATTGCTATTTTTGTTCAATATTATTATTTCTGCCTTTATGTTTCTAGACTTCATCCACTTTGTTGCTTATAGCAATAGTTTATTCATTATCACTGCTGAAGATATTTCACTGTGTTTATTACTACAATGTATTTATTCATTCTCCTGTTGATAGATATTTGAATTTTTTTCCCAGTCTTTTGCTATTATGAACAGTGGTGCTATGAAGATTCATGCTAAATCTCCTGGGGCACATGCACTTGGGATTGGTGAATGTTTAACTTGACAAGATGCTTCTACATTGTTTTCCAAGGTAGTTACACTGGTGAATATTAATATATAAGTGTTTTACCTCGACTCCTTGATTTTGCCAATATAATGGTACAAAATGATATCTCTTTGTACTCAACAACATTTACATGATTACTACCAAAGCTAAAATGAATGTTTCACATATTAAATAGTAACATATACTTCTTTTGCTCTAAAATTTCTGTTCATGTTTTTTCTATTTATTAATTAGGTATATTTACCTTTCGTTTTTATTTCCAACGGTTTTTACATATTTTTTCATTCCAGCTTTGGTCTGTTATATGGGTTGCAGATATCTTCTTCTACTTTCTGGCTTATCTCTTTAATCTTTAAATAGTGCCTTAATGGAGAGGCATTCTTAATTTTTTGAGATTAAACCTCTGAGGACTCATCAGTTCCATCAAGGTGTCCCTTAAACTTGCACCTTGTGCAGGCAGTTCTCCCTTAGCACCTGTTCAAATGCTTGTAGAACAACCTTTGTCATAAAATAGTTTATTCTGATGTTTCCTCAGTTTGACTGTGAACTCCTTCAGAATGAAAATTTGTAATTTCCTCATTTATTATATTGGAATAAACATAATTCCTTTCTCACAAGTTTGCTTTGAGTATCAAATGAGAAATTGGCTGTAACATATTTTGTTGGTTTAGGTTATATTAAGATGTTACATCTTATTTATAATATACTGCTTTAATGACTCCAAATTGGTCTAGCCAGCGTTCAGGTACACAGACTGTGGAGTTTATGCTTTTGCTATTACATCATGATTGAAACCACTTAAGTGCTTTCATTAAACTACCCTAAGCACAGTCTATGTTAAATTTCTGCCCAAGTAATCCAAGTCT
Organism: Gorilla gorilla gorilla; assembly: GCF_029281585.2. NCBI lineage: Eukaryota > Metazoa > Chordata > Mammalia > Primates > Hominidae > Gorilla > Gorilla gorilla. The sequence continues at coordinate 98,210,737 of NC_073240.2, read as the reverse complement.
TCCCCGCAACACCCCAAAACAGAACACTGCTATGGTATGCTTTTCTTCTTTAAAAGTGGAGAAGAGTAAGAAATTTGTTGGGAAAAGAAAGTCCCAGGGTGCTGGAGAAAGCTAGAGCGTTTTTCTGCATTGCACGAATTTCTGCATACATGATCCCCCAACACTAGTGACAGCTTCACCCTGAGAAAGTCACATGCATTCTCCTGTGATCTGCAGCCCATGCTTGAGTGTGGTTTCTCAGGTAGGAGCCTATTGGGTGGGAACACGGGCAGGTTTGTAAACTTAGAACAAAGCCCCACTAACTGGACCTTGTGGTAATTGAAAGCACAACCTCGGCCTTTTTGTACCAGACTGTAATCAACTGAGTTGGGGAAATTGTTTCCTCTGATACCGGGAACAGGGATAACAAGAAGGGGGTGGCCTGAGTACACCAAGCGAGCTCCCTGGGCAGAGCTGGCTTTTTCAGAACACCTTTGCATGAATGGGCACAGTGGCACGACACTCCCAACGGGAATTGTATATTCAGAAACGCTTTTGAGATTTCTCCCTGTTCTCCTTCCCTTGTCATTCATTATTTTATTTCCTTTAGGTTTGATTAAATAGCCTGCTCTGTTACCAGAACAAAATTAATGATTCAAGTGTACAAGGAACCAAATTAATCTCTCTTGACCTTTCTAATATGAAGTGTAATCTTTTGTGGCTGTAAAAAAGAGAACTTTGTGCAAACTGAGGTTAAGCATGATTAAAGAATGCCTGTGTAACATGAAAATATTCTGCGCAATATTTTCCTGGTGAGAGGTTTTACAATGTCAGGAAAATACTGTTACAGATATATTTGTTTAAAAAGGATCATTATCTTAAAGGTAATGTTGGAATCCTTAAGGTTTGGGACAAGGAGAATTTTAGAAAAAAATACAGTTCTATACATAAAAATGGAAGTTGGTATTTTACTTTTAGTTCCTTGTGATGTCTAAATTTTCACTACAGGAGAAATACTATGAGTCGTAGCAGCTACAGGTTTTACATACTTGGTTAATTAGCAATTCTTACCAAACCGAGTGTATCATTTCTCTTTAGAATCCTACATGGCCTCGATTAGACATATTTACGGGAAAAGTCAATGGATAAGACATTAGAGGCCAACCTCAAAGTCAGAATAGAGCAACCGTAGACCTTAGAGAAGTGCTTTATTAGCCAAGAATTGGTTGGTTATTGATCCTGGTCTGTGTCTCTGGTCACAGTAGCACTTACCCTAATTTTTCTAGTGTAAATATAAGTAAATTTGAATGGGTGTTGCTGAAAACAATCTGTAAATCTACATTTTGTGGTTTTGGTTGTAATTGTAGTTACTGGAAGGTTCAATATCTGGGGCATGTGGAGGAGACAAGGCTGTGGCCTGGTACTCTGCTCTCTGCAAATACCTCCTGAAGCACTTTCTCAAGGGCTATTAAAGTGACTCTGGCTCTCTCTGCTCAGAAGCACAGAAACCACATGGGTGCTCAGCTGAAAGGAAACTGGGGGCTGGGATGAGTATTGTCAGAAGATACGCTGTGCATTTAACTTAGATTCCTTTTCCCCCGCTGAGGTCAACCAAGCAATTAAGAAAGAAAGATATGAACAGTTTCCCTGCTTTCTTGAAGGTAAACAATAATAAATTCACATTGGTTGCAACATTGTCATTCCCCGGTCTTTGAATCTTCTTTTCTTTTCTTTTGTTTGTCTCACCCCCATCTTATATTTGATTTTAGAGAGTTTCTAACAAACACTGTATTCTCATCACAACCTAAGTTCTAGTTGTACTGGGAAACACCTCCCCTTAACAGAAGATGCTACAGGGTTAATGAGGGTTAATGGGTATTGTATTTCACCTGGATATTGCCAAGAAAATTTTAGCTGAGATGAAATGGTGGTGGGAAATGGCTTCAGTGATGATGAAACAAGCACAAATAAAGCGTTGAATAAATCGCACCATTGGAAGACCATGAAATAGGAATTTTGTGAGTCTGAATTACTAGTGCTGAAGTATTATCATTTTCATTCTTTCCAAAGAACTCTGTACCTTTAACTTCCATTGAAACATAACATAGAAATTGTTTCTGCAAAAGGAAAAAGTAATAATTAGACATGTGAAAAAATGATGTGAATTAAATTATCTGAACAATACCTGCACACACACACACACACACACACACACACCCCAAATCATAACAGAATCTTCAGAAGAGGCGATGAGTGGTGAAGATGGATCTTCTAGATCTTATATGATAGCCAGTTATCTGCTTTCTGATTGGAGAGTGGTTGTTCACTTGTGTTAAGTAAATAATTTGTGCTTACTGGAGGGTAATCTATTTAACTCCAAGCCATGCTTTCTTCTAGTGGGCACTTCTGTTTTACAGCTGACATCTCTGGCTTCAGGTCCTCACCATCTATTAGTCCCAGCCACAATGAATGAAAAACATTCTCCAAAACTTGTATTTTCAGTTCATATTTCAGTGGCTTGCCACATGCTGTTTCCTCTGCCTACTATACCATTCACACCTTTTTCTCAACCTGGCAATTAATTGTACTCTGGAGACTCTCACCAAATGTTGTCTTCTCTGGAAAGCAAGATACCTCCCAACCCATTCTATATTCATGTAGAAATATGTGCTGAATTCTAACAGCATAATAACATCTCAATTATTCCTGCAAAACTGTGAGCTCTCTGGAAAAAGGAAGAGTGTGTTGGTTTGTCTGTCTATAGAAAGCAACTCTCATACTGTTTGTGATGTCATTGCTATACGCAGTAAGTATTGACTGATGAGTGAATGCACAAGTGAATAAATAAATGAGTGAGTGTGCCAAAGTCTCTTGGTAAGCCTAAGCAAGCCCATCAAAGTAAGGCAGAATTTACAACGAAAATGCATGTTTAAGGGTTAGGTAAGTGACCTAAATTAAAGTGATGTGGAGTGGCATTTATGTTGCCTAAGCAAATTGGTATATATATCCAATGTTGCTAGGTCTACTTTTCAAGATAAACCAGAAATTTGGCTTTATATTTAGAACCAAACATCTTTTTAATTTTGGAAATTTACTGTATTTTTTGTGGTCCACACTGTCCCAGATAAAATTCTTCACCAGAAAATTCTGTAGTATGAGACATGCCTAGCTCTGTTTCTCCAACAAATTAAGATTTCAGAGCCATCAAAAGACAATGAATGATATGGGCAAGACAGGGTGCCTTTGGGACCTGAGAACTAAATGCACTTACAGGGTTGACCAATTGCTTAGGTAATGGAGCCAGTTACTTGGCCTTGGAATTTATTTTGCCTAAGAGAACTTGTAGGGAATCAGGAAAGTATAATGTCCAATGTTCAAGACAGCCTCCATTGACAGCATCTGGGAATCCATTATCAGTGAGGTCATGATAAGGCAAAGAGAGCTAGAAAGACAGAGAACCCAAGAGCACATGTCAGCCAAAGCCACAGGATACACTTATCAAGATGTGTCAAAGAGAGAGGTTTATCTGAAGAACAGATGATTGTCTGTTTCTATGGAATCTACCAGAAAGCTACTAGAACTAATAAGTGAGTGTCTTATTCTGCTTTGTGCTGCAATAACAGAATATCTGAGACTGGGTAATTTATAAGGAACATAACTTTATTTCTCACAGTTCTGGAGGCCTGGAAGTCCAAGGCTGAGTGCCAGCATCTGGTGAAGGCTGTTCTCTACTTCCAAAATGGAGCCTCTTTCAGAGTGGAGGAATGCTGGGTCCTCAAATGGCAGAAAGCTGAAAGCAAAAGTGATAAGCTACTTCTGGCAAGACCTTTATAATGACGTTAGTCTACTCATGAGGGCAGAGCTTTCATGCCCCAAATACCTCCCTAAATGCCTCACCTCCCAATACTGTTGCATTGAGGATTAAGTTTCCAACACATGAATTTTAAGGAACACATTCAGACCATGGCAGTAAGTTTAGCAGTCACAAGATATAAAATCATTGCAAAAAATAAATTGTATTTATACATTCTAGTAACCCAAAACTGAAAATTAAAATAAAAATGTCAATTACAATATCATCAAAAATAGGAAACTAGGGATAAATAGGAAAAATAAAATTAAAAAATAGTAAGTAGGGATAAATCTGGGGGAGAAAGAGATACATGGCTGGGAATGGTGGCTCATGCCTGTAAACCCAGCACTTTGGGAGGTCATAGATATAAATGTAAGACATGAAAGTATACAACTTATAGAGGAAATAAAATTCTTTATAATTTTGGATTAGGTAAAAATATCTTAGATACAATGCCAAAAGTCCAGTCTATGACAGAAAAGAAATTGGTAAATTGAAATTCATCAAAAATAAAAACTTCTGCTCTCCAAAGACATTAAGAGAATAAAAATAAATGTCATATACTGAGAGATATTTGCAATTCATATATCTAATAAAAAACTTGTATCCACAGTGTATAAAGAACTCTCAAGATACTGTAATATGGAAACAAACAACCCAACATAAATGGGAAAGTGATTTGACAGACACTTCATCAAAGAAGACAAACAGATGACTCATAAGCACATGAAAAAATGCTCAGCGTCATTAGTCATTGAGGTATCCAAATTAAAACTACAGTGAGATACCACTCTATGCCTATTAGAATGGGTACAATCAGTAAGTCCCACATACCAATGGTTGGCAAAGATTGGGAGAAACTGGAATTCTGCTACACTGCTGGTAACAAAATAAATTGGTATAACCACAGTGGAAAACAACTGGGCAGTTTCATAAAAAGTTAGACATATACCTGTCATATGATCCAGCCATCCTATTTCTAGGTAGTTCTCCAAGAGAAACAAAAACATACGTTCATGCAAAGATTTATTCATGAATGTTCATAGAACCTTCTTTTGTAATAACTCAAAACTGGAAACATCCCAAATGTTCATCAACAGATCAGTACATCAACAAGTTGTGGTACACAATACAATGGAATGCCACTGAGCAATAAAAGTTATGAATTATTGAAACACAACTACAGGTTGAATCTCAACATAATTATGTTAAGAAAAAGAAGCTTGGTCAAAAAAATACATGTGGTATAATTTCATTTATATAAAATTCTACAAAAGGAAAATGAATGTACAGTGACAGAGGTTGTATATTCTGACTGACAGAATGTATAGTCAGAGGTTGTACGGAAGCAGAGGGAGGGATTACAGAGAGGTGAGAGGAAACTTGCAGGTAATAGATCAGTTTATTATCCTGATTGCTATAATGGTTCCGTAACTGTGTAAATAAATCAAAACTTATTAAATTGCACATTCTACATATATTCAGTTTATTGTGTGTTAACTATACCTCAACAAACCTATTAAGTGAAATATGGAGAAGACTCCGTCTGCTGGGTTGGCCTGCAGTGCTGAAAAATGAGCAGACCAAGGTCATTCCTGGTTCCAGAAAAGATGACTTTCCAAGCTGTTTCTCCAGCAAGGACTTAGGCCTGGGAAAAATGAGTGCATCTAAGTTATTGGGTCTGGGTACAAGGAGAAGGAAGGCAATCACCTCGTTACTAGAACCAAGACGCAAGGTCAGAGTCCCAGTTGCTGAATTCTTGAACCAAAGCTTCTAGAGTTTCTCTTGATAACAGGATTGTTCTGATAGCTAAGGGTAGATTAAATCCTAACAAGAGATATCAAGGGTCCTTGTCACGTATGGGGTGAGGCTGAAGAGGCAGAGCACCAACCTTCCAGCCCAGTTATCTGTCCCCTACACTGGAACACACTTGAGCTTCAAAATGCCTCATTGCAGTTCACCTGTCCTATAAAGTATCTCTGCAAGGTTGTAAGGGTTTCCTTCTCTTCTCCCTTTTTAAGGACTTCACCTAAACTATCCTAGACCCATTTCAGCAATTTCAGTTTTTAACATAACCTATAGTCCTCTCACCTATTTTACATGTTGAAGAAATGTTTCCATCATGCGAAGGTGCTATGCTAAGCTCTAGAGATACATGTAACCCTCTACTGGCAGAAATGCTCTGAAAGATATTATAGAGATATCTTCTTGCTTCAAAGGGGTGAGGGGGGCTTCTCAGATAAAAAAGACACAGGGAGATAACCAATGTATGTACCTAAGCCTCTCCACCCCCTCTCCTATAATTGCTCTCTCTCACTTCCACCCTTACACCTTTTTGCTGATCTACCTCGGTGTCTCAGGTCTTTCACCTCCTTTCCAATAAGTTCACACTTAACCCCATCCACTGGCCTTGCTACACTTACTGATGAGCCGGATCTTCTAATACACATACACGCACACACACATGCCTTTAGTCATTATATCCATGTGGTTAAAAATCAGTTTGTAAAATTGCTCACTTATCGCACCTGTATAGTTGAAAAATAAGATTCTTTACTGGCAGAGATCATATCTTCTATGCTTATTTGCCCCTGAAGAGTTCTGTTCCCATAAATGAGGTCATCTGGAGGGAGGCAGACTTAATGACACCATCTTGGTTTAGATAACCATCTGATTAAATAGAGCCCAAGCCTTCCAGACTTGACAATTCACCTCTTGTGTAGCACACCTATAGTTTAATTAGAAACCATTAAACTTTTGCAGCTCACTGTAAAAATAGAGATTCTAACAAAAAATAAGTAATTGGACAAACTCATAAATGTACGCACATGAAGTGGATTGCCATATGGTTCAAAGTGGCAAAAATTACTAAAGCAACTTAAAGGCCCTTCCACAGGAGAATTGTTAAATCAATCATGTCATACTCATCCCCTTGCGTATCATACAGATATTAAAGAGATGAGATCTAGATAACGATCCCTGCAGTACACAGCAAAATGAAAAAAAAATTATACACATGGACTAATCTTACTTTTGAACACACATAGTATATATGTACATATATACCCATTTGATTTTGGTATCTCTGGGTGGTAGGATTATAGGTGGTTTTTATTTTGTTTTATATACGTATTTTTATTATTATTTCAGAATTCCTTGCAAAGAGCAGGCATTACTTTCATAATCGGAAATTATTTTTTTTCCACTTGGGCAAATATCCACTATTCACATCTCACCACTGGCCTTGGCTGTGGGCCAGGAAGTCCATTCTCAGGATGTGGGGAGAGGGAATGGATCTTTCTTGTGTAGTTGATGGTTCTGACCCCTGACCTCCTCTTTGATTAACACTGAGACCAGCTGACTAATTTAACATGTGCCATTTCATACAGATGGTTAGAGCAGCCTTTTAAACAATGCTTAAAGATGGTCAAGTTTACCAAAAAAAAATTAATCTCCAAAATGTGCCTTTGCTCATACTTATTAAAAACTTCTTCCTCAGAGCGTGCTCTGTCTAATGTAAATCCATATTTTTAAATTCCTAATGAAAGTTGAACATTGTATATAATGTACAATATATTATAATATCATACATAGTAACAACATAAACTGTGGCTATATTAGTTTCGTAGGGCTGTCATAACAAATTTCCACAAGCTAGATGATTTTTTAAAACCAGATTTTGGCCAGGCATGGGGCTGATTCTTGTAATCACAACAATTTGGGATGCCAAGGCAGGAAGATCACTTGAGTCCAGGAGTTTGAGACCATCCTGGGCAAAAAGTGAGACTTCATCTCTACCAAAAAAAAAAAAAAAGTTTAAAAAAAAAAAAAGTGAGATTGGACATGGTGGCTCAAGCCTATAATTTCACCACTTTGGGAGGCTAAGGAGGGCGGATCACCTGAGGTGAGGAGTTCGAGATCAGCTTGGCCAACACGGCGAAACCCCATCTCTACTAAAAATACAAAAATTAGCTGAGCGTGGTGGTGTGCACCTGTAGTCCTAGCTGCTAGGGAGGCTGAGACAGGAGAAATGCTTGAACCCGGGAGGCAGAGGTTGCAGTGAGCCGAGATCGTGCAACTGCACCTCCAGCCTGGGTGACAGAGCGAGACTCTGTCTCAAAAAAAAAAGGTAGCCAGACATAGTGATGTGCGCCCGTAGTCCCAGCTTCTCAGGAGGCCAAAGCGGCAGGATCTCTTGAGCCCAGGATTTCGAGGCTGCTGTGAGCTATGACTGCATCACTGCACTCTAGCCTGGACAACAGAACAAGACACTGTCTCTTACAAAAGAAAATAATAAACACTTTGGGAGGCCGAGGCATGCAGATCACGAGGTCAGGGTTTCGAGACCAGCCTGAAAAACATGGTGAAACCCCGTCTCTACTAAAAATACAAAAATTAGCTGGGTGTGGTGGCGGGCGCCTGTAATCCCAGCTACTCAGGAGGCTGAGGCAGGAGAATCGCTTGAACCCAGGAGGCGGAGGTTGCAGTGAGCCAAGATCGTGCCACTGCACTCCAGCCTGGGCGACAGAGCGACGCTCTGTCTCAAAAAAAAAATCACGATGATGATAATAATAGTAATAGTAATAAAATAGAACGAAAACCAGACATTTAGAGTGTTAGGTGGGTTGGTTCCTCTTGAGAGTTCTGAGGGAGGAGAATCCGTTCCTTTCCTCTCTCCTATCAATTCTCGGTGTTCCTTGATTTGTAAATGCCTCAGTCGAGCCCCTGCCTCCATCTTTACATGGTATCCTCTGTGTGTGTCCTTACATGGTCCTCTGCTTATAAGGACACGTGTCATATTGGATTAGAGGCCCACACTATTCCAGTATGATGTCATCTTAACTACATCTGCCGTGACCGTATTTCCAAATAATACCGCATTTTGAGGACGACAACATAACTATTTTTAAGGGGGCTGGGTGGCACAATTCAATCCATAAAATTTGCCTAGAAGAATTTGTAGGATTAAATGACCAACGAGGCCCTGCAAACACCTGGCAATGCCAATTCCAGCCCCTCTGTTCATATCCGCCCTGCCAGAATTGACGAAGCATGCCAACCATGCACAGTTGGAACTTCACAGGTTTTAACATATCCAAGTTCTGTTATCATCTTATCACTTTACCCCAGGAAGCAGCCACATCAAAACAATTTACTACCCTTCCTTTATCTCTTTTATGCTTGAGGGGCCAGGAAGGAGCTCCTGGCTGGTCTTATCCTCCCTGGGAAACAGTCACAGAGGCACTCAGATTCACACCGAGCAACCCCTGGCCTCCATCACTGCTCCCCAGAGTCCTCTGGCCTCCAGTCCCTCCTCCCTTGAATCTATGGTATTGACTTTGCGAGTCAAACCAAGTTACAGAGTTACCAACAACACCCTAAACCTCCTAACCTTCTGTGCGCTAAGAGTTAAGCCAGTGTGCCCAGAGGGGCCTTGGTGCTCTCCTCTTTGATCTCGTCCTCTGACCCACTACATAGATGCTGTCCAGCAGTCAACAAAGCCACTCACTGCTTCCCCCCCCACCACACACACACACAGTCACCTGCATGCACACACAGACACAGACATGCGCGCACACACACGCACGTGCAACACACGCACACGTGCACGCACACACACATGCCTGCGTGCACACACACACGGTGTGTTTCCTGCTGCAGGGCCCTTGCTCTTCTCCCTGCCTGGGATGCTGCGCCAGCCCTCACAACAGGATTAATTCCTATCTATTCAAAATTCTGCTCACATACGCTCTCCTCCAAGGAGCCCTGTCTGCTGCCGCTAACTGAATGTCATTTCTCTTTTTCCTATTCTATCCACACCTTTCCTACAGAAATTCCTATCTACTTTGTTGATGTCTTTTTATATTCCTGCTCTTCTACCAGAGCATTTCTCCTCCAAGGCAAATCCATCCATGCTGGCCTAAGTGAGCAAAAGCTCTCAGTGGTTCCCTGAGCCTGCAGAGGCAGAAGAAGGTAATGGTAGGAACATGGGATCTGGATGCAAACTGCCTCGATGTGAATCCTGGCTCAGGCGTGGTGTCATCAGAGGAGTGTGGTTCCTGGTTAAAATCCTATCTGTGATTTCTCAGGCCTGACCATAGACTATTATGAAAGCTTTGCCTAGCAGGCCTCTCAGGGGAAACTGCCATCCCTGCACCAGGCTTGGTGCACAGCCAGCACGTTGCAATCTCTGAAGGGAGTTGCAGTCAAGGCTTCAGAACCCCCTGTCCAGTCAGGCTCTTGCACAAGTTTGCATTCTTAGCTCCTGCTCCCGCATTCCTGGGTCACTTTATCTGAGGTCTTGTCAGGGAGGTCTTCTTCAGGCATCTCTGCGGAGGCCTCTTTATGGTGGAGCGGAGGAAACCTTGAAGATACTTTTCCCCACTCTACTCCAGTACTTTTCCACTCCTAGTCTTTCCTTCTTGAGCTCTCCCTGCCACCACCTCAGGGTGCACAAAACTTCTAGAGCCTTTTGTTGGGGGCTCCCTCCACCCGTGAGATGACCCCACATCTGCATTGATCCACCTGACCTGTGTACCATTCCATGGGGGAAAATGGAACAAGGGGAGTCGGTGCTTTCTCTGGCCTTACCCTCTAGCTTGCACTATCACCATAAGTGATTAAAGGCTTAACTCATTTATGGCTTGTTGCTTTAATTGGCTACTCCAATACCTGGCAACTCAATGCGCTCCTTTTCTCTCTCTCTCAGCTCAGCTAAGCTCCCGACAAAACCAGGGTATAATAGAACCTAACGTCTAGGAAGATTGCAATAGCCAACTAAGACAAAGCATGTAGCATTTTATTTTTAATTGTGGTAAAAAAATGTAACCTGAGGTCTACACGCTTAATTTATTTATTTATATTTATTTATTTATTTAGGGGACGGAGTCTCACTCTGTCACAGGCTGGAGTGCAGTGGCTCAATCTCGGCTCACTGCAACCTCCACCTCCCGGGGTCAAGCGATTCTCCTGCTGCGGCCTCCAGAGCAGGTGGGATTACAGTCACGTGCCACCACATATGGCTAATTTAAAAAAAAATATTTTTGGTAGAGACAGGATTTCATCATGTTGGCCAGGCTGGTCTTGAACTCCTGAACTCAAGTGATCCACCCACCTTGGACTCCCAAAGTGCTGGGGTTACAGGCATGAGCCTCTGCAGCCAGCCTACATGCTTAAATTTTTAAGGACACAGTGCAGTGTCGTTACCTATAAGCACAATGTCGTAGAGCAGGTCTGCAGAACTTTTTCATCTTGCACTACTGAAACTCTAGGGCTAGGGGGAGTGGCAGATGGAAAGTTGCTGTACGTATAGCACCTTTTAATAGAAATCTGGTACATGGTCTTTCTCAATAAATGCTTACATTTATTGTTATTATTGCTATTGCCTACGTTATTACCATGACCTTCTTCAAGCCCTGAAGCATAGCACATGAGGGCTTACATGAGTATGTCCCATTCCAAATAATGCCTCATTTTGCGCTCTGCTGAATGGGAGAACATTAAATGCTATAATTCCGCTTCCTGCATTATACATTGTCTTCAGCCACAGCAAACTATTTTCAATTCCCACTAAATATATCATTCGTCTCCCTCTCTCCTTCTTCATTAAATTGATGCCTCTCCCATTTGCCTGACATTTTCTCACTTATCCCTCATGGCCCTGCTCAGAAGCCACCTTCTCAGTGAAGACTTGCTAATTCCTGCAGCTTCTTATCTCTCCCTTCTTTCTGATACTTCCTTTTGTTAAATATCTTCATTTATACACATATTTCATTCAATTGTATTTATTTAGTTCTATTTCCGTTTCACTTCCTAGAAGGAAGCACATCTTTTTAACATTTGCATTTCTAACCGATTACTAACCATTGGTTGAACAAACTGACATACAGCTGCTACTGGGATGGTAGGATTCGTGTCTGATTCCAGGTGTCCCTCCAGGTGCATAGTATAATGCCTAGAATATAACTGCCACTGGGAAAATGTCTAGAAACTACACAAACAAATGAAAGGCGGATTTCCCCAAATGCAAACATTGGCTTAAACAAGATCAGAGGTTCATAAAGATCCCATCAAATGCAAGAAAAAAAATTTAGTGGTAGAAGAAAATCACACCAAAATCTTTAAACAATATCTAATTTTCACCATATTTTTTAAGGATGTTTAAGTTGAAGGGAATATGTATTCTTGGCTTCTTGGCTTAGTCATTGTGAGCACATTTTATGTTGGTTTGGTCTTCTTTTATAACAAGACAAACAACAAACAACAACAACTGAAATCCTTTCTAATAATCAGTTATCACCAAATACTTGGGAATACTATTCAGGTGGAGTCTTGGTTTCAGCATGTGTGTGTATGCAAGCATGTGTGTGCAAGTGTGTATACTTTTGTACATTTGTGTTTTTTAAAAACTGTAACTTTAAAAGATTGGGGTTTAATATCCTTTGAGAGTTCTCTAATTAGGCTCTGCTCCTCTTCTTAGATGAGTTTAGCGCCCAAGTAAATGAACTAATTAGTAGTCTGTTGTTGAATGGGGCCACAATGTTGTATAAAATCCCTGGTCATCAATGAGAGTTCCTGCATAGAACAGCAATTAAATAGTTCAGAAAAAATAAAACCTGTTCTCTATTCCCTCACCTTATTCCACGACGACAAGAGGGTTTGCATGTGCTGTGCTTGGTTCCCAAATGGGCTTGGGCAGGAGGCCTAGGGTGATGGGCAGCAGGCAGTCCAAATCTGGACAATAAAACCAATGCAGTGATGAAAAGACAAAGGCAACCCCCAGTAGACCAGTGATCTCTTGAATGACCCAAGTAGTCTCTGCAAGCCTTTGAATTTTACCTTGATGTTTAAATGAAGGCAAGGAGAGAAAGGAGGGGCTAATTCTATTGATTGGTGTGACTCAGAAATCTAGCATAAAAGTAACACACAGATATTCAGAGCATGTGACATAAAAATAAACCTAGTCCCCCGTGACTAAATCATACTCTGACCTTCTATTGTCCCCACGGATTCTTGTAACACAACGAGCTAGAGTTTTGATAGGGATTCATATATTAATAAGCAAATATATCAAACCTTACATGAATTATATTTAGCCTTTTCTGAAATGAACACATTTAGAGAAAAGAAAATGAATAATAATTAGTGTTTGGTACTGGTTTTTAGATGAATCCTGAGAGTAATTTTTTTTTATTATTATACTTCAAGTTCTGGTATACACGTGCAGAACGAGTAGGTTTGTTACGTAGGTATACACATGCCACGGTGATTTGCTGCACCCATCAACCCGTCATCTACATTAGGTATTTCTCCTAATGCTACCCCTCCCCCTACCCCCAACCCCCTGACAGGCCCCGGTGTGTGATAATTTCTTAGACTGTAATTAGATTTCACTTTTTTTTTTTTTTTTTTTGAGACGGAGTCTCACTCTGTCACCCAGGCCGGACTGCAGTGGCGCAATCTCGGCTCACTGCAAGCTCCAACTCCTGGGTTCATGCCATTCTCCTGCCTCAGCCTCCTGAGTAGCTGGGACTACAGATGCTTGCCATCATGCCCAGGTAATTTTTTGTATTTTTATTAGAGACGAGGTTTCACCATGTTAGCCAGGATGGTCTCGATCTCTTGACCTCCTGATCCGCCCGCCTCGGCCTCCTGAAGTGCTGGGATTACAAGTGTAAGCCACCACGCCCAGCTTACATTTCACTCTTATCACAGTTCTTTGCTTCTCAACTCACCCCAACTCCTGCTCAACGGGCCCAAGTTGCTTTCTATGGGAGTACATTGCTTTAGAATTGGACACAGCTGCCACTAGGAGCTGTGTTTCTGGGGTCCCTCTGTGCCTCAAAGTGAGCATCCAATACCCAGGGCTGTGTAGAGAATGGAGACCATTAAATGCTATAATACATATAAGCATTGACTAAGAGCACATAGAGCATAAGGGAAATGCTCAATCTATTTCAGGTTCCTTCTTCTCAGTGTAACTTTTCCAAGTCACCTCCCCTGCTCAATATATTCCCAATCAACCTACAATCCCAGCCTCACCTACCTGTACTCAGAGCCCTGTTTCACTATAGCATCTTCTCGTCCCAGGCATTAATCTGTATAATTTTGCGGTGATGATTTCATCCCCAGTCTCCTGAGTCCTCGGAATCCACTCTTACCAAAGCCACTGACTACCAATGTTTTTTCAATAAATGCTAAGGAAGTGGGGGTCTAGGCCTCGGTGGCTACAGATCCCATAGAGAAGGAATAGGAGATGAGGGAGGTGCTGTCCTACTTGCACAGAAGAAGGAAGCACAGCTCAGGTCTTCATCAGGCCACCACTTCCTCTTTCTAACACATCTAGAGGGAAACATACCTATTAATACACAGATTTACATCCCCATCTGTTCTGAGAAAGTCACTCCCATTCACAGAAGCCTAGTTCTGTTTTGGGAACTAACACCCTGAGTTACTTGACGAAGCATCTTAGAGTGATGGGACACCAGAGAAACCAGGCCAGCTCTCACCTCCTCCATTCCAGCTCCCACCTGCTCCTGAGAGCAGGAGGGAGATCCTTTCACCCCACAGTATTTAGATCAGTAGCAAGTTACTGGTTCAAATTTCAATTAAAATAGGAATATCTAGTAGAGGCTTCATGTGTCTTCAAAGATATTTCACTCAGATGCAATACTAAAAGGAAAAGTAATTTGTCTACAGAAGTGTCATAACTAGGCCAATGTACTAGAAACTGTTAACATGTCTCAAGTTGAGAGAGGCTGGTGGAAGGGCTGTGTATTCTCTGAAGCATTATTTCTGTCAGAAGAGCCCAACAAACCTTAAAACAAAGTCAGCAACCTTCCGAAAACATGGGTTAAGGGAGAAAATAAAAATGATAACTTAAAAATATAGGATATTCTGCTGAAATCCGGATGTTTTTAATATGCTAAAATATTGCACGATGGATCTTAAAGATTTTGTTACTAAGAGTCAAGATGGTCAGCACAGGTCTTGCAGGGCAGGAGGTCACCACCGGCCCACGAGGACTCTGTTGTCACTGCCCAGGACACTGCCAGGCAGGAGCGGGTCTCCATAATGGTTGTGGAACAAATGGATGAGTGAAGTGCTGCTATTGCCTCTCGCCCCAAATGCCTCAGGGTAAAAGCTAGAATCTGTCATGTACTGATGAAGAGCTAGGTGTGATCCAAGTGCTGAATTTCTGTCAACTCTTTCAAGTCTTTTTTTATTTATTTTTGTATTTTTTTTGAGAAGGAGTCTCGCTCTTTCACCCAGGCTGGAGTGCAGTGGTGAGATCTCGGCTCACTGCAAGCTCTGCCCCCCAGGGTTCAAGCCATTCTCCTGCCTCAGCCTCCCACGTAGCAACTCTTTCAATTGTTACATCAAGTTTATGAGATAGATTCCATATCATTTCTTTTTTACAGAAATTTTAGGGAATTTGAAGGTAGCCAAACAGGCCAAGAGAGGAAGGGCCAAGAGTTGGTACAGTCAGTTCAGCTGCACGTTTCACAACCTCACTTTACGGCCTTACAGAAATCAGGTTAAATTTTGAATGTGACTTGGAATCGAACACAAGTCTAAGAAAACAGCCAACCATAATGTAATGTTGTGGTCGGTCTGTTTAATAAAATGTGTATTGAATTCCACGTTCTGTTTTCCCTTTGAGGTCATTATCAATCTATGGTACAGTCTACCATGAATAATGTCTTAGGTTCAAGGGAATAAAGTGAATAGGTCCCGTCAGCCAAAAATATTTTCTCATAGGAAATACCATGACAGCAATTTAGGGACTCTCAATTGTCATTGTTTAAGAAAAAATACAATCTTTTTTGTTGCTGTTGTTGAGTTGGAGTCTCACTCTCTCTTCTAGGGTGGAATACAGTGATGCAAATAGGGATCACTGCAGTCTCAACTTCCTGGGCTCAAGTGGTCTTCTTGCCTCAGCCTCCTGAATAGCTGGGACCACAGGCATGCACCACCAGACCTGACTAATTTTTGTTATTTTTCATAGAGGTGGTGTCTCACTATGTTGGCCAGGCTGGGAAAAGACAATCTTTAATAGTTAGTTTCCTCTGGCCACAACATCTTTCTGAGCCTCAATTTCCTCAGTTATAAATGGGAATGAGAATGCCTAAACCTCGGAAGTTATCCGGAAGGACTGGCAATGGTATGTATAAAGCATCTGGAATTTTGCCTGGCATACAGGAAGGAACTTAAGTACCACTGAGGTTAGCAAGTACCACTGTTAACTGATATTCGTAGCGCAAACCTAGCAAAGATGCACTTCATCCTTCACCAGGCTCTCCAAGATGGTCCATATTACGAGTCTGTGGTCAAAGTAATGCATTTAGAGTTGGTTTTAATGAGCCACCACCCATCTATTAACCCTTACAAATTCATTTAATCATCCTGTTGGGTGAGGGTCTCTAGAGTATGGTCCCTACCCCTTTGGTCTGGCAGCCTGACAGAAAGCGGTCTCTGGCATAATACCTACAATTATACACAGCTTCCCATCAACACGGCCCTTTAATAGCTCTAGTGAACAAAGTACCTTGTAAATAAGGTGGTGTTGGCATTTTCATGTTGGTTTCCTTTAAGTAAGAGTCTATGCTTTAGAAACGGTTTCAAGTTAAGCTCAGCATTCTGATATCCCACTTAAGGAGGATTGCTTTCTGCCTTTCCTCAACATTCACTCACCCTTTGGGGAAATCTTTACTCAGTCCCTGGGATGTGTTTGGCATGGGGCTGCTCTTGAGATACAGAGGCAGTGAAAAGGGAATTCCCATCCTCATCTAATCTGTAGCCCAGGGAGAACACAACATTTGACAAGTAATGATTAGGAATTGTCCTGGGCAACATGAAAGAAGTACAGAAAGGTGAAACCAAAGGGTATGAGACCTGGGCTAGTC